>NC_057835.1:32818030-33121060 GCF_910594005.1 Cervus elaphus | reverse complement strand
GGGGCCATGAGCCAATAGCTATGATTTCCCTCATAGCTCAGTAGGTAAAGAATCTGCCTGCAGTGCAGGAGACACAGGTTCAGTTCCTGGCAGGGAAGATCCTCTGGAGAAGGGAAATGGCAACCCACTCCAGTATTCTTGCCTTGAGAATTCTATGGACAGAGGAGCCTGGCAGGCTACAGTCCATGGGGTCGCAAGAGTTGGACACGACTGAGCGACTACACCACCAATACATGAGCCAAGGATCGTGGGTGGCCCTGAGAAGCTGGAAAAGGCAAGAAACAGATTCTCCCCTGCAACCTCCAGTGGAGGCTGCCCTGCAGCCCTGCTGACACCTTGATTTTAGCCCAGTGAGATCCATTTTGGGTTTCTGACCTCCAGAATTATGATAATAATTTTGTGTAATTTTAAGCCACTATGCTTGTGGTAATATTTTACAGCATCAGTAAGAAACTAATACACATAATGAAAGGAAAATGTTGTCTATCCACATATGGAGAGGGCTTCTTTGGTGGCTCAGACGGTAAAGAATCTGCCTGAAATGCAGGGGACTGGGGTTAATTCCCTGGGTTGGGAAGATCCCCTGGAGAAGAGAATGGCAACCCACTCCAGTATTCTTGCCTGGAGAATTCCATGGACAGAGAAGCCTGGCGGGCTACAGTCCATGGGGTCACAAAGTATCAGACACTACTGAGTGACTAACACACATACACATACAGAGACTAAGTGTATATTCATGTTTAAAATTTAAAAAAATTATTTCAGTATCATGTATCATTTTTAAATGATGTTTATTTACCCGGTTTTTAATTAATTGACCAACTGCAAGCTCTAATTATTGCAAATGAAGGACAGCTACTCTATATGGTATCTCATTTTATCCACAGGAATTATGTGGAGTCTGTTTCACAATTGCATTCAAAGTTGTAGTTTCGTGTCTGTTCTGGTGTTGTGACTCAGGTGGACAGAGTCATTTCAGTTCTTTCTTATTTTCATTTATGAAAACTAAGGGCTTCTCTAACAGTGTATAATTTTAAAATTTTCATAAATAAAATAATCTGAATTATCTTCTCTCACCTGTTTAATTTGGAACAGAAGCCCTTGGGTTTATCTGTGTTTTAGCTCTGATTTTACTCGAAATTTAAGTCCATTTGCTTCACAGCTGCTGACTTGCCCTAACCAGGGAATTAGGACTGAAATATTTGAAGGACCAGAGTCAAGAGACCAGCATTTCAGAACTGATTGACACTAACTAACTGGGTGTCCTTCAACAAATCTTTTAATCTCTCAGGGACTTAGTTTTCTCACTTATGAATTATGAAGTTGGAGTCAATAATTTTTAAGGTCCTTTTCAGCTTTATGGGCTTCCCTAGTCGCTCAGATGGTAAAGAATCTGACTGCAATGCAGGAGACCTGGGTTCAGTCTCTGGGTCAGGCAGATCCTCTGGAGAAGGAAGTGGCAACCCACTCCAGTACTCTTGCCTGGAGAATCCCATGGACAGAGGAGCCTGGCAGGCTATAGTCCATGGGTTAGCTCTACAGTTTTATGATTCCATAATTTTAGTTTCAGAAAAATTCAATTCTGAGAAATGTTAAATTTCTCTCCAAGGTGGGAAGAAAGATACTATGGTTTATAGGCTATCCATGTTCCTGTATAGTCCCATGAATATCTCTTCTAAGAAATGGAAAGTCTTTTAAGTCCTACAATTTGCCTTATTCCCCCCTTAGCATACAACCCTAAGAACTACATTGAGATACAAATTACTTTTTGTTGGGATGACTCTGTAGGAATCTATCCCATTCCACAAGGCAGAGCAGGTTCCCATCTGTTATGGATGTGGAGCTGAGGACTGGGAAAGCTCCAGCATCTCAACCCATAGGGGGACTCAAGCTCGAGAACTGATTATAATAGAAGATCAAATATAAGATAAGATAAGACTGAATATAAGATCGATTAAAATATCACCTGGAAGTGCTGAGACAAGGGGGGACCCCAGTGCAGAATACAGGCAAGGGTGTAAGCGGTTAACCTCATCTGGAGAAGTGACAGTGGCTTTTGGACTCGTGAGATGCATCATGAAGATTCTGAAAAAGGAAGTTTGGGGGTTGGGAGGAGCATTTCAGGCTGAGAAAATAGCCTTTTCCCAGTGCAGAGGTGTGAAAGGTGTGGCTTATTTTAGGAAAGGTGAACGTTTCATGTTTAAATAGAGAGCAGGTGGGATAAAGGACTGGAAATATGTGGATGAGAAGACAGAAAAAGTGCAGGCCTCTTAATGCCAAGCTAGAGGCGACAAGGAAATCTACAAAGTTAGGTGGTGAAATCACAAGATCAGATGTTGTTTTTAGAGTTAACTCTGGCCGCTATTGGGACCGTGTGAATTGGTGGGTGAGGCTTTATGGAGCGAACAGGGACATGAAACTTCAAGAGATAGTGAACTCTGAACTATAGCAGTGATGCTGCGCATCCATTTCGGGAGAAGAATGCATTGGTTTTATAAATAGGTATCCTTTTCCAGAGCACTACCTTTTACCCCAGCAGGGCTGCCAGGTCACTATAGGAGTCTTGGTTTACTCTCCAGAGCCATGAAGACTCTTTGACAATACAGAGCTCCTGACCCTCATGACTGATGCACAGAAATGGTATGTTTTAAAAACACGTGTAAACAGAATTTATAAAGATTCAAAGGATTATAAAGTGGTTTCTTATCTCCTCTCAAGCCTATGAATACATTGCAAAATCTAGGGCAGTTAGATACTGTATTTAAATTCAGATGTGATATTTACATATGTTTCTTACTCTTTTTATAAAGATCTGCCTTAGTGCAATTTAATCAGCTTTTGCAAGTTTATAGACCATGTGGATTGGGAGGTTGGTTTAAACTAAGCTGATAGTTTTAACCTGGCTAAATTCTCCAGCCGACCTGACAGCAGACAGATGTATCGGAATTGGGTTTCACTACAAGTGACAGAAAATCCAAATAGCAGTGTCTGAAAAGGATAGAAGTTTGTCTCATGGATAAATAAACATGTTATGCAGCACAGAGCCGGGAGTAGGTAAAGCAGTCATCAGGAACCAAGGCTCCTTCTATCTTATTGCTCTGCCATCCTTAGCCCATGATTTCCTCATTGCCCAAAATGGCTGCTAGAGCACTAAGCATCATTTCCTCCTTTGCCAATAGAAAAGAGGAAAGATTAGAGACAGCTGTACCTCTTGAAGGACTTCTCAGAATTCATGCATGACACTCCTGTTTATATATAATCAGAATGTTTTTATATAGCTAGGTAGCTGAAAACTATAATCATTATCCCAGGTGGCATTTTTCTAATAATTGGATCATCTATAACTAAGGAAGATGATGAGCCAAATATGTATTTAAAGATAAATAAACTAGCAGTCTCTGCTGGAAGAAGACACTGGACAAAGTGTGGCAACAACTGTAGGACCAACATTAAGTGCTTCAGGAGTCTGACATTTAGTAATCAGTTACACAATTAAAAAAAAAAAAGTAGTTTGGACACAGTTGCCTAGCAGGTTCATGACCTGGAATACTGGGAACTGAGTGGTTTAACTGCTCCAAGTTTCTTATCCTGTTGAGATATGTATATGGAAAACTATGAAGTCAATATGTGTCTGTCCATCTTCTATTAATATATGGCATATACTTAAAAAAAATGACAATGAAAAAGGTTGGTATGGTAGTTTATCTCCAAGATGGCTGCCATTAATTCCTTCTCTCTGTGTAGGTATATATACAGAAGGGAAACTCTTCAATTATTTGTATTCTTTGGGGAAAAGAGAGATGACAGGTGATATATATTCTTTTGGTTTTAGGCAGATAAATATTTTATATTATTACATCACCTACACATCCTTGCCAACACTCACTCACCAAACGCTGCCCTCCACTTCACCCCCCTCCTTCCAGACTGATGAACATAAAACCCAGAAGCTCCCCACAGGTGTCCAGCATCACACCCAGCTCCAAGGGGTAGGTGCTGTTCCCACACCATTTCCCTCCACTCCATACTCTATTTAGCCCCTTGGGAAAACCAAAACCTCATATTAATGAACTGACCAATTTTAGATTAAGAAGTGCTCATGTTGAGTTGGCCACGCCTCTCTTTCAGGACACATGTAAGCTTGTGCCTGGCCTTCCACCCACCAGAAAGATGTTGGTGACTCAAATCAGAGACCTGGAAGGCTGGATAAAGGATAAAGTGTCAGGACCTCATAGTGGTTTTGAATAGCTTCCTGTGGGGTCAGGTGGGGCTCATTTATTCTTTTTTTAAATTTTATATAGGGGTATAGCTAAGTAACAATGTCATGATAGTTTCAGGTGGACAATAAGAGGACTCATCCATAAATATACACATGTCTATTCTCCCCTGTTTTCCCCCTCCCATCTAGCCTGCCACATAACACTGAGCAGAATTCCATGTGCTATACAGTAGGTCCTTGTTGGTTATCCATTTAAAATATTGAAGTGTGTACATGTCCATTCCAAACTCCTGCTCACTTTTTCTTGAACATAGTCCTGGCACAAGTGTGAAACAAAGTGGAAGTATTAGTCACTCAGTCGTGTCCGACTCTTTGCAACCCCGTGGAATTTAGCCCACCAGGCTCCTCTGTCCATGGGATTCTCCAGGTAAGAATACTGGAATGGGTAGCCATTCCCTTCTCCAGGGGCTCTTCCTGACCCAGGGATTGAACCTGTATCCCCTGCACCGGCAGGCAGACTGTTCACCACTGAGTCACCAGGGAAGTCCATTAAAAAAAAAAAAACAACCAAACACTGATTTGGATTTTCACATTCAAAATTAAATTTGCTGGCAGAAGAGTCTTCCCATTTAGCAATGTAATGGGGAGAAGAATTGATTTTTTAAAACACCAAGATCTATGTCAACAATAAAGAATATTGTACCACCCTTAGGTATAATCTACCTGGTTGTTTTAGCCAGTTTCTTGCAGTGGCTTTATATTTCCTTCCCTCTCAATTGGCCTGCGTTGGTGCGTGCTAAGTCGCTTCAGTCATGTCCAACTCTTTGCTATCCTATGGACAGTAGCCCACCAGGCTGCTCTGTCCATGGGGTTCTCCAGGCAAGAATACTGGAGTGGGTTGCCATGCCCTCCTCCAGGGGATTTTCCCGACCCAGGGATGGAACCCAAGTCTCGTCTCCTGTATTGGTGGGCAGGTTCTTTACCACTAGCACCACCTGGGAAGCCCTCTCAGCTGGCCTAATCTGTTCTATAAACTTTGGTTCACTCTTGCCTGCCTTCCTGCTTACCCCACTGTCTGTGTCCCATTACCTGTGGCATTTTACACTTGAGGGGAGCTGTGGATGGCTGCTGACAAAAGGCCTGCTAATCACACCAATTAAGAGGTGTGACTGTCACCCTTTACCTACCAGCTCTGTTACTGAACATGCCAATTAGGAATCGTACAGGTGCAGGCGTTTAAGTTCATCAAGGTTAACACGGATGCACAGCTTTGTTTTGGCTCTCTGTTTAAATATTGAAAAATCATGGGTAAAGGGCTGGTTTCTGTTGAAGGATAAACAGATGTCACTGCAGTATTTCTCAGAAAATCTTTAGACCGACTTAAAGCAATGAAAGTGACCTTCCGAGAAGTGATTCTCCATGGTCAGGCTTTGAAACGGCAGGTGTTTTGTGTTCGCTTTCCCTCGGGGAGAAGCAGGGAACTTGTCTTCATGAACTCCACTGGAAGGTCAGCTAAGGGCATTATACTAGAAGCATGTGGAATTATTTAAGGATTTTTTGGCAGACTGAGAGATGATATATCTCTTTCTGAAATCTGAACTCATGTCATTGCATAGTGTTATACATATATTCTCTAGACTTCCCTTTAAAATTTTTTTGATAAAACACCTGGGTGAGGGACTCTGTTTTAGAATCCCGTATCCTCAATTTGATGGAAACCAAAGGGTCATCCTGACCAGCCTCTAATTAGGGAAGTTAAAAATTCATTTGACAGAGGGAACAACTATGGTCCGAGGCATTTTATGACCTGCCCAAGGCCACTGAATCAAGATGAACCTCAATCTGTGGAATGAGATGGATTTGGGGGAAGAGCTAACCCTTCCATTTTTCTCTAGCAGAATGAGTAATTCCTATGAGGAGCTGGTAATTTTTAGCTTGTCCTCAAGCCTACTGAAATATCTTTGCTCTTTCCTTGCATCTGTAAGAGCAACTGTTGTTTTCAGTCATTCAAGGGGAAAGTGTGTGGTGAGGGCCTCTTCTATTTTTGTGGTAGACGCCACAACAAATACAGAACGTCTCGCTGGCTCCTTGGAACCTAAGCTGCAAGGTTTGGAGAACTGCTGTGTGATAGAAAAAACTAGTTGATGGGGTTGAGACCAGTGAGCAGACCACGTTTCAGGGAACTGGTCAATCCAGTCCAGGAGGAGCGTGATCCCCTTGCTCTTACTCAGGTTGGGTCTTGTTACCTGACTTATAGCAAGGGGCAAAGTGGGGGTGTGAATGGCTGGAAGTCCAAGGCTCTGGGCTGCCCTTCTCTCTCAACACAGGGGTTAAACTCGAACCTTGACCCATTGTAAAACAAACAAACACACTCCGGATTCTTAGCATGTGTCTGGTACATTGTAAATGCACAAGAAATGGAAGTCTTTATTATTAGATGCTTACTCACCTCTGGAGACATTTGCATCATATATTTATTAACCATAAAAACAACTAACATTTTCACTGGACTTCAGTCTTTTCCTTTCTTCCCTCCATTTCGCATCTGAATTTTATTTTTGGCTTCTTGTTGTTGCATTGCCAAGACCTGAAATATTCAGTCTAGAAAATTATAAAAACACATGTCTTTCAATAAAACATCTATAATCCTACCCCTCAGGGATAATTACTATTAACATTTTGGTATATAACTTCAAGGATTATATTCTATACATGCATAAACATTTAAAAATTAAAATGGGAAGGATGATGTAAGTTGGCTTGGAAATTTTATTTTCATTTATTACTATATTTAAACCTTTTTCTTTAAATATACATATTTCTTTCCATCAGAAATTTTGTTAACTGAATAATATTTCCTTCTGGGGATTTTCTATAATTTAACACATTCTCTATTTTTGCATATATTAGTTGCTTCTAATTTTTCATAATTATAAAAATACTACAATGAGTATCCCGTGGTTAAGTTTTTTAGATAAATTCTTAGAAGTAGAGTTTGAGAGTTAATACACAGGTATTAGTATCTATTGAGGCATAACAAATTACTTGAAACTCATCAGCTTAAAATGACATACTTTTATGATCTCAGTTGCTGTGGGTTATGAATCTGGGCATAATTTAGTTGGTCCCTCCTCAAAGTGTCAGTCATCATTGGAGGGTGTGGTCTCCTTTGAGCTTCTCCTGGAGGCTCCACCCCTCTACTGGAGTATCCAGTTCCAAACTCAAGTTGTTGGAAGGATCCATTTCCTTGCAATTGTCGGGCTGAAAGCCTCATTTTCTTGCTTGCTATAGGCTAAAGGGTTTCTTCAGCTCCTACAGATAGCCTGAAAGTTCACTGTTACGTGGCCTCCCAACACAGGCAGCCCACAACTTAGTGGCTTACTTCTTCAAGCCAGCAAGGGAGAGAGATACATACTCCAGGGAAAAGTGTTACAATCTTATGTAACACAATCATGTGATCGCATATATCCTGCTTCTTTTGCTCTATTTATTCTATTGGCTAGACCTAAGTTACAGCTTCCTTGACACTCCAAGGAAGAGCCACAACTCAAGGACATGAGTACCACAAAGCAGGGTCATGAGGCCATCGTAAGAACCTGTCCACAAAAATCCATGTTTAAAGCTTTTGATGAACATAACTGAACTGCAAATATATCTCTGTTAGTACAGAATTAGTGTGCCCCTTTCCCTACAACACTGACCAATTTGTAGGAAGTAAATTGCCATTCTGATGCTGAAAAATGATATATTTTAACTTGAATATACTAGTTTATGAATATATATTACTATGTTCTTTGGTCATTTGCACATTTCACTTTTGAGAACTGCTTTTCCTGTTGTTTGGGTAGAGCATTAACATTTTTCATTGTTATACTTGGTGTATTTTCCCCCTATGTGTTGATCTTTGTCTTTTGGGGGTAATATTGAGGAGCGTGGCAAATTTATTTTTATTGTAGTCAAATCAGACATTCTTTACCTTATTGATGTTCTCTTTACCACCATGTGGGCTTCCCTGGTGGCTCAGCTGATAAAGAATCTGCCTGCAATGTGGGAGACCTGGGTTCGATCCCTGGGTTGGGAAGATCCCCTGGAGAATGGAATGGCTACCCACTCTAGTACTTGGCCTGGAGAATACCATGGACTGTATAGTCCATGGGGTTGCAAAGAGTCGGATGTGACTGAGCAACTCTCACTTTACCACCATGTAGAGTGTTTTTCTGCCCCAGGATTACAGAAACATTCTAAAATGTGGAATCTAAAAAAGAATACAAGTGGATCTACACGCAAAACAGAAACAGACGCTTAGATGAAGAAAACAAACTTACGGTTACCAATGGTGAAAGGGAGGAGGGATGTGGTTCTCAATGTGGGTCACCAAACCATCAGCATCGCTATCACATGAGTACTCGCTAGAAATGCAGATGTTTGGGTCCCATTCTGACCTTCTAAATCAGAAACTCTGGGGTGGGCTCAGAAAGCCCTCCTTGTGATTCAGATTCTAGAAAGCAAGGACTACAGCAGCCAGCTTTTGTAGGGTCATTGAGCCAAGGATAGTTTTCATATTTTTAAAGAGTTGCAACAACCACCACCATCAACATCAAAAACAAAAGCAAAGAACACCATATAATTGAGACCACATGTGAGATGTAAAGACTAAAATATTTACTACCTTGTCCCTTATAGAAACAGTTTACCAACCTCTGCTTTAAAGTTTGAGAACTCCTGCCATAGTAGTTAGTACCAATCATTGAGATGGAAGGAACTTAGATCTCTGAATAACTTTGTGGAGCAGACCTTCTCTTTCGATTTGGCCTGCTTATCTCTGGACTGCTAAGCAAAGGAAAAATAAGTTTCTGTCTTATGTAATCCTCATTCTGTGTGGTCTCATGTTAGAACTGCTGAGCCCATGCCCTAACTAATGGAACTGGTAAGAAGATGCTGCTCTATAACACAATGATCTCCCTTTCCACACCTCATTATTAGCTAATGGTCTGTGATTTGCTCTTAAGTTTCCTACATCACATCTCTCCTGGCGGCTCTCTTCAAAGATTCAGATGTTGGATTTGTCTAATGATCTTCGGCATAACTTGAGCCCCAGAGGCTTCAGAAAAGTTTACTGGAGCTTCAAGGTCAAGTTCAACCTGTCTTAACCGTTTTCCCCTGAAATAATTCCTTCAAACTATCCAGTAATCTTGTAACTGGTAATCTTGTACTTTTATAGTTTTTCTTTGATAATATATTGAGTTAGAAATCTTGGTGTATCAGCATTGAACAAACCCTCATGGCCTGTTTTCTGGCTGATGCAAACAGATTCATCCTTATTTGAAAAAGTACATGTGTGCATGCTAAGTCGATTCAGTTGAGTCCGACTCTTTGTGATCCCATGGACTGTATCCAGCCAGGCTCTTCTATCCATGGGATTCTCCAGGCAAGAATACTGGAGTGGGTTATTATGCCCTCCTCCAGGGAATCTACCCAACCCAAGGATTGAACCCACATCTCCTGTGTCTCCTGCATTGCAGGCAGATGCCTTACCACTGAACCACCAGGGAAGCCCACACTGAGGGGTATCCCTTCTTAACAGGCAAGATTTAATGATGACACCTGCAGCGTCAGCTGTGAGATTTCTTTCTGAGAGGGCAGTTAGGATTTCTTGCAAGACTATTGGAGTTAGGGAGGTAACTAAAAAGGTAAATGACCTTGTCAGGAGACGGGGGATCTGTATTTCCGGCTATCTGTGTTCCCAGGGCCAGGTAAGCCATCCTGTCCAGATCAGGCGACGGTGTCCTGGAGACTCAATCTCAGGAAGCAGACGGGAGGGGAAGGAAGGGAAAGGGTGCTTTTCAACGACAAAGTTCAGTTGGCTAAGACAGCGCTTCTCCGAGTCTCTCAAGAAATGCAGACACCAAACAGCGAGCAAGGAGGAAAAGCCTGATTTCCAGCGGGCGCGCCGGGTCCCCAGGTAGGGCAGCGCACACAGGCTCAGAGCTCAGGTGTGGGGCAGCGGGCGGGGGGGAGCGGGCAGGACGCGGGGGTCGGGATCGCGCGGAGGCGCAGCCGCTTCGCAGCGCTCCATCAGCGCGGCGTGTCATTGTGCGTGCAGTAATGAAGCCTGACGAGAGGTCTCCTGCTTGCCCAGAGCCGGCTGTTGTCCTAAAAATGCAAACCATCGCCTCGGGCCATGGAATCGGGAACAGGCAGAGGACAGAGGCTCCGGCTGGGCGCCCCACTGCTCGTCCTCCCTTCAGCACTCCCGGCTTGGACGTGGAAAGCTGGTCTTTACCCTTGTACATAAGGACACAGAAGAAAGGGATTTTTTTTTTTTTTAAGGTGTCCCAGAGGCCGATGGTTTTAATCCTGACTTTTTTTTTTTTTTTTTTTTGCTGAGCAGATACTAAAGCCGGGGGAGGTGGGGATTGCCTACCACCAATCCTCGAGTCTTCGTGTGTTTTCTCATGCAAAATAAGCCCTTTGAACTTGAAAGCTGCATTTGCGCCTGACTCCCCAGTGCCTCCCTCCCCCGCGCCTGCATCCTCTTTGTTTTCTCTAGAGTGTAGGCGAGTCCATCTCATCCTCCCTCGGCCAGCCTTTTTTTTTTTTTTTAAAGTCTGGCTCGTTAATAATCGATGGGCCGGGCGGACCCCTTGCCCCACTTCAGAAGCCTTGGCCTGGAGGGTGACCCCCCACCCCGCCCCCGCCAGGAGGCCGGAGACTGCACCGTTATCCACACACCCGCTGGAAGCAGGCCGGGTCTGGAGCATCTCTGCATGGGCCGCTGGGCCTGGCGGGCGGACTCCTCCCTTTCTGCAGTGTTGGTTGGTTTGTGGCTTGTTTTTGCTTTGAACTCTTGCCTTCAGGGCTTCCCTGCTGGTCCCGAGGCCGCAGAGGCCTCCTTGACCCCGGAGGACCATGTCTGGGAAGGTGCTCATCCCCTGCCTCTTGAGGGTCTTTGTTGCTCACCACTCACATTGCAAAATTTCCCCCTCCTCCTCCCCCTCCTCAACCTCCTTGGAAGCAAACCTCGAAGTTGGAAAAAAAAATGCACTTTTCCTTGTGTTTTTAGGCATCAATTATTTCTATGGAATTCTTGACAGACAACAAACGATTAAAAAAAAAACTGTCGATTTTCTGCTGTCAAGGAAACAAGCTGTTAGCACCATTTCAGGCTCCCTTGGTAAACCTGGGGAAAACTTGAGCATTCACCACCACAGTCTCTCACAGAATTCACCTGAAGTTGTTTCTAGAGCTTCAGTGAACCCGGGACTGTAGGTCCCAGCTCTAGTGAAGGTCCCTGGTTTTCTGGAAGGGTTGGTGAAAGGGGTGGAGCCGGGAGGATAGCCTTGTGCACCCCTGGGATGAGTGGAAGGAAGTTGGGTAGGGAGGGGGGTGCTTCAGGTCTGTGAGCTGCCCATTGGAGGGGAGGGGTGGTGGAGGGTGGGCCCTGCTACCCAATCGGCTGCCCCATTGCATCTAAAGATCTGATAGCACGAAACCCCATCTTTCTCTGTACTTCTCCATCTTCGTTTTGCCCACTGAGTTGAGTTGAGTGTTAGTCGTGTCTGACTCTGTGACCCCATGGACTGGAGCCCCCCAGGCTCCTCTGTCCATGGGATTTCCCAGGCAAGAATACTGGAGTGGGTAGCCATTCCCTTCTCCAGGGGATCTTCCTGATCCAGGGATTGAACCTGTGTCTCCTGCATTGCAGGCAGATTCTTTACCCTCTGAGCCATTCCTCCCCCTCCACTTTATTCTCTATTACTTACTTGCTCACCACTTTCCTTAAAATTCTACCCTCCAGGGAAATTCAGCAGGTCTTTCCCACGTCTCTCCTCACTGTGCTCAAGTCCCATTGACTGTCTTTTCTTGATTAAGGCACAATCTACCCAAGGAACCGCCCTGACTTCAGTGTAACTCCATAAACTTGAATGGTGCAGGTTGGTAGAACTCTGTTCTATTCGGAGCAATTCAGACTGTATTTTCTTACTAGACCTGATAAAGGTTAATTCATGTCTTCAGACTTCCCTGGTGGCTCAGATAGTAAAGCGTCTGCCTACAATGTGGGAGACCTGGGTTCAATCCCTCTGTTGGGAAGATCTCTTGGAGATGGAAATGGCAACCCACTCCAGTATTCTTGCCTGGAAAATCTCATGGAGGAGGAACCTGGTAGGCTATAGTCCATGGGGTCCCAAAGAGTCAGACATGACTGAGTGACTTCACTTTCACTTTCATATCTTCAGACCCATGGAATGGAGGCCATCCCAGTGGCCTGGCCTCCATCACAAATCAAGACCTAAGTCCGCCAGCACTCATCAGAAATACCTCAGTCTCAGGGAAACTACCACACACCAACCACACTCTTCTGCTTAGTTTTTGGGAGCTCACTTTACCCTAGAAAACGGGGTCTGCCTGCCTCAGAGGGAAATCTACATCTCCCGCCCTGCCAGTCATGCCCTGTTTCCACGTTGCGGCTTCTAATCTCCATAAAAACTGCTCTTGCCTGCATCCCCAGGGAAGAGCGCCCCACTGCCTATGAGGCTCTGTACTCTCCAAATCCTGTATGGCTTTCCCTTGAATAAAGAATTCCAAATTGGTTCCAAATTGGGAAAGGAGTACGTCAAGGCTTTATACTGTCACTCTGCTTATTTAACTTCTTATATCATGCGAAACGCCATTCTGGATGAAGCACAAGCTGGAATCAAGATTTCCAGGAGAAATATCAATAACCTCAGATATGCAGATGACACAACCCTAATGGCAGAAACTGAAGAGAACCAAAAGAGCCTCTTGATGAGAGTGAAAGAGAAGAGTGAAAAATCTGGCTTAAAACTCAACATTCAAAAAACTAAGATCTTGTCCTCTGGTTCCATCACATCATGTTAAATAACTGTGGAAACAGTAAGAGACTTTATTTTCTTGGGCTCCAAAATCACTGCAGATGGTGACTTAAGCCATGAAATTAAAAGACACTTGCTCCTTGGAAGAAAAGCTATGAGCAACCTAGACAGCTTATTAAAAAGCAGAGACATTACTTTGCCAACAAAGGTCCATCTAGTCAAAGCTATGGTTTTTCCAGTAGTCATGTATGGGTGTGAGAGTTGGACTGTAAAGAAAGCTGAGCGTCAAAGAACTGATGCTTTTGAACTGTGGTGTTGGATAAGACTCTTGAGAGTCCCTTGGACAGCAAGGAGATCCAACCAGTCTATCCTAAAGGAAAGAAGTCCTGAATATTCATTGGAAGGACTGATGCTGAAACTGAAACTTCAATACTTGGCCACCTAAAGCGAAGAACTGACTCATTGGCAAAGATGCTGATGCTGGGAAAGATTGAAGGCGGGAGGAGAAGGGGACGACAGAGGATGAGATGGTTGGATGGCATCACTGACTCGATGGACGTGAGTTTGAGCAAGTTCCGGGAGTTGGTGATGGACAGGGAAGCCTGGCGTACTGCAGTCTATGGGGTCACAGAGTCAGACATGACTGAGTGACTGAACTGAACTGAATAAAGAATATCAAACTCGTTGCTAAACTGTGTTGTTGGTTTCATTTGAGAGCAATCCTGTGAGCTGGGGATTTTCTAGCTCATTTTCAAGGAAGGCAGCTAAAGCCCAAACAAGGTGTGAATTTCCTCCTCCATCTTGGTCCTCTTGCCTCCATTCCCAGGCACCTGCCAGGCATCCTGGGTATGTTCACAGATGCATGAGGCTTATTCTCTGTTTTTGTGAAGCCTGTAAACCAGCAGATAACCTGTGATATGCAGAAAAAAATTGTAATTCAGGATAAAATTGTATTCCCATGAAAAAAAGTGTGAACAAAGTACCATACTGTTTTAGAATAAGGTGATTTTCTTTTCCATGGAAGGAGCATATAGACTGGTTGGTTCAAGTGTCCCAGGGCCCTAGGACTGAATCAGCCTCACTATTTGCTGGATGCTGACATGGGACAAATTATTTAACCTCTCAGAATTTTAGATTTCGTGTCTGTAAATCTGGGTTGGTTACACTTATAGCATTTCCACGGGATTAAATGAGATAACATGTAACTCACTGGGCCCAGCACAGAGTGAGGACTCCACAAATGGTGGCAGTTATTGGAATTCTCTGCATGCATAGGATTTTGACAGCTAGAGATGGGACGGATGATGGCATTTCTTTTTTTTTTTTCCCCAGTGTGATAGAATTTTAAGAAGGGGTAACCAGGTCTCATTTACATTTTATATAAATCACTTACTGACATTTTTGTAGTCCTAAAATTGCATTGCATGATACAAGTCGCTTACAAAGAAGGTAATTACCAAGATAGTTTACAGTTTGACCAGTACTTTACAAAGTACTTTTATTCACAACATCTTGTCTACAAGTGTGAATAGAAATTGCTGTCTGTCCTGCTCAAGACTTCTATTTTTGAGACCATCCTGCATGTCACATTTGCCTAGCAGTTACAGTATCCTAATGGCTCAGCGGGTAAAGCATCTGCCTGCAATGCAGGAGACACAGGAGACGTGGGTTCAGTCCCTGGGTCTGGAAGGTCCCCTGGAGGAGGAAATGACAACCCACTCCAGGATTCTTGCCTGGAGAATCCCACAGACAGAGGAGCCTTGCAGGCTACAGTCCATGGTGTCACAAAGAGTCAGACACGACTGAGCTAGAGCACAATGGTATTTTTATGTACATTATCTTAGGCATTGCTTCAAGCACCTTTATATTTTAAGTCAATTAATCTGTACTGCCTTTCCTCAAAGTAAGTCCTATAATTCTCCTACGTTTGAGGGAACTGAGGACCAGAGAAGGTAAGTAACTCGCCCAAGGTTGCACAGCATGTGCTGTACCTCTGCATGGCCCAGGAAATTGAGCATCCTCTGGTTGGATGCTCTGTGTTCTCCTATTTCCCCTTCTATAATTCCTTCCACCTTGTTCCAAACTATAGAAGCAGCCCGAGGTGCATAGGTGGGCAAGAGGTGCTTGTTGGCACAGGCAGCTCACGGCAGCAGGAGCTGATGGCGGCCAGGGTTTGAGTTGTTCTCTTGTGGTGCAGTTCCAGGGTCCCTTTGCTGTGGGGTGAAGTGACCCAGAGGCTGTACAAGGACTCAGATGCTGGGGCAGCCGGGAAAGGCACAGACATGGGATTTGGAAGAACACACTGGGACAGAGACCAGTCAACAATGGGGACTTGCTCTTCTGGAACCTTCAGCACATGATTGAAAATTTGGACTCTTAGTTACTATTAATACATCTGAAAAAACACTGGGGGTTATGGGAATACTCTTTCCACCAGTTTCACACATTGTTCTGAGGATAAAAATAAATTAATGAGTGAATATGCAATGTGAAGACTCTATACAGTGTATGTAAATATGAATCACCAAAGGACACAAACTGTTTCAATATCAAATAAAATCTTCAGTTGTCTCGTTGACTGGAATGGCTAGTGGATATAATTTGCTTCTTACATGAAATCCAGACCAGACCTCTGGAGACCAACCTTCTTTTAAACCTACCTTGATGGTTTTGTTGTTGTTTGTTTGTTTTTTAGTTTTTAATTTTGTATTGCATGCATGCATGCGTGCTGGCTCAGTTGTGTCTGACTCTTTGCGACCCCATGGACTGTAGCCCGCTGTGGGGTCGCAAAGAGTCAGACACAGCCTCTGTCTATGGAATTTTCCAGGCAACAATACTAGAATGGGTTGCCATTTCCTACTGTAGGGGATCTTCCTGACCCAGGGATTGAAACCTTGTCTCTTGTATCTCCTGCATTGGCAGGCAGATGGTTTACCAACTGTGTCACCTGGGAATGCCGTTTTGTATCAGGGTATAGCCAGTTAACAAACAATGTTATGATAGTTTTAGGTGAATAGCAAAGGTTCTGTAGTCAGATAAATGGATGGATGGAATTACTGAATGTGTTAGGGATCACTGCAAAGTAGCCACCCCCAGGTTCGTGTCAAACCACCACCGCCATCAATTCATTTATACTTTTTCCCTGGAGCAATGATTTCCCCCCCACCCCAGAACTAAGAAGATGAGCTCTAAGTGGACTTGATATCTCCACTAGCAGAAATAGAAATAGGTAGCACATTTTAAATAGAGAACAGTCTGACTCATTAGTATCCCAAACACATTCCGAAGGAGAGGAAGTGCTTTCGTAGCAAATAGTCAATGGCTTCTCAAAATAAATAAGTACCAGTAACAGTAGTGACTTCAGGTGACTTTTGGACCATCCAAAGATCAGGAGACATGAAATCAGTCTTTCTTGAAATATTTTGTGAGTGCTAATCTTTATATTGAAAAACATTCATGAGAGAGGCCTAGGTTTTCAATAGCGCTTGAGCTATGTTGACCCAACTGATTAAAAACGGGAATATTCACAACGTAGCTTGGCTTTTCCTCTCTCCCTTCAAGAGCCTTGTTGTACAACAGCCTGAGCTAAACATGCTGTGTCAATCTTATCTTTTACATTTCCCAAGTGTTTTCTTCTTAGATCATGCAACAACCCTCTCATTATTTTAAATATTTTTGCCTGTAAATTTCAGAATACTTGATCTGATTTTAATAGGACCCATGTGTGAAATCCTTTATTTTATTTTTTTTAATCTATCACTCTGAGTCTTTCTGCTCTTCAGTACAGCACAGCTTGGTAGCACTAGGTACGTCTTGTTGAAAGTATGTCCATAAATATGTCCCTTGCAGCAGGGAACAGCTTGTTAAATTGGCAGTCCTCAGCAGTTTGCCTAGAAAAGTTTGCCTCACTTGTGATAGTCCAAATGTAGGGCAGAACACAGCGTAACTTTTTATCTAATTTTACCAATTGACATATTCTTCAAATTTTTAACTACCTCATGTCTTTTCCTCACAGTTCTACCACCTGACGTGAAAGTGGCTAAACGTTCTCACCGTTGCCAAATGTGGATAGGGAAATCGACTTTCATTACTGGTTACTAATTTGGAGGGAAATTCAGGAAAATAATTCTGTCATCTAAAACAGGATGCTAAAGCCACCATGAGAAAAGCATCCTGACAGGCTGAGGCCACTGCTTTCTATTCCTGAGGTTGGATGTGTACGGCTTCTCCTTATGGCAAGGGTGGGGCTCACCAATTTTAGTCTTTCTAGTTTTATTGGTATACTTGATTGGTTTACAGTACCCAATGAAAACCCCATTATTTATATATGTATCAATAATATTTTGATATAAATATACATTTGATATTTTATTGGTGTGTTGATATACTCTGATTTTCATCTCTCTGGTTAGGATCTGGTTAGAACTAGGGATAAGTATGTGTGTTAGTCGTTCAGTCATGTCAGACTTTTTATGACCCCATGGACTGTAGCCCACCAGGCTCCTCTGTGGGATTCTCCAGACAAGAATACTGGAGTGGGTAGCCATTCTTTTCTCCAGCAGATCTGCCTGACCTGGGAATCAAACCCTGGTCTCCTACATTGGCAGGTGGATTCTTTACCACTGAGCCATCAGGGAAGGGATAAGTAGAGATGACCCTCAATTCAAAATTTAATGTCATGATCCTATGGTAGCCAGTGGGAAGAATGGGGTAAAGGGATGGTTAGGGAGTTTGGGATGGACATATACACACTGCTATGTTTAAAATGGAAAACCAACAAGGATCTACCGTATAGCACATGGAACTCTGCTCAATGTTATGTGGTAGCTTGGATGGAAGGGGAGTTTGGGGAAGAATGGGTACATGTATATGTGTGAGTGAGTCTCTTTGCTGTCTAACTGCACTATCCCAACATTGTTAATCGGCTATGCCCCAACACAGATAAACAGTTTATGCCACAGGATGAGCATCAGTGCCGCAGTTGGCCACCTGCTTCCCTCCCTCCCTTGGTCTCTGTTAGCAGCACCACCTCTGTCTCCAGGCCTCGGCATATCAGAAAAATATCCCTTTTCAGCTTGTAATTGTACTGTTTAAAATTTGCCAAACCTTGTCCTGGGGGGAAAACATCACAACAAAGGAAGACAAAACAAAGCGCAAATCTGAATACGGCACCCAAGGAGGGATTCAGGGCTTGGGATGGCGCACAGCACAATGACTGTGCTCGCTGACCGTTTTGGTGACCACACCCTCCAGATGGTCCTCTGTGCTTTCGGGTGAGTGGCTTGAAGAGGATGGATTTTCTGTGCTTAGTCCCTGTCTGCAGATTTTAACCACCTGGAAAAGGATTTGCCTATTTCTGAAGAATCTATTAGAAAACACTATTTTAGGAGCGATTCTTGAAGAAAGTCTTTTTAGAAATTCAAAGCGGGTTTTTTAGAAATGACACCCGACTTTCTATTCTCTTCTGAACAAAGTCTCCTAGATGCAGGTGGGTAAGGACCTGCATTTAGATTTTTCAGTTTTATACGAACATTTTCACGGGTGAAAATTTATAGACCACACCTTTCTGAAGATTAAGAGACAGAATCTGAAGCTCTGTTTCACTATTTCTCAAAAATGGGAGTTTGAGTCCCTCTTGCTTCAGAATCACCTTGGGTAAATATTACAAGTGCATATTTCCAGGATCTACTTCTGACTCAATGAATTAGTTGCTTTAGGTAGAATCTAAATGATTCTGATACACACAAAAAATTTGCAATCATTACATGTATTGCCCTGTACACACATAGCTGGTGTTCAATACATTTTTGTGGAGTGAATCAAAATAATTCAAGGGAATAAAACAAAATCATTCAATCAAGCAAAGTACATTCTTGTTTAAATTAAATGTCCTTCAGGCTTTATGTTGATTTAACCACATTAAAACTGTGACCAAAGACATTCTAAATTGTGGATCTGTGGTTGATAATTGAAAGAGAAAAACCCCTTGGCTGGTGCCTTGAAGAATATTTTCTTATTCTCTTGGAGGCGTATGTCAAGCACATCTAAAATAGCTATTCTGGATCATTCTACTTTTTTAAATTAAAAAATTTAATTATTGACAAAAGCTATTTGCTGGAATTGTGTAAAAAATGTTTACAGATGCCTTAGGAAGGAAATGGCAGAATGTGGAACTAATTGTGTTGATTCAAGATAATTATGAAACACAAATGACCATTACTTACAACAAGTCCCTGATGGTCAGTGGTTGACTCCAGGGATCAGGCTCAAATGAAGGAAAGAAAAAGAAAATAAAAAAGAGTGGTGATATATGTATGTAGTTATAATCCAGCTAGAAACTGTGCCCTATCCTCAAGTTCATAGAGGTCTTTCATGATATTTCAGTATTTGAATTATACATGCTATATTTTTATTAAGTAAAGCTCTTTTTTCTAACTTCAAAGGAGCATAGTTTATTATTATTATTTTTTAATCTTTACTTCCTGTCACATTGACTCCTCGGAATAAGAGGTGAATGAGTCTTCCATTTTCTGACTTCCCTTTACAGTGGAAAGTGACATATTTAGATATGAAGTGTTTTCATTTCTTTTCCATCCTAGATGGTCAGTGAGCTTTTATGCCAGGATTGTAAGAAGAGGCCCAGAGAAGACCTTCTGGATGTTAAAAGTTGTCTTGACACAAAAGTCCTGAAAACTGAATGTAATTTAGATCATCACTGGGATGTACAGTAGGCTGTCCCCAACCTACATGGACCTCTTGGTCTACTGTGATTTGATAATCCTCTATTTAGTGTGGAGTTCAGTTTAGTTCAATCGCTCAGTTGTGTCTGACTCTTTGTGACCCCATGGACTGCTGCACGCCAGGCTTCCCTGTCCATCACCAACTTCTGGAGCTTGCTCAAACTCTTGTCCATCCAGTCAGTAATGCCATCCAACCATCTTATCCTCTGTCGTCCCTTTCTGCTCCTGTCTTCAATCTTTCTCAGCATCAAGGTCTTTTCCAGTGAGACAGTTCTTCACATCAGGTGGCCAAAGTATTGGAGTTTCAGCTTCAGCATCAGTCCTTCCAGTGGAATTAAAAATAAAGAAAAGGCCAGAAGCTTCAAGTGGGAATCATCACTGACAAGAAATCCTAGGGGACCAAATTTAAATCTTCAGTTGAACAGTATCATCCAAAAGAGAGAATCTTCCACCTTTGAAGGAAAAAAGCAGGCTTTGTTTCACATTCCTAACTGAAAGAGTAGCTCTAAATCAACATGTATGTTTCCAGACTAATGTTGTCTAAGAGAAATAAAAGGTGGATTATAGATGTAATTTAAAATTTTCTATGAGCTGCTTCAGGAAAAGTAAAGAAAAACAGGTGGAAATAATTTAATAATAATATATTTTATTTAACCTAGTTTTTCCAAAATATCATTTCAACATTTAATGAATATCAAAATTATTAATGAGACTTCTGGGATTCTTTTTATCATACTAAGTCTTTGCATCTCAGTTTGAACTAGCCGCGTGTCAAGTGCTCGATGGCCCCATGTGGCTATTGTTTAGTTGCTCTGTGGTGTTCGACTCTCTTGTGATCCCCGTGGACTTGTAGTCCACAAGTCTCCTCTGTTCACCGGATTTCCCAGGCAAGAATACTGCAGTGGGTTGCATTTCCTTCTCCAATCCAGGGGTCTTTCCAATCCAGGGGTTGAACCACGTCTCCTGCATTGGTAGATGGATTCTTTACCACTGAGCCACCTGGGAGGCCCCTCACATGTGACTAGTGGCTGCCATATTGGGCAGCTCAGTCTTGGACTCTTTATTCTTCAACAACATGTGAATCCTCTAAAAGGGACTCTTGTGAAGGATGAATTCATTCAAAGGCAAGAAAATGTTGTGATTTCCTTTGTGATCTTGGGGCCTGAGGCTGTATTGTATATAGGTAAATGACTAGAAGAAAGAGTGAGGAGTCTACTTTCTATTGACATATGTGAAGTCTGCCCTTTGGTTTGCTCAGGTTGCAGAGACTGAGCTTTTCCAGAGAAGATACTTGATCAGTTGCTGCATTTATCAGGTTGGGCCATCAGCCATTGCCTCTTGCTGTATTCTATAGCCCTGCTATACTACTGAATCAGTATTGATACTATTCTAAGATACCTTTTCTGGGTGTTTATCCCCCTATGCTGGTGGCTGCCTCAGTTTATCTTGCCATCCAGCAGTTGCTCATGCCTCCTCTGTTAAAGATGCTGAGTCCACGGACTGGTCCCAGTCTAGGCTTTCAGTGTTGGCTGATAACTAGAGAGATGTCTCAAGGAGCCAGATGTGATGTTCATGGCAAATCCAAGTGTCACAGACAGAGTGAGGGCTGGGCAATGCCACAACTCAGTGTTAAGCTTTGATTCTCCATTTCAGGTTTGCCTCAGTGATAGTGTCATATTGCCCTAGAAACTGACCAACTTTCTTGGACTGTTTTAGTTTACTTCTGGATTTCAGGTACAGAGAATTGTTAATTATATGTCTTAGTTCATGACACCATATCATTGGTTTCACAGAATTCTTTCTTGACCGACTAGTTGGCTTACTTACATGTTATTGATCTATTTGTTATCTACCTATCCCTCTGTCCATCCATCCATCCATCCATCCATCCAACTGCCCATCCATTCATTCATCCATTCATCTATCTATCTCTCATCTCCGTCTCATTTGGCCTCCATTTCTCAAGTTCTCACTGCCATTCTTATTCCTCCCTCTACCACAAACAGTCATATGAATGTGTTTGATGGTATCATTTTGTTTTCCTGTGTTCTTATATTTGTTTACATATGCTAATTTATACAAGTATCATCATATTAGATAGCTCATTCTATTTTCTTTTTATCATGATGACCCATTGTTTCTAAGACCTACCCAGGTAACCGTGTCAACACCCAGTTCTTTGTTTCTGATGGCCGTGGAACCACATTGGCAGCTACCATGCTTTCCTTACCCTTTAGTGAAAGATCCTATGATTCCCTTCCACCCACACAAACAACATGACAATAAACCTCATGGAGCGTGCCCCCCCGAGTGTGTGAGGATATTTTTAAAAATTATATTCAGGAACAGTACTGCTTGTCTTAGTGAATGTTTAATTAGCTAAATATTACCAGGCTGTTTCCAGAATGTCTGCATCAGTCTGTGTTTAAATCAACAAGTACATAAAGATTGTCATGTACCCATATACCCAATAATAATGATATTCTCCAGCTTTCCACTTGTAATCAATCTAATGAGTTTCTTGAACTTTTTCACGCCGTCGTGTCAAAGTGAATGGTAAAAACATATTCTTGGGAAGGAAAACGAGGTGATAAAGGCCAGCTTTCTATTCCTTTTTAAAACATTTGACACATGCTGGTTGCTATAGTACTAGAAACAAGAGATTCACTAGTATCATATTTTAGAAAAACCACAGGCTCGAGCGTAAAATATAGCAATGCCAGGAAAGACACTGTGGATGTGTTGTGGCCACTAGTCACTTCTGCATCTCAGCCTAGATAGAGAAGGGATGTAATCTTTGTTTAATACTCACAGGAGGCCTATTTTGGTCTGGGCTGGTCTTGGGGACCTGCATGTTCCCCAGGAATCAGTCACTTCTAAATGAACCTCAAAAGCAATAAAATGTTTATAACTACTTTTGCTTTCTTCTAGAGAAGGAAATGGCAACCCACTCCAGTAATCTTGCCTGGAAAATTCCATGGATAGATGAATCTGACAGGCTACAGTCCATGGGGTTGCAAAGAGTCAGACACAACTGAGTGACTAACACTCTGCTTTCTTACATTCTTTAGAAGTCTGCTCCAGTAGGTCCTAATAGCGTAACTCAGAAAAGTTTGCCTAGGATGATATTGCTAGCTTGAGTCAAAGGGAATAAATAAGGTGCTGAAGCCAGATGGGCAAGGGGGACTGACCTCGATATCAATATCTCTCAGGCACTGAAAGAGTGGCCAATGTGTAAGTAAGAATGTCTGATGGTTGAGGTGTGACTAGAATCCCCCAATGATGGCCATTCCAGAAGTAATGAGGATGGTATTTTCTTGGGAGATCTTTCTGTTTGGAAGGAAACTATAATCATTGACCAAAGGTATGAAAAATAGGATCTAGAACCATATAAGAAAGGACTGCAAGAGCCAATCAGGGTTTAGGGGCTTTGGAGGGCCTGGACACCGGAATTGAGATCAGGTCTGGTTATTTAATCTGAGCAAAGGTAGGTAGTCTTAGAGAAGACCTGGGACTGAATGGCCATTTGAGGAATCAGAGCCCACTCCAGATCCCAAATTTATGAACATGAAGATTTGCCAAATTAGACATCACTGGCAGGTGGAGCCAAGTTTTATTCTCTCTGGCTGAGAGCCTGGATGGAGTTGAATATGCTGTTCAAACTCCCGTTGCCTAGAAGTAAAGGGTTAGTAAAACAGATTGATGAGAATCTAAGTTCTGGATCCAGTGTAAAAATGGGCTGTCACACCCTAGAGTCTGTATTCCCAATTCAGCTCTGGAATTCATTGGAAATAGATTTCAAGATCTTACCATTTCCTGATGGTCATCCATGTACTTTTCCCCCTGCTGATACTTTGACCTGTTTTTCTCTCAGAAAAGTCTCTCTAGATTATATCAGCATATATGGACTTTTTCAAGAGTCAATTGAAACTCAAAAGGAAGAGCTAAATCTGAAGCCAGATGAATAGTAAGAGGAGAGTGGGGTGGCTGTGACCCTCATGTATGTCCTCACGGAATACGCTTTTGTCATGGTCTTTGGGTCTCAAAGAAGGAGCTGATTGGAGTTTGAGTTACTTTATATTACATTTTGGCAAGGTCTAAGCATAAGTAACATCCACATATCTGTGGTCCCTTTTTTGGACTCTGTGTGGAATGTACGAAGGGGATCTATGTATCATTTTAAATCATAGTGTTTTTATGTCCAGGCAGTTAACAAGCTTTCATAAACAGTTGAATGAATGAATAAAGGAATGAGTGAATGAATGGCAGAAGAGAAGAAGGCTATTAACTTACCCACCATGAAAAGGCAAAGAAGTGCATCTGTTATTATGTAGTGTAGGTGGATGGGGTTACAGATCATAAGAGTCTAAATATCCACAGGGATAAGATCATGTGTGTGTGTGTGCTGAGTTGATTCAGTTGTGTCCGACTTTTTGAGACCCCATGGACTGTAGCCCACCAGGCTCCTCTGTCCATGGGATTCTCCAGGCAAGAATACTGGAGTGGGTTGCCATGCCCTGCCTCCTCCAGAGGATCTCCTGACCCAGGGATCAAACCCACGGTTCTTACATCTCCTCCATTGGCAGGCAGATTCTTCACCACTAGCACCACCTGGGATAGCAAGTCATAAATACAGAAGCCAGTACTACTGAGTAGAGGGGAGGGGGAGCTGGAGCTGAACATGTAAGTTGGAGACTTGAGATATTTGTCTACCTTATTAAAACAAAGGACCGAATATGCTAGACTGCACCAGTTCCAATTACGTGACACGAGAGGAAGATGTTGAAGTTAGCAGCACTGAAATCTTCACAGAGGTTGGCAGCTCTGGCTTGGGGAACACGGTCAGCTGAGGGGGTGGCTTGTTGTGCTGCAGCAGAAGCTTCTCACCTTTGTCTTATCCCCGTATGCTCGGGGGCAAACCTATAAGCGTAGGGTCTCCATCCAGACAAAAGTAGAGAAAGTCAGGAGAGGAATTTGCCCCAGGATTCCCCTGTTGGTTACTGAGCACCCAGTTTTTCTAGGCCTCCATGGAAGAATCAAAGAATTGAGAGCTGCAGGAGCTGATGGAGTCTTTACCTCTCTTCCCAGACCCTTCCACCAATTTAGGAGCTGCACGCAGGCCTGGGAGGGATCTTTTTCCTCTGCCTCATTTCCTCACATCATGAGGAATTAAGGGATAATACAGACTTTCTGCTTTTAAGGGTTGGCCAGTATTTTAATTAGACCAGATCCCCTTGACTCACGTTAAATCAGTAAGTGAAAAAGTAGCTGAGTGGCAAATTAATCTCGTCTAGCAGGTTTGTCCGTTCAGCAGCCAAGGTTTCTAGGGGCAAGGGATAATTTTCATAAACAACTGACACAAAAAATATCTCAGGCAAATAAATTTACAGCACATTCTGGGGTGCAGACATTATAAACTTCTGATTAGCACAACACATACATGTTTCAGTGAAAAGTAGGTGGTCAAATGTGCCAAGCAAGCAAGCCAGCCAATTGGTTTAAAAGAATTTTTTTTTTTTAATGTTTCCTTGGGTAGCAAATGAGTCACCACTATCCTTCTAACCACCTCCCCATAATACCGTATCTCATTGTTACTGTTTGAATTTGGTGAATAATGATAAAGCTGCATCCTGCGTGTGTGTGTGCTCAGTCATGTCTCTCGGTGACCCCATGGACTGTAGCCCCCCAGGCTCCTCTGTCCATGGGATTCTCCAGGCAAGAATACTGGAGTGGGTTGCCATTTCCTTCTCCAGGGGATTTTCCCGACCTGTGGGATCGAATCCGCATCTCTTGCATCTCCTGCATTGGAAGGCAGGTTCTTTTACCACTGTGCCACCTGGGAAGCCCTAGCAGTATCAGGGCATCTTGATTCATTTGACGTGGGCAAGGCAAATGCCATAACAGTTGCTGAAGAGCTGTCTTTGTGATTCTGACCAGGGATTTTGGCCTTCCCCAATCAATAGATATGGACTAGAGGCCAGACCAAAAATTCAGGCAAGGCGTTATTGGGGCTCTCATTGCAGCAGTGGGGAGTGAGAACAGTTCCTTGAGTTGGGGCGAGCTTGTTCCTTACATGGGGTGAGGGTAGGGGTGTGTCCAGGCGGTCAGGCTGGAGGGATGGCTTAGCTGGTTTGTGTACCCCTTAGGTGGTGTTTTATGCAGCCCGCATGCACGGTACCCTGCTTTTGCTCCAGGCTCTTCAAAAGTGGCAATTGGGTTTTTTGGTCTCTTTGTATCTTTTGTCCAGAATTTGCCCTAACTGCTCAGGCATGCCATTATGTTTAGTTCCCATATAGTTTCTCCGTATTTTGTGATGCGAGGAGAGGTTTGTCCTGTGCAAGTGCTGCAGCATTGCAGCACAGGGCCCCAGGTCTCAGCCTTTCTCACTCAGACTGAGATTTTAATGGAAGGATGTTCCTTTCGCTGCTTGTGATTCTGCAAAGATAACTTAGCAATCGTTCTCTTCTGAGATAGTTTTCCAAATATAAAATAAATATCTGGCTTTAAAAATGTTTCTGCTCCAGAATGAAATGAGAAGCAAAAGGCAGTGCCCATTAATTTATAATTAAACTGGTTGGGAAAAGGGAAGCACATGCTAGCAGATTGGTCCTTGGTGACTGATACGCTCCCTGCCGCAGAGCCATGGCTGGAGAATGATTTATGATTTTTCCTAATGTTTCTCATTCTTGTTTCAGCCGAGAAGGTCACCCACGAAAGACAGGATCTGGGAAAGAGGCGGCACGGTTTCACTTTGGGTGACTGCCTTTTTCTCCTTCCTTTCACTTAAATTTCAGTATTTACAGCTTATGGGTCTTAAATTTGACACTCAGCAGACATAAACTATATTCTTGAGAGGATTAAAGGATTATTCACTCACTAGCTTAATCAGATTAATCAGAGATTTTGAACAAGATATCTAATGCCATTCACAAGATGGGAAGTGTGATCACTGCCTGCTATTTGAATTTGGCTTGGACACACACAAACACACACAAACACAGACATGCACTCAGGCACACACACAAACCCAGATATACACACATTGATTTTTATTTTATTCACTATGATTTATTATTGAAAAATACTTACTTTGTAATTATGATCAATTATCTTCTAATGCCTACTTTATCTAATGACAGAAAGTAAAGGTTAGACGCCTGTATGTTTCCTAAATGTTATTTAAGATTTGAATTACTTTGTTCATTATAGGTTACTTGAATTTACTCTTAGTAAATCTGCCTTATTATTGTCAGACCATGCTTTGAAAGACTCTCTGGAACTTTTTAAGGAGAAATAATTATTTCTTTTCTTTACATTCATATGAAGTAACCCTTGATATTTTACTATCACTAAGTTAAATTACAGTGCAAGAATAAGAAATATCCTGAAAAATAGAGTTATTGTTTTCTGTTATTATTATATCAATTATTGCTTTTCCATTCCTATTAGGAGCTTAAATTCTCTTCTGCATTTATTTTAATAAGCTCCTTTTTTCTGCAGAAACAGGAGGCAGCAAAGACCCTTTGTACTACAGACATATTAAACCAGGATTGGGACCAACTGTCCTATTGTATGAACTCTTATTTTAAAGCAGCCTGAGTTAAGCAGATTTTGTTGGATTTACTTTTATTTGGGTCTTATGCTATTTGGAAGATAGACATTATAATATTGGAAATATTCTCAAAGAGAGGAAGAAGCAAAATTAAAATGTGAGCCCTATTCGTCCTCTGTATTAATCAGAATCTCTCTTGATCCAGGGACGCCTGAAGTCCCTGGGAGCAGAATTCGGATGTCTCACGATATCGGCCTTATGGTTTAGAACACAGTGAATGTTGATGTCCTTACTTTTCAGCCAGACTCTAAGTTATTTCTGACAGATACACATTTGTGATAAAATCTTCATTAATCCATTTATCACACTCATGAATGTTTGGTGGCGAAGCTGTCGAATATATAATACCCCTACCTGATATTTAAGCCTGTAGAAGGTTTCATATTGTTCAAAGTCCTTTCACAGATTTGATCCTTTCAGCCACCCCATGAAATGAAAACACATTCCAATACCTCTTTCACAGAGAGGATACATGCTTTACCAAAGGTTAAATGATAGAATCAGGGCCAATCTCTAAGTCTTTTCATTTTCAGTCCAAAATAATGTCATTCCTTTTCCTTTGAAGAGTTTTCCCAGGAACAGCTGTGGGTTTGGATAGCTCCAGCTACACTCACCCTACACTAGTGTGTGTGTGTGTGTGTGTGTGTGTGTGTGTGTGTGTGTGAGACAGAGAGAGAGAGAGAGAGAGAGGGGTGACACAGTTTAGTGAGTTTATAGGTATGGTTTGCAGCAATGAAATAAAATAAGCAATAGCTCCAACTTAGCAAACACTGAGAACCAAAAACATCAAATAAAAGTGAACAATGGATTTTGGTCAGTTTCCTGGGCTTTTGAGTAGCAATAAGATTTTATTGCTACACCACAGCCAGAAGAGAGTAGAGGATGAAATCATGAGCCACTATTTCACAGCCGTCTGAGCACTCAGAATGCTGGCTAAGTTGTACAGTGCTTAGAATTTGCCAGGCATGTTACCTCTATTATCTCATCTAATCCTGGGGTGGGTTTCTTATTGTTGCCCCCTTTCTCAGGTGGCAAAACTGAAACACAGAAAATTTAAGTAACACACACAAGGTTACAGCAGTTACCAAGTGGCAGGTGCATGGCTCTAGTCTGTAGTCTGCCCCCTTCCCTCCATCAAATATGCATTGACCATTCTGACTGCTTTACAAAATGGGATTTCTGCATTGTGACCTAATCATCTTAATGATTGCATTGTATTTGCATTGGCAGCACTGTTTTTTAACAGAGCTGGTGACGTTTGCTCTGGCTTGATCTCAGTTGTTGCATGCTTTTAGGGCTTAGTATGCGGCAGTTACATGAGACATGTTTTCTCCTTCATGACAGTTAATCCTCATTTGGGAGACTGGATTTGTCTTGCTTATTAGTAGATAGAGAATGTGAAGCCGGGAGAAAGTAAGCAACCTGGCCAAGGCCAAGGCAAGGCTGTAATTCATCTCCACCTGATTTTATGTCCTCTGGCCTCTCCAGGCGCCTGAACCTGAGGCCGGCGCTGGGGGCACTGCCTTGAGACCCCAGCTGCACTAGAAGTGCCAGAATCAGAAGTGGAAATAAACACAGTGTCTCAGACTTGCAGCATTATCTTCTGCCCACGTGGGGGCCCAGAAGCCTTCCTGTATCTTGGCACATTTCATCCACACTCAGTCATCAAACCCAGTTTCCTTTTCCCTTTCCTGGATCTTGATGGTCTTTTTCATTTTTGTAACACCACATTTTTATTTTTAATTAAACGCACTATGTTATTTCTTATTATCTTCCTTCTTTTTGGAGTGTGTGACCTGTATTTGGTGATTCAGCTTACAGTGTACCTCCCTATACATAGTTTTTGAACCAAACCACAAACCGGGGAGATGTGACAGAGGTCAGGATCATCTGTTTACTTAGGTAGCACTAATCCCAAACTTATCCCTGTCTGTGCTGGGCAGAAAAATAAGATCCACTGGGGAAGAATGCTGGTATTTTAAAAATCTGTGTGCTTAGGTAACAATCTATGTGAGGTTAATGTTCCGGGACCAGGAATTATTTTTGATAGGCATGACTGCTTTCTCTTGTTTGAGTCTTTAAATAACATTTGTAAACTATCTTAAGTATAGGGAGCACACAAGCCTATTAAATATACACATTTCTTGCACATACTCAAACCTTCACATGGTGTTATGGACACACATTTCCTGATGTCACAAAGTAAAAAAAAAAAAAAAATTTAAGAGTAAGATCTTACTGTTAACCTCTCTTCTGAAAATACATTTGTGTTGAATGATACACTAAATTTCTTCCTCTTAAAAATATTCAGTGGTGACTATATTCTCTTATGGGCTTCCCAGGTGGCACTAGTGGTAAAGAACCCGTCTGCCAATGTTGGAGACATAAGAGATGTGGGTTCAATCCTTGGATTGGAAGATCCCCTAGAGCAGGAAACGGCAACCCACTCCAGTATTTTTGCCTGAAGAATCGCATGGACAGAGAAACATGCTGGGCAACAGTCCATGGGGTCACAAAGAGTCGGACATGACTAAGCGCACACACACATACTCTATTATAATGGCTATTTTTTTAATTGTAGAAAGTGTCAATAAAGTAGCACCAGGATGGAAGTTGACAGGTTAAATAATGTTTACAAAAAAAAAATTAAGTCAGTCTGTTTAAACATTATTGTCTTCTATTCAGGTATAGACTGGAAAGATCCCTAATGTGTCAACCAGCATGTGGAATAACTTTTGGACTTGTGTTTGGGAACAGACTTGGACTTTATTACTTTTTATTTATTTATTTATTTATTTTTGAGAGTTGTGAGTTAAGTTTTATTTGGGGCAAAATGAGGACTGCAGCTGGGGAGACAACAACTCAGATAGCTTAGAGACTGCTCCCTCTATTACTTTTTAAAAAAATGTTTATTTATTTATTTGGCTGCTCCGGGTCTTAGTTGTACCATGCAAACTCTTAGTTGCAGCATGTGGGAGTGTGGAGTCTTAGCCACTGGACCACTGGGAAAGTCCTGGGACTCACTTACCTTTGGAAGAGCTTGGATGTGTAAGTAGCTTGTTAGTGTGTATGTGTTTTCCAGTGGGATGCCTCACAGTCATTTTTTTCATAACTACTCTATGGTAGCTTATCCTGCACTCCCAACAAAGGCTGATGTTACTGGAAGAGCCAGACCCTTGGAAAACGGTGTGTAAGAGATGGTGGACTCCTCATTTCATAAAGTCTCAGGCCACTTTAACCTAAACCGTCAGGGATTGTGTGACCATGGTAGCAGGCACAGGGTTCACTTGGATTCAGTGTCTGAGCAAAGATATTGAATTTCAGTAACTGCAACCATCCAGTTATGCAGAGGAACAAAATTTGGTACCTATACATCCCACAGTGTAGAAGAAGACCTGTTCCTGGAATCGGGCTCTCATCAAAGAGAACTGAAAAAGAATATGAGCTAAATGGGGTGGGAGAAAAGTCAGAAAGGGCCTAACGATCTGCGTCCGCACAGGGTCCCACTGTCCATGCAGGGTCCTGCAAAGTCCTTTACTAAACATTTGCCTTTTCATCTCCAATTTGTCAGTTACCTTCCTCCCCTTTAAAGTCCCAAACTACTACTCCCAGCATCCTCTTTTGTCTTTTGCTGAAGATGGTGTCTAAAGTGAAGTTTTCATTTTGATGAGTCACTTAGTTTTCCTGGATCTCTCCCACATACACCTGTCATTAAACTTTTGCTTGATTTTCTCCTGTTACTAATTCTCATGTCAATCTAATTTTTAGACCAGCCAGAAGAACCTACTAGGGCAGAGGAAAACTTCTTCCTCCTTGACAGCTATCGTGGCAGTTATTCTAAATGAATGACCCTTGTAGGTGAGATTTCAAGGTTATAGGTCACTGGAAATCTTTCCTTGGTTTCTGCCACCAGCTGCTTCCTGGTGGGGGCTTTCCCACATAACTGAGGGGCTCTTGGTGTCAGCGTTCAAGAACTGTTCTCTGTCTTTCTTCCGTGTGTGTGTGTGTGTGTGTATGATAGAGAGACAGGGAGAGAGAGAGGGAGAGAGAGAGGGAGAGGAGACTTCTAAGCTTGGGTGTATTGTTTATGGGAAAAGCATTGGAAGCAACAGAGGTGGACTCCTTAGTGAATCTGTTTATGAACATTTATTTCTTTATTACAAGTCTGCTGGAGTCCTAGAAATGTCCTATATCCTGACCTGGGTGGAATATTTATATGCAAAAATTAAAGTGTACATTTCAGATGTATGCATTCTTATATAAGTTATATCTATAAAATAAAAAGTTGAGAATCACTTTCCTTACCACTGATGTGTATTTATTTTGTAGGTATTTCTTTTTGCTTGTGTTATAGCTCCACTGAGGATACCTTTAGATCCTCTGTGAATTCCTAATAGTAAGTTTCAACGGTGGTTTATGAGGAAACACACATTTTTTTTTTCTTTCTTTTTTTGACCGGCTCACCTGATCACCTCAGATGGTTCTCTGAGCTGGACTCATTCAGCCTTCCAGCCCTCTTCCCAGCCCTCCATACTGTCTTTTTCCCATTGGGAGTTTACTGAGGGGAGCTTATCTAGAGTTCCACTGTCCTTGGGGTTTTCCAGTCTTGTTCACAGTTACCAGTAACCAAGTCGTCCAACCTGGACCTTGTACCTTGACCCTTATGGAGACACAGTGGATCCCACTCCTGGAATTATTGCAGAAAAAAAATGCAGAATTTAAAAATAGGTAGAATAAACATAAGATCCTTAAATGGAAAAGAGTGAGGCCAATACAGCGGAAGCCGTAATCCCAAGAACAGAAAACAGGACCATCTCACGTTATTTCCTAGCCGCGGCCTCTCTAAATCTGTTTAAAAAAAAAAAGAATCACCACCTTAAGGTGGCATTTGCAAACGCGCTTGTTTTTACCTAGGGCCACAGTCAGGCGCAGTGGGGCTTCCAGGGGAAGAAAGAAGGCAAGGCCAAGGGGATGGCTTGGCTGCGTCCTCTCGGCTTTCCGGCCGCGGCTGATGGAATTATTGTTTATTTTTGTAATTTTCAGAGGTAGGCCGGTGACAGCTGAAGAAGACTGTATTTGCTGAGGAGCAGCATGGTGTAGAGGGGAGCAGAGCTCCTGAGGGAGACCTAATGGTTCCTCTCCTTCCTGCACGGAGATAAAGACTTATAATAAGCGTGCATGTTCGCCATCTGGCTCTGCGCATGTGGTCCTTATGGAGGCGAGCGCCGCACAATCTGTAAATGATCGGAAGCCATGGCGCTCTCTCCAGAGACTCCACGATGCAATCAAGGTGACAGATGGCACGGCCACTGCTGTGGCCTCACGGAGAAGATCAAAATCACCTTCAATAAACTCTGACTGAAATGGGCATGAGCACCTCCAAAGAGTCAGTTTGTCAGTCAAACGGCGACAGTGGAGCCGCGTCGCAGGCCAGCTCTGTGTTTCCATCGTTTCCGTCTGACTGGGCCTGAACTGTGATCTTTCTCAAATTGTCCTTTCTGTTTAGCTGGAGCAGGCCAGCCGATTGCCAGATTCATGGCTTTATTGAGGAAAATTGAAAACACGATGTCCTCAATTTCCGGGGGCCGCGCACACGCAGGAGCCTGGCAGGGGCTGGGACACCCAGGCGCTTTGCAGGGAACGGACCCCCACGTCTTGAGCCCAAGTTCGCTCAACGTTATAGGCAGATTCTTGGACACGAAAAATAAAATGCAAATATGTGCCTGGCCCACAAGCTCAGCTGGCAGTGGCTACAGAAAGGGTGTTGGGTGTCCAATAAATGTGTGTAGAATTAATAAATGCTTGAAAAGAAATGGAAGAAGGGAAGGGAAGAAATGATGTCTCCCGGTTGCTAGAACTATGTATTCCAAGGGCAGGCTGCTACCCCCATGAAGGATCTGATACCGGTTTCCATTTCTATGCATCTTCACTGCATATGGCTTTCAGTGAACTTGAAGCTTGGGACATAAGGTCAATGAAATGCAGGCATATTATTTTGTCCTAAACAAATCATAGCGAATTTGTAGAGGTCAGCAAGTTTAGACAAATTTCCATTTCTCCCCTGCCCCTCTACAACTGAAAATTTTTTCCAAAGCTCCAACTGATTATAAAAGTTACCTGTAGCGGGAGAAAAATATACCACTATATTTTCAGAGGTAGGGGCACTGACTTCGGGTCAAAGATGATGGATCTTAATGAAAGAACTCTCCCCCTCCCTCTCCCTCTCCTCCCTTGGCAGAGTTCCACTGTTGTTCTTCCTCTTAGGCTCCAGGAAATGTAGATTTCAAGCAGAAGTCGACTTTTCCAACCTAGTGGTTCCCCAGGAACTTAGCATCTTTTATTTTATACGGATGTTTCTATTCTAAGCCTATGAGGAGACCTCAAAATTCCCACTTCCCATTGATATTCCTGCTTGAAACTGTCATCTGGTTTTGCCTACTTGCTTTATTTAAAATCTAAATCCTGCTCCTGCCTCCTCTCTACCTGCCTGATATAAACTATTTATTTGACAGCTGAGAAATATCTTTTTGTTGGGTCCTGTTTTCTCATCAAGTCTATTCCTCTTGTAGGTGCTTCTACATGTTAATATCCTGCTGGAGAGATTTACCCCCTGGAGGAGGGCATGGCAACCCACTCCAGTATTCTTGCCTGGAGAATCCCATGGACAGAGGAGCCTAGAGGGCTGCAGTCCATGGGGTCACAAGAGTAGGACATGACTGAAGTGACTGAACACACATACAGAGATTTATAAACATAATGAAAGGTCTTCATTCTTAATTTGTGTACACCAAACAAGAGAAACTGTTTTAAAAAGGGGGGAGGGGCTCACATTTTGAGTGACAGGAGTAGCAAAAACTGTGTACAGAGACTGTCTTTTCACTAGGCGTGTCAGTGTGGCTGATGTGCATCACAGCTCAGTGTGGACTCCTAGGAGCCGAGGGCTAAGTTTATTCAGCAGGAAGGAAGGATAGCTTTTGAGGACTGAACACCTACTATGTGTAGGTTGTGCTAGGAGCCGAGAAATCTTTGTGAAGGAAAAGTAGGTATTAAGTGGCATTTTTATGGCACTGTGCTCTGCCTGCTTCTTCTCTCTTCCATCTGGCTGTCTGCCGAGCAGGCTTCGTATCCGCATCAGTAACAGGTCTCGGGGAGCTTCAGGGCCCTGATGGACGTGTGGCTGGTGGGAGCCTGTGCCCTGTCCCAGGAGACCCTGTGTGTACTCTCTGTCCTAAACCGGCTCCCTGGAATGACAGGCTCTGTAATTGACAAGTTCATCCACATGGCCACAAGGAGGGGTGGCAGGCCGGGTCATTTCTGTTTTTTGGCAGAAGTTTTTGGCCCCAGATTGCACTTACTTTGAGGAGTGATGCTTCAGAAAGACAAATGGGTCTTACCCTTCTTAATGGTATGTGTGTGTGTGTGTGTGTGTGTGTGTGCATGCTCAGTTGCTCAGTTGTACCTAACTTTTTGCAACTCCATGGACTATAGTCCGCCAGTCTCCTCTCTCCATGGGATTTCCCAGGCAAGAATACCCGAGTGGGTTGCCATTCCCTCCTCCAGGGGATCTTCCCAACCCTGGGATTGAACCCGAGTCTCCTGTATCTCCTGCATTGGCAGGTGGATTCTTTACCATAGTTCCCCCTGGGAAGCCTTCCTTGAAGGGTAAAGATTGAGGGAATTCAACAGGGGCCAGGTGTCAAAGGAGCTTATAGTGGAACGTGAAGGCTCTGAAACATGCATCTAGCATGAAATTTCATAATCAGAGCTTGGCCTCCATTCAGACAGTGATGTTGTAGTCTTCTCTGGCGAGGAGTGTTACCTGATCATGTGCAAGCTGAATAACCATAGATCATCACCCTCCTTTATGTGCTGTCACTCTTAAATAATACATTGCTTAGAGGAAGATTCTCTTGGAAGTTTTGTCTGTCAGCATAGCTGTTCCTTTATAACGCTGCATGTAGGCATTTGCCACATCCACCTGTGAGGGTGGCAGGTCAGGGGACATGTGGCTCTTCAGGGTCTGACCAGCCTCTGGAGTTCACAAAGAAGCTGGCACAGGAGAATGGCCTGTGGTCATAATAAGGACAGTGGCTCCAAGATAGACTAGTTTTTAATTGTGAAGCATACTTTTTATTTTTTTGAAAGATAGACTCAATGTTGAAAGGAAAGTTAAGCAGAAGTTCAAAACAAGGACACCCAATCTTACTGAAAACTCAGACCTCTGAACCCTACCACTGGCCTGAAATGGTGTTAAATAAAATAAGCTTTTAATTTCTCAAGCCATCTATCCACCAGGCTGTTTGGACTTCTCTCCAAGAGGACTGTGCTGTCATGTCAAATGAGGAAGGGGATGGCTTATTACACATTAAAAAAATATATATATATATATATATATGATATATATATATTAACTTAGTAATGTCTTGCTGGATCTTAGTTGAGGCATGTGAACTCTTAGTTGCAGCATGTGGGATCTCGTTCCCTGACCAGGGATGGAACCCAGTCCCCCTGCATTGCGAACATGGATTTTTAGCTGCTGGATTGCTAGGAGAGCCCCACACACGTTATCACTATTGTTAAAACAACCCAGACATAGCTCTCTTAATTTTGGAACAAGAAACGGAATACTGTTTTGGGTGTTCAGATGTCCCTGTATAAGCACACACCAGTTCTAAAGTAGGTATTCAGAGGCAGTTGCACTTTGGGGTCAGATTCCAGCTCAAGCCCTCAATGTCTGCATTTTTTTTTCTGTCTTTTCATATCTGGCCAAGGATGATGGCAAATAAGGATGCCACCCAGTACGTAGATGTTTCCCAAGCTGCTTTGTGTTTCTGTTCAGTTTTCAGAATTTTTTTAAAATCAGATTTGTGACTTAAAAAAAAATCCTCTCAACAAAATATTTCTGTTATAGCATGATGTCTTGCTTAGAGAGGTTAATAAACATTTTACAGGACATATTCCTGTTTTGTTTTAATGATTTCTTGACACTCATTTTCATCTTCATCAGGCTAGCAGTTAGCAAACGGTTCTTATTTCCCACTAGATTCCTCCACCCTCTGTAATGAACGAGCTGTTGATTTGATTTCAATGAATTCTCTTTGGTGAACAATCCACTATAACAAATGCTTTCTTTGGCCATAAAATCATTTCCCGTCAATACAAAAATGCTATGTCTGGGGTATTTTAAGCTGATGTAGGGCATAATTCTTTTCTTGGGGTTCTTATAATCAGCAACAACCTGCTTTCCTTTTTCCTTCATGACACTTACAAAATCCTTAAGGTAGTTTTTTTTTCACACTTCTCCATAAGTGTATGAAGACTCCAACAGCACTGTCCAAGGAACATATAATGCCAGCTACAAATGGGAGCCACCTACATTATGTTTCCTTTTCTAAAAGCAATATTTTTAAAAAGTGAAAAGAAACAAATGAAATTAATTTTGATCATAGATTTTATTTAACCCATTGGATAAACAAAATGTAGTAGATCCCTACAGTGGAATATTATTTAGTCATAAAAGGAATGAAATTAAAATACATGCTACAACTCAGTATGAACCTTGAAAACATGCTGATGAAATAAGCCAGATGTGAAATGACAAACATTATATGATCCCACATGTGTGAGGTACATAGAGCTGTCAAATTCATAGAGGCAGGAAGTAGAATAGGGGTTACCAGAGGCTGGGGGAAAGGGGAGTGTGGTGTTAGTGTTTAATGGGTACAGAGTTTCAGTCTGGGAAGATGAAAACATTTTAGAGATGGATGGTGGGGATAGTTGCAATATACTGTGAAGGTACTTAATGCCCCTGAATTAGACACTTAAAAACAATTGAAACGGGACTTCCCTAGTGATCCAGTGGTTAAGAATCTGCCTGCCAATGCAGAGCACACAAGTTCGATCTCTGGTCTGGGAAGATTCTATATGCTGTGGAGCAACAAAGCCGATGTGCCATAGTTACTGAACCTGCGTGCCCTAGAGTTTGTGCTCTGCAACAAGAGAAGCCACCACAATGAGAAGCCTGGTGCTGCAACTAGAGAAAACCTGTGTGCAGCAATGAAGACCCAGTGCTGCCAAAAATAAATAAAAATGTTTAAATGGTTAAAATATTCTGTTATGTATATTTCACCATACACCACCCCCCCCCCCCCGCCACAAAGTATCAGATTATGTCATTCTTTTCTCAGAAATCTTCACTATCTTTCCCTCACACTCTGAGTAACACTCAACAACCCTCTGCATCCCTATGATCTGGTGCTGACTTCCCCAGCTGCTGCTTCTTTCCTTTGCTACTTACAAACCATGTGACCTTCTGTAACTTACTTGACTTGCTTAAGCTTCATCTTCTTTATATGTAAATTGCTGATAATTCTGCTATCTATCAGCTGCATGGGCTTGGTGAGGATTAAAGGGAATAATGCATGTAAGATGCTTAGAACAGTGCCTGGCACACTAAAGTCTAAATAAAGACTAGCTATTAAACTTTGTGGATGCAGTGTACATATTTGGCTTCCCAGGTGGCTCAGATGGTAAAGAATCTGCCTATAATGTGTGAGACCTGGGTTTGATCCCTGGGTCAGGAAGATCACCTAGAGGCGGAAATGGCAACCCACTCTAGTATTCTTGCCTGGAGAATCCCATAGACAGAGGAGCCTGATGGGCTACAGTCCATGGGGTCAAAAAAGAGTTGGACGAAACTGAGTGACTGAGCAGGCATGCACGCCTGTGCATATTTATATTTTCACATGAAATGTTTAACACATTATTTGTAATTAATTCCTATGTAAAGTCTGGAGAAAAGATACAGCGGGCAAACAACCAGTGTGTGAATATGAAGGAGGCAAGAATTCATTTATGGGGTTAATAGCTGACTGGTCAGTGTAAACATCCTGAATGGAGATTAGAAGAATTTGTTCTAAAATAAAAACAAACACAGGGATGAAAATAAAGCTTTCTCTAGAACAGAGTATTCCCATGTGGCCAGGACTTCAGTGGTCATGTTCTGTTAATCTGGCCATGGGACATTTTTTTCAGGCATTTTGCAAAGTACTCGGCTATTGGCAGCAGAAAACGGAACCGTATCAGAAGTGTCCTACATTTTCACAGTTCAACACTCTTCTGCCAACAACATTTAGAGAGTCCATGGTGTCACAGAATTAGGTATGCGCAAAGAGCTTGCATGCACAAAGAGCTATTCCTGAGGGAGGGTTCACTGGCATCTGGCTCACCTCAGTGACCCTCACTTCATCCTCACCTACAGCCAACAGGTACCACTGAAAGGCCGAACCTGGGCCGGTGAAGACGTGATCAGACAGGGTCATCTCTGAATGTGACCAAATGTTCTTGTTTTCACTGAGACGAAAATTGGAATCAATACAAAGTAGTTACATTTTGGTTTTTTCTTTGTGTGTTATAAAAATTTAGAAGCAAACTTTTGGAACAATTAAAGGGTAATCACTTTGTTTATGTGTGTGTGTGTGTGTGTGTGTGTGTTCAGTCACTCAGTTGTGTACAACTCTTTGCACCCCCATAGACTATAACCTTCCAGGATCCTTCTGTTCATGGAATTTTCCAGGCAAGTGTACTGGAGTAGGTTGCCATTTCTTACTCCAGGGGATCTTCCTGACCCAGGGATTGAAGGAATGCACCTTGGATCCTTTTTTAGTCGTCTCTGGCCAAGTATTTTCTCTGTGGGCCTTGGTTTCCTTCCCAGTTAACAGCAGTATTGCTAGTTCTCTAAGTGTTAGCTACAGAGCAACTTTTATCACCTTACAAGCTAATTAGGAGTCAAACACCCCAGGATGAAAGTTTGAAATTTTTTATCTGGTTTTCCACAATTTTTACCTTGAAAGGATGGAAAAGTTATTTAACCTAAAGCATTACTATTCTCTAAGATTACTGGAATCATGGATTTGCATGTGGGTGGTAGCTGAACAAATTTTACATCTTAGTTTGACAATTCAAGTTTTAAACAATTCATTACTAGTAAGAAGCTGTCAAAGACATAAAGGATTTAAAAGTCTGAAAAATGTGAAGGAATTGTTAATGATTGAATTAGATGAACAAAGTGAGAACAAAGTGAAATACCAGCTAGTCTACTGGTATTTCTCATTTGTTTGTATCTCTTAAATTTGGCATTAACTGAAAGAAAAAAATCACTGATCCCAACTCTATTTTGCAGATGACTAAAGAATTTCAAGCTACAACTTAATTTTATTTATTTGATGTCTGCTATGTCAAAACAAAACCATAGCCAATAAACATTTTATCAAAAGGGTATAATTTCCACAATTGTTAGGAGACTTCATTGTAAGAAAAGATGCAGTGTAGGCAGACGATTTGGGAGGGTGTTTATAGAAACCTTAAGCACAGAGAATCAATTATCAAAAAAAGTTTTTTTGTTGGGTTGGAGGATATGAAAATACAAATACTTTTCGTTTTATATTTCAGTTGATCACTAGCTTTTATGTTGGACTGTAGAGTTAAAGGGCTTCCCTGGTGGTTCACTGGTAAAATATCCACCTGCAATGAAGGGAACCTTTGATCCCTGAGTTGGAAAGATCCCCTGGAAAAGAGAATGGCTACCCACTCCAGTATTCTTGCCTGGAAAATTTCACGGGCAGAGGAGCCTTGTAGGTCCATGGGGTCGAAAAGAGTTGCACTCAATTCAATGACTAACACTTTCACTTTCATAGAGTAACAGTGAAATGTGTGGAATTGTGGACATTTGTAGACTATCTGAGGAAATGATTTGCTTTTGATTTTTTTCTTGTCAAAGGCAAGGTATCCTTCTTGTCTGTTTTGCAAATAATGAGAACAGTGAGAATATACATAGACATGGGAAAGGAAGCCATCAGGTCTAGAATTTGACAACTCAGACTCAAGTTTTGGAAAAGATTTCTCCATTCAGTGTTCCCTGCCCAACAGGCTCAGAGCCTCAGGGAAGGGACCACAGGAGTCCTGGTCTGCAGGCACATGTGTGGGTTCTTGGTTGGGGTGACCATCTCTAGGTGCACGTCTAAAAGTTGTAAAAGGCTGTCAGAAAAAGCAACAGCAAAAAGGTGCTCCTAGTTTAAATACTTAAGTCTGTGTCATATTATCTCCTCTGAATAGGATATAACTGTTTCTACTGTTTCTTCCAGTGACCAGTGCAGGTCAGGACCACTGCGTCCTGTTGTACCTCAGCCAAGTATGGCGGTGTGCATGCTAAGTCATTTCAGTTGTGTCCAACTCTTGGCGACCCCATGGACTGTAGCCCGCCAGGCTCCTCTGTCCATGGGATTCTCTCGGTAAGAATGCTGGAGTGGATTACCATTTCCTTCTTCAGGGACTCTTCCCAACACAGGGTTTAAACCCACGTTTCTTGTGTCTCCTGCGTTGGCAGGCAGCTTCTTTACCACTGGTGCCACCTGGGAAGCCTTTTTGTACAGTGAAGGGCATTTCCTCTTCAGGCAATCCTGTGTGCACATCATCTAGACAGCCACTTTTGTTTATCTCCAAGGGTGAACAAGCAATATAGCAGCATGAAGAAGATAAAACAGTATTTTCCCCAAACTCTATGGTCCCTAACCTCTCTGTTTCCCCTTTAAACACATTACGTACAATTAGAAGGACTTCCTTGGTAGTCCAGTGACTAAGACTCTGCACTCCTAATGCAGGGAACCTGAGTTCGATCCCTGGTCAGGGAGCTAGATCCCACGTGCTGCTACTGAGTTCACATGCAGTAACTAAATCTCCCATATGCCACAGCTAAGACCTGACTCAGTCAAATTAATTAATTAGTTAATTAAACTAGAAACTACCTTGTTTCACAAGATTTTGATGTATTTATTCAATATGTTCCTCAGGGTTTGGACGAAAGAATGCCTGAAGCCCATAAGACATATAGATTTCCTCTTCCAGATTCAATGAACTTCATAAATCGAAGGATGATACAAAAAGGAAACATTTGAATAATATGTGATGAGACTCTTCTAGTGATTTGAGGACAGCCCAGATGTTTCTTGGGCTTCCCAGGTGGCACTAGTGGTAAAGAACCTACCTGCCAATGGAGGAGACATAAGAGACGCAGGTTTGATCCCTGGGTCAGGAAGATCCCCTGGAGGAGGGCATGGCAACCCGCTCCAGTATTCTTGCCTGGAGAATCCCATGGACAGAGGAGCCTGGTGGGCTGCAGTCTGTGGGGTCGCAAAGATTCAGACAAGACTGAAGTGACTGAGCACTCACACACAAATGTTTCTAGGTGATAGAAATCTTCATTCTTATTCCTATTCGGTTAGTTCCTGATTATTCAAACCTATTTAATGGATTCATTTCAGAATGTTTCATTATCAGCTACTTTGAGTGAGGAGTATGCATCAATCATGTACCCTATTAAGAGAAAAAACAAAAGCAGATAATGGCATTAATAAATTCATAGCTTAGATACTTTGCTCCAAATTTTATGTTCTTACAGATTGTCTTGCAAACAATAATGAAGCAATATGATAAACATAAGTAAGGAAATTAAAAAGTGGGGTATATTAGACATAATTATTGCTATTTTAATTATTCAGTATATTTTAGATTATTAGACTGCAAGATACACTTCTGAGATACATATAAAATTAGTCTTATTTTGTTATAAGAGAATAAACCACTTTGCTAATTCATAGAATTTGTAAAGGTAAAATATTGAACCAACGAGTTGAATAATGCAATAAATTTTGGAATGGAATAGGAAAAAAAAAACAAGAAATCAAAAGGCTACATTTACACATGCATGTTCTTTCTTCCAATCCCCAGTTTATAAACATCAAAAATACAGGTTTCTCATCATGAGGAGAGGGTTTAAGGGGATGAAACAGGGACCCAAGAAGATAAGGATGAGAACTGGTAGTGGTTAAGGACAGAGAGGAAGAACAAGGATTCTCAGCTCTGGTCTGGGGTTTGCATCGGACTGTCTGATGTCATGTGAGTCACTCACTCTTGGTTTTTGTTTACTGAGATAGCAGTATGTAGGGAGAAGAGGCATAGCCTTGAGAAATACATAAACTCCATTAGAACCTTTACTTTGGCTCTTTCCACCCATTCGAACTTGGAACAGTACTTACTCTCTTTGAGCCTCTGTCCCCTCATTTTCAAAGTGTGAATATCAATAACCACCCCCCTGCCAAGGTTGTTCTCATTGGAGAGTCCAATGAGATTATAGTAAAGCACCTAACAGTGATAGATTGTGTTGGTATATGACATATACTCAATAAGCAGAGCTTTTCATTATCTTCAAAGTAAGTGGTGAGATCGGTTCCCTCTGAGCTTAGTATTTTACAACTCAGGAACTGGTTGATGGGTATCCAGGTTTTGTCTCAGCGACAAGTAATTTGCTGATGCCTTATTCCCATCACATCCGTGGTAGCCGTCCCTAGTCCGGTTCCTGGTCACAGCGGGCAGGTCACATTCCAGGCACAGACACTGGCTCAGGTTAGTTTTGTGCCTGGCATGGAAACTGGACCCTTCATAACTGTTGGAACACTTGCTTGCTTGAGTCACATTTTAATCCCTCATCATGACTGAATGATTTATTTTTTTTTTTCAGGGCTGCTATAAAATCAGAGATAGAAGCTACACTGAATCAACTCACTGCGGTTCTCTGTGGCATACACTCTCTTGGTTTCTATCCAACCTTATTTTAAATATCCTTAGGGATGGGCTTTTATCACTTTTCTTGGAAGACTTTTCTTAAATAATCATTTTTACTGTCAGAAAGTTTTCTCTCCCATTCAGGGTGAATTTTTCTTTTCTTCCTTGTACTCTTCTAGCTACCCTGCCTTAAATCTGATTAAATAATTCCTCCTGCCTGTTCAGTATTTCTCCTGTCAGATTTTTGTAGCAATTATTGGTCCCCCCTCAGTCATTACTTAGCAACACCAGACATAATCTTTATCTTTAATCATTTCTCATAACTCACTCCTCCATCGCCACAATCACTATTCTCTCCTCTCTGAGTTAATCCATCTGCTCTTCTGAAGGTAACCTCTATGTCTTAGGAGCATGATCCTTTGAAGGAGGTAAAATGCATAAGCATATTTATCTTAAATTTTTATTGAAATAATAAAAACAAAGAAAAAATTAACCTGCTATTCTGAACACAATGGCTATGGTTACTTTTGTCTTTTCCATTTAAATCTTCTTAATTATAAACATACTTTATACTATTTAGTAGAAATTATGTATCAGTGTGAGAGATCCTTTATGTGCATTGTCCTGACTATCACCATAGCAGTTCTGTGAAAGCACTTTATAACCCCATTTCACAGATGAACAAACTAAGGTTCCGAGAGTCTAGTAAGTTGCTCAAAGGCTCCAGGGATCACTTTAATCTTTTCCCATTTGTGTCATAGGAATTATTTAATGGCAGTATATTGTGTGAAAAATAATTTAATCATTCCCTATAGATCTTTAGAGGGATTCCAACTTTTCATCATTATTTTTTGAGCAACAAATACCCGAAATTTAGAGATTGCCTTGTTTTCTCCTACTTTATACTTCTAAAAATTATTTACCTCAAGGAATCATAGAAGGAAGTATTGATGGATTGATTAGATATTATTGTTTTAAAAAACTGAGTTCTGACTGGCATAATATACCATGAATAATACTGAAAGGCAAATGTTAAGCAGGGAAAAATTACCTGCATAAATTTTGACAGGGAAATATTAATTTCTAAATATGTAAAGAGTTCAAATAAATGAATTTTTAAAATGCTCTAATAGAAAATGAATGGAGGAGGAATATAAACGACAATAAACATTTGAACTAATGTCCAACCATACTGGTAAAGAAATATAAATATATTTACATATATATAAACACTAATAGTTTCACTTGAAATAGTACAGTATTGTAAATCAACTATATTTCAATAAAATTCTTTTTAAAAAAACAACAAAAACTCAGTAATAGTTTTTCCTTGTCTAACAGGCAGCATCAAAAATGATGACAATATCCATGTAGCAAGGGCATAGAAAACCATGTTTACTCATATAATGTAGGTGGGATTAAAATCAAGTACAGTTATTCTGGAAGTAAATTTGCAATATATATCAAAGCTTTCAGCTTGTCCTCTTCAATGTGGCACTTCCTCCCCCAGGAAGGATAAAAGACCTTTATATATGATGCAGCAAGTTACTACCTGTGAGCACCGCCTGGAGCCTAACCTGATTTATTTTTGCACAAGCAAGATTCAGGTAACACCTAACAAGCCAGCATCATACTGCCTAGGACTCTGTGGAACAGAAATGCATGTTCATTTTGGGGAGCACTCTTGTAAAGAGGATGGACATTTTGTGATAGCCTTTCCCCATGAGGAAAGTCCAACACCAGTCCTCCAAAAATTAGATTTGGAAAACAGAGATTTTAGTCCTGTGAGGAGAGACAAGTCACAAGCAAACACCTTGACTTCTCACATGGAGGAGGGGGGGCAGGCAGCCCAGCCATCATCTGATGAGAACCTGAGGGAAAAGTCTGGAAACACCATCTTTTTTTTTTTTTTTAAGGAGGGAGGAGCTTCCCATTTAAATCCTAATATTGTACTGTCACATCTGATTCAATATCAGTTTTAAATTTCCCTGGAAGGAGCCTCCCATGGCATGCACCATTCACTTCATTAAAGCATTCTGCTAATCTGGCTGCACTGAAGAAAATTCTCCAGAGAAAAAGGTGAGGAACTTCACTTAAGCCCCACCATAGGGTGGACCTGGGTATTACCAGCATTGATATAGATCTTTATAGAACATGGTTGCTGTGTCTTTTTTCTATGAGGGCAAGAATTAGCAGCATAGATTTGCTGGGAATGTGACTGTTTTTCTCAGGTCAGGTAAAACATAGAGAAATGTGTTATTTCTTAGTCTCATTGCTGTCTAGCTGTGTGTGGGGGAGAGGGGCTGGTGCGAGGTTGAGGGGGATAGCAGAGTGTTCTGGAAGCTGATTTGAAAAGCGCTGTCATTTGTGTGAGTGTACAGGTCATCGATTCATTTCTCCATCGTGCATTTGTTCAACCGTCATTTATTGAACGTCTATTATAGGTCTTTCATTTTCTCAGGTGCTGGAGATGCAAGCAAACCAAACATACCCAATTCCTCCCTCGTGGAACTCACTTTCTCATAGCAACTCAGACTCAGGGCTGCATTGCTTCTCACGATTGAGCTGTGGGAGATGGATATGCAAGGAAACCGGTGACAGTGAAACTAGAGTCATTTGGGAGAAAGGATGGAAAGGAGCCCACCGGGGAGATGAGAGAAAGGGTGGAAAGGGGGGCCTGTGGGAAGATGGCTGGGAGGGATGCTGGCTGGGAAAACATCATTGGAATTTGGGGTTAGATGGGGGTCACATGCTGGATGCTGTGTAATGGATCCTTTTCACATCCTCTTCTTTTTTATTTGATTTTTTGGCTGTGGTGGGTCTTCGTTGCTGTGGGTGGTCTTTCTCTAGTTGTGGTGAGCAGGTGCTGCTCTTTCTTGCTCTGTGCCAGCTTCTCACTGTGGTGGTTATTGTTGTAGAGCGTGGGCTCCAGTGTGCGCAGGCTTCAGTAGCTGTGGCTCCCAGGCTCTAGGCATGGGTTCAGTAGTTGTGGCAAGCAGGCTTAGTGGCTCCTCAGTATATCTCTCAGTCATGTCTGACTCTTTGCGACCCAGGGACTGCAGCCCGCCGGGCTTCCCTGTCCTTTACCATCTTGGAGCTTGCTCAAACTCATGTCTGTTGAGTCGGTGATGCCACCCAACCATCTCATCCTCTGTTGGCCCCTTCTCCTCCTGCCTTCAATCTTTCCCAGCATCAGGGTCTTTTCTGATGAGTTGGCTGTTGGCATCAGGTGGCCAAAGTACTGGACTTTCAGCTTCAGTCCTTCCAATGAATATTCAGGGTTGATTCCCTTCAGCACTGACTGGTTTGAGCTCCTTGCAGTCCCAGGGACTCTCAAGTCTTGTCCAACACCACTGTTTGAAAGCATCAGTTCCTCGGTGCTCAGCCGCCTTTATGGTCCAACTCTCACATCCGTACATGACTACTGGAAAAGCTATAACTTTGACTATATGGACCTTTATTGGCAAAGTGATATCTCTGCTTTTTAAGACACTGTCTAGGTTGGTCATTGCTTTTCTTCCAAGGAGCAGGTGTCTTTTAATTTCATGGCTTCAGTCACCATCTTCAGTGATTTTGGAGCCCAAGAAAATAAAGCCTGTCACTGTTTCCATTGTTTCCCCATCTATTCGCCCAGAGCAGGGATCAAAATTGTGTCCCCTGCATTGGCAGGCAGATTTTCAACCGCTGGAGCACTAGGGAAGTCCCAGGTCTTCTTTTAAATAGCCCTTAAAGCAAGCAACCAGAAACCTAAATGTTAAATTTCTTGTGAAAAGAGGTGATAAGACCAAGGCCTGTGCCTTCAAGGCTGAGAGATTAAGATGAGTGAGTGGCTGCAGGGGGAGGTGCACTTCTGGGTCACATTCCCTCCACGTGCACCTGCCCGTTGTGAGCCTATAAAGAGTCCTCAAAACGCTATCTGTTCACCTCTGTGTCTTTGAAGACCTTTTACTCCATGATACTTTTTGGTATTGGTTTCTTTCTTTTTTTTTTTCCAGTTAGCTTACATTATCTCTATAAATAGAGATAATGTTTAAAATTGCACTTACAGTTTTGCTTTCTGTTTCTTTAAGATTTCACTTATGGTTCTTTTTTTTTATTCCCTTCTCACTGGACTTTGGAATTTTGTAACTGTTTCTGATGACAGAACAAGATCTATTTTTCATTTTTGTTTTCATTTGGGCATCACTTTGTTCTGTTTTCTTTGTTTACTACCAGGAGTTTTCCTGATTTACCTTTTATGTGGTAACTCAAAACTTTGTTCTTTGCTTAGTAGTATTCTGTTTGGGGACCCACAACTTAAGATGAAATTGGAGAAATTTTTTAAGCCAGAAAAATAACAAAAAACAAATAACAAAGATAACAAAACGATTACAAGGTAAAGAAGTAAGAATCATACTGAAAGAATACAGGAGGTAAGATCCTTTCATCAAAAAATAGTAAAAGATGTCTTGCTGGTCTCCACTCTCAAGAAATTCAGTTGAATTTGGGACAATTTTCCTTAGAATTCTGGTTAGAACTACTGTTCTCATAAACCATCTTTTTAAAACTCCTGTTCCTTCATCTTTATTTATGTAACAGTAGAGCAGAAGTACCCAATATGATAAGTTGTCTTGGATACAAAGTATGTGGTTTACATACATAAATGAATGAATAATGACTTAAATGTCTTCATTTGGAGAAAAGGCTGATAACCACATGTTTTTAGTTTGTACTCATAAATAAACAAGAGGAATTGTTCTAAACTGCAGCTTAAAGTCTTTTGGTATTTACACAGTGTGGAATTACGACAAGTTGTTTTTGTTCAGTGTTAGAGGAAGGGCCATCATTTTTTCTGGAAGAAATCAGTGTGCGTCATTCAGCATATGTCCCAAGAAGCAGCAAATAACCTCTTGTGTGTTGCAAGAAACTGGTCTTTCCCTGGGGCTCTAACTCTGGTGTTTGTCCTGTGGGAAAAAATTGTTCTCTTCTGCCCTTTTCATTTTTCTACATTTTAGTGACTTTTTCCTCAATGTCTTTATCAATGTTCTTAAATTTTTTTTTATTGGAGGATAATTGCTTTACAATGTTGTGTTGCTTTCTGCTGTACATCATTGAGAATCAGTCATAATTATATATATGTATACCCCCTCCCTCTAAAGCATCCCTCTTACTCCAAATGTACATTTTTTATTTTTATTTTTTGAGGTTTATTATTTTATTTTTTATTTATTTTTATTAGTTGGAGGCTAATTACTTTACAATATTGTAGTGGTTTTTGCCATACATTGACATGAATCAGCCATGGATTTACATGTGTTCCCCATCCTGGACCCCCCTCCTACCTCCCTCCCCATCCCATCCCTCTGGGTCAGCATTCATAAAAAAAGGTATAGTTTTGTGCATGTAAAGATCATTTAAAATTGCTTGCATTTTTAATTAATATATAGTGTTTATTAAATTATTATTTAGATTTTTAATTATAAGCTGAACATAGTCACCTATGTTTTTTATCTGATGAAAGTTCAGTAAATAACCTGGACCTGTGCAAGTGAGGAATCTGAAAATTAGCTTCATTGGCTGATGGTTCACCCACATGTAGTACTACTGATGAAGTCTTGGATAAAAGACTTAGTGTGCCAGAGACTCCCAAGTTATGCTTGTTATTCCTGTTTAGCTTTTAATAGTTCCCTATTTATTCTGAAAAAAAAAAAAAGTCCTAATTTGCATGATAAACTATACGGACACTCTAATTATGTTGGACACCCCTGTGACCACACAAACTTGGTCAGGATGGGAAGCTTTCAGTCTGATTTCAGCATCTTCATTTACCTCTTTGCCCCAGTCTTAAAGTAGGGGTCACCACTGACCTACTTGTAGTGGGTTGCAAGGAAGCTTCCTGTTGCGTGTTTTTCTATCTTCATAAAGGTCATTGTTTTGACCTTAATTTACTATATAAATTAGACTTAAAAAAATTCAGTGAGCAATAAGCTGAAGTTGATGTTAAGAAACTCCCTTAAACAGAGCCAGATTTGCAATTTATTTATTTAAATTCTCTGAAACATTTAAATTTATATCTTTCACTTTAAGATTACTTACTTAAAACCAACTTTTCAATTTCCTACTTTAAAATGGGATTACAAGGCAAATATGTCAGAATCTCAATGTGCAAACATTTTTATCAATTTTGAATGAATTAAGGTTGAATTTAAAATAGAATTTTAATACTATGGTTTGGTTTATTTCATTAACTGTTTACTTCTAAACCTTATCAAAGCTGGAAATACCTATTAAGACAAGAGTTTTATCTTTTTTAAAAAATTTGAAGATATTATCCTCAAACTGGTAGAGTTAACATCCCAGAAGGTATAGATACATCTGAAAAATGGGTAGAGTGTGTTTTTCTGGATTTCAGTCACCTATGCTGGGTAACAAACTCCCCTCCACTGAGGGGTATTAAACAACTGTTTTTTTATGCTCCCTGATTCTGTTAGGGGAGGCTTATTTCTGCTGCCTGATATCAGGATGTCAGAGACCATTATTTCATCTCTGAGGGTGGAATGGCAGTAGGTAGGCAGGTATCACCTGGCAGGGTGCTCACTCAAGTATCTGAGTCTGGTCTGGGATGAATTCAGGCTGGGTTCAGCTGGGATGGTTCACCAGGTACGCACACATGGCCCCTTTCTATGGCTCAAGCTTCACTCAAAGAGGCATCTGAGTTCTAGGAGGAAGCATCCTTGGAGCAAGCATCTCAAAGGAACCAGGTGGGAGTTGCATGGGTTTGACTCCATAGCCTCAAATATTGCATGATATAAATGTATAGTATTCTGTTGGTCAAAGCAGTCAGCCTCCCAGACTGAAGAGGTTCTCTTAATGGCAGGAATGTTTAAACATTTATAACCATTAAAAAAATTGTACATTCTGTTAGCCCCTTTGATGGAAATAGAAGAGCTTGGATTGTAGATACCCAGGGCAACTCTTCTCCATCCTATTGGGACTGTTTTATAGTTGCTCTGAAAAGAAGAACCTCTACATCTATAACCTTGAGAAGGAGAGTTCACAGTCTTCTGAGTTCAGCATCATCTCTTGAGCATTTTCTATCAGTTTTCAAAATTTTGCCTGAGTCGGGCAGATGAAATTCAGTAACGTTTATCCTGATTCCTACCTGACTGTGTAGCACTGATCTCTTTTCTCCCACTGGTGGTCATACTATTAGGTCTATTCTAATCATAGCATTTTTCCTGAGAAAGTAGTTTTTTGCTAGAACTTTAACCTCTTTTGGTTTCTCATTTCCTTCTTAAAAAAATTAATTAATTTTGTTTTGGCTGCATCAAGTCTTAGTTGCAGCCCATGGGGTCTTGCGCTGGGGCTCCAGAGTGTGTGGGCTCTGTAGTTCGCAGCACTCGGGTTCTCTAGTTGGGGCATGTGGGTCCCGTGGTTGTGGTACATGAGCTTAGTTGCCCCACGGCATGTGGGATCTTAGCTACCTGACCAGGGATCAAACCTTTTCCCCCTGAATTGCAAGGTGGATTCTTAACCACTGAACCACCAAGGACCCTCATTTCTTTTTTATTTGCTCTTTTCTGTGATCTTAGATACATTTCACTGACAGCATCATCATTAACATCCCCGTACTTGCTTTTAAAGCCCAAAGCATCTCTTCTGCTCCCTTCTTTTCTTACGTCTCCCCTTTCCTTGTCTTGTTCCCTTTGTTGTAAAAACAGTGATTCCACACCACATGTGATTCTATGTCACATATGTGCCACCTAATGCCTGGGTCAATTTTCAGCAGAGTTCTCTCCATGATTTCTCCCATCTATTAGAGTGAAACCAGGGAGGCATTTGGGAAACAAATGGCTGGACTGATTCTCCTCAGGAGCCTTCCTAAACTCTGAGTCACGAGTCGTAGGGAGGTTTTGTTAACACTCGAAATAGTAATAGCCTCCCCTTTCCTGGGGATGTTTATTAAGGAGCAAATTACCCTCATCCCCTAGTTGTTTCATTATCATTCTTAAGAGCGTCATTTGGGGAGAAACAAAGTGAAATTGCAGTTAACTAACTACTAGCATCTGTTTAATTGTTTCAAATCTACAAAATGTGGTGATTTGTAAAAATTCTCTGCCATGATATACTGTTTATAAATCTCTTCAGCTGTAATCATAATTTAGTAATTGATTCCTTCATTTACTTGCTTTTCACTAAACATGTTTCAAATACTCATTAATTTGCCAAGCACTATACCAAGACAGTGGGTTACAAAAGATACAATAATTAAAGGGACTTTGCTGAACTATTTTACTGAAATATAAAATAAAGCTATTTAAATAAAGTAGTTCTTGAGGTTCCTATAATATATTCTGAACCTTACGTTTAGTGCTTTGATACTGAGAATAAGATGGGTTATTAGTCAGAGTTCAACCAGAAAAACACACCAGTAAGAAATACACATTTAGAGATTTAGTGTGAGCATTTGGCTCACGTGATGTGGTGTCTGGCTAGGCAAGTCTAAAATCCAGAGGGCAGGCTCTTGGGAAGGCAGCCTTGAACTCTTAGGCGTGGGTCATAGCTGCTGTATTAGGCAGGAATTCTTCTTTAAGGAAATATCAACTCTTAAGAACGTTCCACTGACTGAATGAGGCCCACACAGATTATCCACCCTTCTGCAGTCAACTGATTATGGACCTTAATCATATCTACCAAACACCTTCATAGCCTTGGTGTTTGACTGAATAACTCAGGACTGTAACATAGCCTAGCAGACATTTAAAACATTTCATCCCTTTTCAACTTGGCATCCAAACACATCTCTTTTAAGACATACTTAATCTCCAAATAAAGACAATAACAAAGTTGTACGTCTGCCTAACATGACAAGACTGTCCTGAGTACAATGAATGTGGTCATTCTTTACTTAGAAAAGGATGCAAAGAACTTGGGTGATGTTCACTCTTCTTTTTTGATTGTTTGCAATTTGAACACTGCTACGTAAATTTAACTGATATACATGTACCTTATGTTAGATTGATAAGGGGATAAGAGATGAAAGAAAACAAAAATATTTTATACACACGCACACTCACAAATATGTTTATAACACAGTAAGGAAGAAATACTCATAAGTATTACAGCTCTTGTGTTTGCTGCTCGTATTTCTAACTATCCTTTTCCATCATCCAGGACATGTTCCCTCTGCTTTTAGTGAGCACCTCTGTTGACCATGGTTCTTTGCTTGGTAAGGTAAATGAGGCTTTCATTCCTGAAGGCTGTGGGTGATCATTTCCTGCCTGAATTGACTGTTGTAGTTTTCTATTAATTTTAATGATAAGACGTACTGGGAGAACTGCCCTAAGAAACGGATCTCCTGTGTTTTGTGTATATTCTTCCTTACTTCTGTTGTGTACTAACAGCCTGATTTCCTCTTGGTAATCAGGATTAGTCTCCCCAGCCTGTACAGTAACCTCCTTTTTTCCTATTCATTCAAATGCATGAATAGCCCAACATGCAGGTATTAGTTCAGTAGAACCACTGTTGTGCCTCCTGGTGAAAACTTTCTTCACTCTGGAATGAAGACCTCTAGATCAGCTGTCACCAAGGGACCAGGGACCAGGGACCAGGATAGGGGAGGGATGATTTCAGGATAATTAAAGTGTATTACATTTATGGTACACTTTATTTCTATTATTATTACATCAGCTCCACCACACGTCACCAGGCATTAAATCCTGGAGGTTGGGGGCCCCTACTCTAGACTGCCAGAACCTAAAGCTGTGGTGACAGCAGAAATTTTGCTGTTGGATCATTGGGATTAAAAGTAAGGGGAGCAACTCCTATTTCTACCCACTGATTCCTGGACCCATGAGTTTTAGCTATGGGAAAACTGGCACCATAAGTTGGATATTGATTTAGAGTGTAGATAGCCTCCTTATTTCAGACCTGCAAGGTTTTCCTACCCCACTGGCATTCTAACTAAGGCTGTAAGCTCACTTAAGTCTGGGAATTGATTGAGGGGCTAGTATTAACACAAGTTCATGCGCCCAACACACAGTAAGGCCAAACAAGGACTAGATCTGATAGACAGAGTGCCTGATGAACTATGGATGGAGGTTCGTGACATTGTACAGGAGACAGGGATCAAGACCATCCCCATGGAAAAGAAGTGCAAAAAGGCAAAATGGTTGTCTGAGGAGGCCTTACAAATAGCTGTGAAATGAAGAGAAGCGAAAAGCAAAGGAGAAAAGGAAAGATATTCCCATTTGAATGCAGAGTTCCAAAGAATAGCAAGGAGAGATAAGAAAGCCCTCCTCAGCCATCAATGCAAAGAAATAGAGGAAAACAATAGAATGGGAAAGACTAGAGATCTCTTCAAGAAAATTAGAGATACCAAGGGAACTTTTCATGCAAAGATGGGTTTGATAAAGGACAGAAATGGTATGGACCTAACAGAAGCAGAAGATATTAACAAGAGGTGGCAAGAATACACAGAAGAACTATACAAAAAACATCTTCATGACCCAGATAATCACAATGGTGTGATCACTCACCTAGAGCCAGACATCCTGGAATGTGAAGTCAAGTGGGCCTTAGAAAGCATCACTACGAACAAAGCTAGTGGATGTGATGGAATTCCAGGTGAACTATTTCAAATCCTGAAAGACAATGCTGTGAAAGTGCTACACTCAATATGCCAGCAAATTTGGAGAACTCAGCAGTAGCCACAGGACTGGAAAAGGTCAGTTTTCATTCCAATCCCTAAGAAAGGCAATCCCAAAGAATGCTCAGACTACCGCACAATTGCACTCATCTCACACGCTAGTTAAGTAATGCTCAAAATTCTCCAAGCCAGGCTTCAACAGTACGTGAACCATGAACTTCCAGATGTTCAAGCTGGTTTTAGAAAAGGCAGAAGAGCCAGAGATCAAATTGCCAATATCCATTGGATCATCAAAAAAGCAAGAGAGTTCCAGAAAAACATCTATTTCTGCTTTATTGACTACGCCAAAGCCTTTGACTGTGTGGATCACAATAAACTGTGGAAAATTCTTCGAGAGATGGGAATACCAGACCACCTGACCTGCCTCTTGAGAAACCTGTATGCAGGTTAGGAAGCAACAGTTAGAACTGAACATGGAACAACAGACTGGTTCCAAATAGGAAAAGGAGTATGTCAAGGCTGTATATTGTCACCCTGCTTATTTAACTTATATGCAGAGTACATCATGAGAAACGCTGGTCTGGATGAAGCACAAGCTGGAATCAAGATTGCCGGGAGAAATAGCAATAACCTCAGACATGCAGATGACACCACCCTTACGGCAGAGAGTAAAGAGGAACTAAAAAGCCTCTTGATGAAAGTGAAAGAGGAGAGTGAAAAAGTTGACTTAAAGCTTAACATTCAGAAAACTAAGACCATGGCATCTGGTCCCATCACCTCATGGGAAATACATGGGGAGACAGTGGAAACAGTGTCAGACTTTATTTTTTTGGGCTCCAAAATCACTGCGGATGGTGACTGCAGCCATGAAATTAAAAGACACTTACTCCTTGGAAGGAAAGTTATGACCGACCTAGATAGCATATTAAAAAGCAGAGACGTTACTTTGCCAACAAAGGTCTGTCTGGTCAAGGCTATGGTTTTTCCAGTGGTTATGTATGGATGTGAGAGTTGGACTATAAAGAAAGCTGAGTGCCGAAAAATTGATGCTTTTGAACTGTGGTGTTGGAGAAGACTCTTGCGAGTCCCTTGGACTGCAAGGAGATCCAACCAGTCCATCCTAAAGGACATCAGTCCTGGGTGTTCATTTTAAGGACTGATGCTGAAGCTGAAACTCCAATATTTTGGCCACCTCATGCAAAGAGCTGACTCATTGGAAAAGACCCTGATGCTGGGAAGGATTGAGGGCAAGAGAAGAAGGTGACGACAGAGGATGAGATGGCTGGATGGCATCACCGACTCGATGGGCATGAGTTTGAGTAAACTCTGGGAGTTGGTGATAGACAGGGAGGCCTGGTGTGCTGCAATTCATAGGGTCGCAAAGAGTCGGACACGACTGAGCGACTGAACTGAACTGAACTGATTAATACAAGTTCATGCGCCCAACACACAGTAAGGCCAAACAAACTGAAAAATTTGGAGTTAGGAACAGAAAAGGGTTTATTGCTGGGCCACACAAGGAGACAAGGTGGCTCATGCCTTAAAAAGCCTTGAGCTCCCCAAAGGGTTTCTGCAAAGCATTTTTAAAAAGCCAGGTGGGAGTGAGGGTGTCGCAGGATATGTGATCAGATCCTGCACAGTTCTCCATAGGGTCCTTCTCAGTTACACTAGGATTCTTTGCTTTGATGATTCAAGTTAGGCATCTGTTCACTAGACCTAGAACTCTTCAGTTTATACAAATCAACTTAAAATTCAGCAGGCTGCCAACTATGTATTTTCTAAGGATACTGTGATTAAGTATTCAACACCACATAGATCTCCAGAAGTCAGACTATTTTTCCCACCTTGTCTTTGGTGATTAAGTGCAGTCATCCTGGGATCCCGTCATCCCCACTGAATCGAGGAATCTCATTTCGAGTAGAATTTCTCACTGTAATTTCTGTCTTACAGAGAAGAGTGACCATAGGCCTCTTCAAGAATGCAGAGGCTCTTCCCGCAAATGCCTTCCCACCTGGACTGGTCCTGGTGCAAGTCCTTCGTGTGCTCCCGTGGTGGGTGTGTAGGTCTTACCTGATACATTTGCTCTGAGTCCTCTTCCACATGCCAGCTCTTCAAAAATTTGACAACACTATTTATTTCATTTGTGTCAAAGGGCAGAAGAATCAAGAGAGGTTATTGAATTTTCCACAGGAAAAGTTTGGGAGTGGAATTATGGTTCCCCCATCAGTTAAAAAACAAATTTTAAAATGATTTGACCTTCCTATAATAATGTGACACAGTTGAATATTTCATCCTACTACAATTCAAGGGAAGAATTTTTTTTTTCAATTCAAGGGAAGAAATTTTTATAAAAGAAAACAGTTGGGGAAAACGAGGCTGTTGTTCAGTTGCTCAGTTGTGTCTGACTCTTTGTGACTCCATGGACTGCAGCAAACCAGGCCTCCTGTCCTGCACAATCTTCCAGAGTTTGCCCAAGTTCATCTCCATTGAGTCGGTGATGCCATCCAAACATCTCATCCTCTGATGCCCCCTGACTCCTTTCCCGGAGTCAGGGTCTTTTCCAATGAGTTGGCTGTTCACATGAGGATATATTTGCTTATTTTCCCCCTTCCTTAATTTCAAGCTTTCATTTTTTCTACTTATATATTTTTCTTCTATAGAAATAATTTACTGGACAGCAAACCATATCATCTATGAATATGCTTAGGTTCGTGATTGTTGCTGACTTTCATGAATCTGATTTCTTACTTTTAAAGGTAGCCAGGTTGTGTTTATAATTCTGAAGTAGGAGCTTCTGATGTCCTTCTGCCATGTTCCTACATATGATATAAAGTGATTTCCTAGATTAAACTGAATGTACTTGATGCTAGAAAAAGTTAAATTGATACAAACAAAAAACTGTCCATTAATAGCTTTTCACCGTGAAAATGAACTTTATTTATTTGGATTTCTAACTATATTTGCTCAGTTTAAAAAAGTGGCCAATTAATTTTAAACAGCTTCTTTGAACTTTCTCACAAAATTTGTCTTTAAAATCAGACATTGTATTCTAAGCTCTAAATATGGCGATTTGTAGAACTCTTCTGCTGAGACTGGAGTGGCACTACATTTAATAAGATGCTTTATCTTCCCAGGGGGCTAAACAAATAAAGACCACCTGCTTCCAATCTATTTGCTTTCCAGACTGCACCAACAACGCATCTGAGACAAATTACAATATTTTCCTGCTTAAATAACAAATGGTACTTACAATAAGTAGAATTTCATCACCTTCTTATATTATTGAAATGTATTAATATTAAGAGAGGAAAATTCCTGATTGCTCAAACATTTGTATATTATGAACATAGATATGATAAATTACTATGTAGTTTTTAAGGATTCCCAATCCAAGGAAGATTTCAGGAATTTAAACAAGATTTAAAATACTAACCTTCGAGATAAACTACTAAGTAAAGTTATGGATTCTCTCTTACATAGAATTAAATGACCATGAATTGTTTTTTACCCTTTGTGATATTGGAAGATGGTAAAATTAACTATACAACTTTTCTCTTTCATCAAAAATTTATTTCACATATTAAAAAAAATTGACAATAGAAAAATGGGAAATATAGGACATAAAAAAGTGAAACAATAAGATTTATGGCCATTCTAATAACCAGAAATAAAACATTTGATATATTTTTTGCCAATCTTTCCCTTAAATCATATATGTGTGTTACATGCTCACACATACATAACCATATATTTTGCATAACTGAAATTATACTGTATATATTCTTCTCAATTCTTGCATTTTTATTTCTCATATTACAAGTATTTTTTTCTCATAGTGTTGAATATTTTGAAAACGTAACTATAATGCCCACAAAAGATATCTTTTTATGGATGCATCTTAGAGTATTTCTCTATTATTAGCATTTATGTTTATCTCTGTTTCTGCCTCAAATATACTCACTGCTCCAAATTTTATCATAATAATTTCCTTGATTTTTTAAATATATTTAACATGCATGTGTGCATCCCAAATATTGTGTTTTAATTTTGCCTGGTTTTGAACTTAATATAAATGGAATAACACTGTTTATATTATTTTGTGCAGGGCTTCATCCACTAACTTTTTCATTCATCTATGTTGTTTCACGTACTTTAGTGCTTTCTTGGTCTTTGCTGTAATGTACTTCTTTGTTAGGATATGTCATGTGGTATTTATGTGCTTTGGGCCCTTTTTCTTCCATTCTGTGGCTGTTACAAATAGCTCTGCCCATGCACATCTCTTGGTTATCAGACTGAGGTGGGTCCACCAGATCTCTGGGCTTCCCTGGTGGCTGACAGTAAAGAATCTGTCTGCAGTGCAGGAGACCTGGGTTTGATCCTTGGGTCAGGAAGATCCCCTGGAGAAGGAAATGGCTACCCACTCCAGTATTCTTGCCTGGAGAATCCCATGGAGAGGAGCCTGGCCGGCTACAGTCCATGGAGTGGCAGAGAGGGCCCCATCTTTAGTCGGCTGATTCTTCAGCTCTTTTCCGGTCAACCCCACAAGGCTGTGAAAATGCCTGCGCAGCTTCTCAATGCCCTCTTCTGCCTGCGGCAAATGGCCCCAGGAAAAGACGGCTCTAAATGATGAGACCACTCTGCTAAAATCAGTCTCATCCTAAAGATTATCCCGGTGGTTCTTCATTATTATTTAAAGTTTTCCATGACTTCAATCTCCTTTCTTTTTATAATTTTTGTCCAGCTTTTCCTATTGTCCTGGATGGAAAAAATGGTTCAAATTACCTTCAAAGGAAGAAGAAATTTTCTAATTGATTTTTTTTTAATTAACCCAGTGCCATTTCCCCAATACATTTGTTGAAAATTTGATCCCTCTTCATCATTCTCTGGTAGTTTCTTTATCTCTATAAATATGTACACACTCATGAATAATATATACACATTTACCATGTATTTCTTCATTGTATGTTAGATTAGCAGTTTAGTATAACGGTTAAACACAAAAGTGCAGACTGCCTAAGTTCAAACCTCAGCTCTACCAGTTAGTAACCATGTGACATAGAGCATTTTGCTTAATGGCCTCGTGTCCCCATTTTCTTATCTATACCATTAGGGAAATAAGAATATAGTACCTATACTAGAGGGTTGCTTGTAGGTTCAAATGAATAACATACGTAAAAGCCTGGAAAAAAAACTGGTACATAATAAGCTTTCTATAAAGTGTTTTTATTTTTGTCTATTTTAGATTTAAAACAAAATGTATTATTTATTAAATGTAAACTAAATACAAGGTGCTTTTAACATGTTGTTTTCTAATCATGCAAAGTAGACACAGTCATTTCATTTTTCTTGAGGTTTAGAGTGACCCAGTAATCTCCCCAAACACAGAGCTATTAAGCAAATTAAGTGACAGAGCCAAGGATCAGACCTAGTACAGTCTTCCTTCAAAACGAAATTTTAAAAGTTTCCAAAAACTTAGAAAAAAAATGAATTGCTCTGTAGCCATGGTAATAAGTAGCTCCCAGAATGTATTTTAAGCCTGTTCAATTAATCAGTGACAACTCAATTCAGGGAACATGCTTTTGCAAGTCAGCCAATCAGTGTCAATCTCTGGCTTCTGTAATTTAGCTATGTAGAGATAGACTTGATCTACACACACTCCACAGAGGGCTAATCCGTCAATAGCAGTCACGCGTGAGCAAGCACACTTCTGACAATGCCAGCCCCCTTCCGAAAGCCCACTGGTCCCCAGGTTCCATGCTTCTCCAAAACCCAAATAAGATTAGCACTCTGCTCTGCTCAGAGAGAATGTGCCTGGCCAACCCTGCTCTCCCTGACTACAGTGAGCAATGCATGTAAATGTGCTTATTTTAGGAGTTAAATGGTAGCCTCATTATTCTTTGAGAATTCTGCAAGTGCCACCGACATAATTCAGAAGACCCCTGCACGGCATCATCCAAGGTAGCCCTTAGGTGTGCTCACTGGGGCCTTTGTGCCCAAACTCCACTCATCGGCTGCCAGAGATGCAAGCCCAGCAATGATCTGACTGGTATCGCTGAGCTCTTGTTGCTGAATTCATTTTGTTCTAGGATCTGTAGCCAAATGAATCTTTGCATAAGGCCACCAGACTCAGGTCTTTGTATAAGGTAATGAGGTGTCGTTTTTTTTCTTTTCTTCAGTAATTAGTTCTTTGATTTGGAAGTGCAACATTTGCTAATTAAACCTATGTCTTTGTATAAGGTAACTCGATTTTCTGTTTTGGAGTTAGACCACTGGATAAATATATTTTCCATTGACCGGCTTATTCTCCTGCTGCTTGCTTTGTTTTTTCTTTTGTTTCTAAATACAAAGTTTTATTTTGTGTGACTTTGTTTTGCCCTGGAATTTCTGTTGAATGTATGTGTCAGAGAGCCAATGGATGTTATCTGTCTGATAAGTCTTCAGTCCAGTCCAAACAGGTTCTGACTTTAGAGACCTGCTAAATCTGCAATGAAATTAAAAGACGCTTGCTCCTTGGAAGGAAAGCTATGACAAACCTAGACAGCATATTAAAAAGCAGAGACATCACTTTGCCAACAAATGTCCATCTAGTCAAAGCTATGGTTTTTCCAGCTGTTTTGTATGGATGTGAGAGTTGGACCATAAAGAAGGCTGAACATCGAAGAGTTGATGCTTTTGAGTTGTGGTGCCAGAGAAGACTCTTGAAGAGTCCCTTGGATTGCAAGGAGATCAAACCAACCAGTCCTAAAGCAAACTCCAGGAGATAGTGGAGGACAGAGGACTCTGGCATGCTATAGTCCATGGGGTCGCAAAGAGTCAGATACAACTTAGCAACTGAACAGTAAATCTGCAACAAATCTGTGAAATAGAGAGTGGCCAAACTTTGTAGGTCCCTAGAGAACTTTCTTGTGTGTACACCTTGTCTTGTCAATTTGTGGTCTTTTATCAATCACACTTTCCCTTCCCCACCTCCACTTGGTCTATGAGCTGGGCACAAATTAATTGACATGCACAAACTGTTGACCAACTGTCATGGCTTTTTTTCTAGTTCGTCATGGATCTGTTTATGTCAGATTCTCAATCTTCTCATAGAAAAGCTTCCATTTTCTACATAAAGTTGCACTATAATCCTAACTGTTGCACTTAACTTAGTGGCAGTAGTGTTAGTCGCTCAGTTGTGTCCGACTCTTTGTGACCCCATGGACTGTAGCTCACCAGGCTTCTCTGTCCATGAGATTCTCCAGGCAAGAATACTCAAGTGGGTTGCCATTCCCTTCTCCAGAGGATCTTCCCCACGTAGGGATTGAACCTGCATCTCCTGCATTGCAGGCAGATTCTTTACCATCTGAGCTACAGGGAAGTCAATAAACAGTAAAAACATTTTTTTAATTTAAAAAAATTGACTTAAAATAATTTTAAAATAACATTTGAGATTTGAAATGCCAAAATGGTTAAATTAATCTGTTTAAAACAAACTCAACACTAATTAGTCAATAGCCAGTTTTTTAAATAGATAGGCTAAATCTTCTGAAAATTCTGATCCAACATAGTCTTTCTCCAAGAATTTGAAACTTTCTGGAACTTATCTCCCTGAATCTCTCTTGTTTGCTACTGAGCTCTACCTGATCTTACATCTGAATAATCTCCAGGGTTTTCTAAGGAAAGAGCAGTCACATTGTAAACATGCTTAACAGAATACAAATCTACAGAAGGTGAATTGAGACTCTCTAGACCCAAGTTAATGGCTATAATTAAAGAATTTCCTAAACCTCAAAACGACAAGTAGAAATTCCTATGGAATTTAGGACTTTGCTAGCCACTTATCCTGAACTAAAGATCTATACCAACTCATCAATTCATTGTTAACTCTTCAGTTAGTATACTATTTAAGAGAAGCAGTCTAGAAAAGAAAAGATTTTAAAAACTTAACTGTGTAAATTTTTAAAAACATTAAGCCTTTCTTTTATTAAAAGTTTAAATTAACCTTCAAAACTTTTTGGTAAATAAAGATAAAAAATGGATTTTAGGAAATTTTCAAGCTGTTTTCTATGGGTAGACTCAAGGACAGAAATAAAAGGAGCTTTGTCCTTTCTTTTTGTAAATGGCTTCAAACCTGAATTAAGGACTTTAATAAGAAAAAATAAATTACAATATGGAGTTTTCAACTTAGAATATATCCAATAAGTGGCTAGGCATTTCTAGATAATCTTAAAAATAATGAAGTTATAAATCAGTGTAACTAATGGTTCTCCACATAAAACAACTGAAATGGTTGTTTTCTGTTTTCTATGACCTTGGAACTTCTGGAGCAGGATACCTGCAGATATTATAAGCAGAAGGGCCATGGTATGAACCAATGTTTGATCTTGGTTAATATATAAAAAGACAATGGTCTAAAATCTATCCATTGAAGCCACTCCATGAAGTACATTAGTACCAATATTTCCATCTTCCTCTTAAACTCCTAAGAGGTATTATATTTACTCACACAATAATACAGTTTTCTACCATTAATTCCATCACCATAGAACATTAGAGCCTTCAAAGTAAAATGCTGGAGTTTTCTGAAAAGAAGAAAAGCAAATTTATTTTTAATAAGCAAATTATGTTTTAAGAAAAAAATGTAACCTTAAAGTAAAAAAAGACAACAAAAGGCAAGTTGGAGTGTGTATAATACATTGTAGAAGGCTTACAAGAAAAGAAGCTTCAATTTACGGAAGTTTGTTAGAATCATTCAAATAGTGAAAATCTCTAACAATACTGTGACCTAATCCAAGATGGATGTTTGAAATCATTTATCAAAGGAATACTTATTTATTCTTTGTGACAAAATACCTACAAATTTAAAGGGTAGCACCTGCTTCTAGACAAAAAAGTTCTAAGGTTTTTATACATTATAAGACAATATAATAGTCCTACTTTATATGAAAGTCCTACTTTCACTATATATGATTCAAGCAACTGCCAAAGAACTACTTGTGGTCTTGGAATTCCTATGGATGAAAGACATCACAGACAAGGGCAGGTTAATTTGGATCAGAATTTTAAGAATCCAAATTGATTCCTCCAGGACTATATAAACCTTTCTTTCTGTGCAAACAAGAACAAGTTAAGTCATGCATTAGGGTAATTCACTCAACAGCATGACATGTATCAGAGAATCCTCAACTTTCAACTTCTCTCTTAATTCAATAGTGGGTGCTCAGACCTCTACCATAGAACAATTACAAGTATCAACTAAATCAGGGAAAACATCTTTAGAACTTGCGCTAGGCTTTAAATCTAAGGTAGCCAGATGTAGGAAAATCTTATTGCTATTGGAAGCCATTCACCATTTTTACACTAGTTGATTAACCATGAATTATTGTTATCCTCTCCTATATTACTATTCACTGATTTAACAGTGTTAATATAGTAACTCTATAACCCTTACTCAATGGAAAATAACCCATCATTATATTTCTTTAATTTAAGAAATGTCCCTGCCCAGAACAGAATTTTTGGACACTTCAGTAACAAATTCTGATCTCATAATGTTTGTTGATGGGTCTTATATTTATAATAAAATGACAATAGTAGGCTTGATTTTTAAGAAATAGTCCAGATTCTCTTATAAAATCCAGTACTTTACTAGATGCCAAGTTCAAATGTCTGACCTGTTCAGCTTTCTTTATGGCATATGATATTACTAAAATAAAACAGTAAATATAACTGGGAGCTGGTATGTTTTAAAATAATCCCCTTATTTAATATGCTGCAGAAAAAATAGTTTAAAATTTTTTCTAGGTACTTTATAATAATGAAAAATAAATTTATTAATGAATACTGAATAGGTGCCATGATGCTACCCCAAATAATTGTTGTTAAAAAGTGGATTATCAGAAGTGTTTGAAAAATAGATTATAGTGATAGTTACACAACTCAAAAAATCTATGTAAAGCCATTGAATTGTATACTTAAGATGGATAAATTTTAAGTGAATTATAGCTTAATAAAGCTGTTTTTAAAAAGTAAAGACAGAAAAAAGAAACTATATAAAATAGTGTGCTATATATATTCTAGATCTTATAAAATACTTAAAACATTTAAATACTTTAAAAATAATATAAAAATACTGTGTAAACATATAAATAACCTTCATGCTAAACAAACTTTTAAAATTTATTTTTAGTTGGAGGGTAATTACAATAATCTGTTGGTTTCTGCCATACAACAATGTGAATCACCCATAAATATACATATATCCCCTCCCTCTTGAGCCTCCGTTCCCCACCCCTCACCACCCCACTCCTTTAGGTCATCAGAGAGAGCTGAGCTGAGCTCCCTGTGTATAGAGCAGCTTCCTACTGGTTATCTGTGTTACACATGGAAGTCAGTGCTACTCTACTGAGGTCCCTATACAAAGACTTCATATAAAGCAAAGACAAATGTTCAGTGCCTGAAGAAGGTCAAGGATTATTCTATAATAAATACTCAGAATATAGCCTGCCAAATTATGAAAAGAAACTCTAGAAATGACCAGGTTATATGATTTATAGGGTAAGATCTGGCAAAACCTGCATATCTACCTGGAAGGACCAAATCAAATCTCAAACGCACATTTGAAAAACTCCTCTATCAAACAAGATTACACATAAAGACACATAAAGACACATTTGCTACAATAGTAAACACTGACTGGGACACTTTTACAGGCTGGCAGAGGACCCAGGCAATTCATACTCTATCTGTAGTTAATCTGGAAAAGCCAGAGATGGGCTCCATGGCCAAGGCACTGTTTGAATACTTCCAAGGAGATTTTAGACAGCTGTCTTCTTCAGTTCAGTTCAGTTCAGTTCAGTCGCTCAGTCGTGTCCAACTCTTTGTGACCCCATGGACCACAGCACGCCAGGCCTCCTTGTCCATCACCAACTCCCGGAGTCCACCTAAACCCATGTCCATTGAGTTGGTGATGCCATCCAACCATCTCATCCTCTGTCATCACCTTCTCTTCCTGCCTTCAATCTTTCCCAGTATCAGGGTCTTTTCCAATGAGTCAGCTCTTTGCATGAGGTGGCCAAAGTACTGGCTTTTCAGCTTCAACATCAGTCCTTCCAATGAACACCCAGGACTGATCTCCTTTAGGATGGACTGGTTGAATCTCCTTGCAGTCCAAGGGACTCTCAAGAGTCTTCTCCAACACCACATTTCAAAAGCATCAATTCTTTGGCACTCAGCTTTCTTTATAGTCCAACTCTCACATCCATACATGACCACTGGAAAAACCACAGCCTTGACTAGATGGACCTTTGTTGGCAAAGTAATGTCTCTGCTTTTTAAAATGCTATCTACCTCTATGGGTTCTAAATATGTAATAATAATAGTAAACTTACTTTTTTCTAAATGAATCCACCAGGCTTCCCTGGTGGAACAGCAGTAAAGAATCCGCAGGAGACATGGTTCAGTCCCTGGGTCGGGAACATCGCCTGGAGGAGGGCATGGCAAGCTACTGTAGTATACCTACCTGGAGAATCCCATGGACAAAGGGGCCTGGTGGGCTACAGTCCAAGAGGTGCAAAGAGTTGGACACGACTGAACACGCCCTTCCTTAAAGTAGTTATGGATAATAAAATATCTACAGATTTTTCCTTTGGCCAATTAGGGAGGGATCTGTACCTTTTCATTATAGGGGACTGGAATGCAAAAGTAGGAAATCAAGAAACACCTGGAGTAACAGGCAAATTTGGCCTTGAAGTACAGAATGAAGCAGGGCAAAGACTAATAGAGTTTTGCCAAGAGAATGCACTAGTCATAGCAAACACTGTTTACCAATAACACAAGAGAAGACTCTACACATGGACATTATGGGATGATTAATATAAAAATTAGATTGATTATATTCTTTGCAGCCAAAGATGGAGAAGCTCTATACAATCAGCAAAAACAAGACCAAGAGCTGACTGTGGCTCAGATCATGAACTCCTTATTGCCAAATTCAGACCTAAATTGAAGAAAGTAGGGAAAACCATTAGACCATTCAGGTATGATCTAAATCAAATCCCTAAAGATTATACAGTGGAAGTGAGAAATAGATTCAGGGGATTAGATCTAATAGACAGAGTGCCTGAAGAACTATGGATGGAGGTTCCTGACACTGTACAGGAGACAGGGATCAAGACCATCCCCAAGAAAAAGAAATGCAAAAAAGCAAAATGGTTGTCTGAAGAGGCTTTACAAATAGCTGTGAAAAGAAGAGAAGTGAAAATCAAAGGAGAAAAGGAAAGATATACCTATTTGAATGCAGAGTTCTAAAGAATAGCAAGGAGAGATAAGAAAGCCTTCCTCAGTGATCAAAGCAAAGAAATAGAGGGAAACAATAGAATGGGAAAGACTAGAGATCTCTTCAAGAAAATTAGAGATACCAAGGGAACTTTTCATGCAAAGATGAGCACAATAAAGGACAGAAATGGTATGGACCTAATAGAAGCAGAAGATATTAACAAGAGGTGGCAAGAATACACAGAAGAACTGTACAAAAAAGATCTTCATGACCCAGATAATCACTATGGTATGATCACGCACCTAGAGCCAGATATCCTGGAATGCAAAGTCAAGTGGGCCTTAGGAAACATCACTATGAACAAAGCTAGTGGAGGTGATGGAATTCCAGTTGAGATATTTCAAATCCTAAAAGATGATGGTGCTGTGAAAGTGCTACACTCAATATGCCAGCAAATTTGGAAAACTCAGCAGTGGCCACAGGACTGGAAAAGGTCAGTTTTCATTCCAATCCCTAAGAAAGGCAATCCCAAAGAATACTCAGACTACTGCACAATTGCACTCATCTGACACGCTAGTAAAGTAATGCTCAAAATTCTCCAAGCCAGGCTTCAACAGTACGTGAACCATGAACTTCCAGATGTTCAAGCTAGATATAGAAAAGGTAGAGGAATCAGAGATCAAATTGCCAAATCTGTTGGACCATCAAAAAAGCAAGAGAGTTCCAGAAAAACATCTATTTCTGCTTTATTGACTACCCCTAAGTCTTTGACTGTGTGGATCACAACAAACTGGAAAATTCTTCGAGAGATGGGAATACCAGACCACCTGACCTGCCTCTTGAGCAACCTGTATGCAGGTTAGGAAGCAACAGTTAGAACTGGACATGGAACAGACTGGTTCCAAATCAGGAAAGGAGTACGTCAAGGCTGTATATTGTCACCCTGCTTATTTAACTTATATGCAGAGTACATAATGAGAAACACTGGTCTGGATGAAGCACAAGCTGGAATCAAGATTGGCAGGAGAAATGTTAGTAACCTCAGATTTGCAAACGATACCACCCTTGGGGCAGAAATCGAAGAACTAAAGAGCCTCTTGATGAAAGTGAAAGAGGAGTGAAAAAGTTGGCTTAAAACTCAACATTCAGAAAACTAAGATCATGGCATCTGGTCCCATCACTTCATGGCAAATAGATGGGAAGACAGTGGAAACAGAGACAGATTTTATTTTCTTGGGCTTGAAAATCACTGTAGATGGTGACTGCAGCCATGAAATTAAAAGACGCTTACTCCTTGGAAGAAAAGTTATGACCAACCTAGACAGCATATTAAAAAGTAGAGACATTACTTTGCCAACAAAGGTCCGTCTAGTCAAGGATATGGTTTTTCTAGTGGTCATGTATGGATGTGAGAGTTGGACTATAAAGAAAGCTGAGCACCAAAGAACTAATGCTTTTGAAATATGGTGTTGGAGAAGACTCTTGAGAGTCCTTTGGACTGCAAGGAGATCCAACCAGTCCATCCTAAAGGAAATCAGTCCTGAATATTCATTGGAAGGACTGATGCTGAAGCTGAAACTTTGGCCACCTGATGTGAAGAACTGACTCATTTGAAAATATCCTGATGCTGGGAAAGATTGAAGGCAGGAAGAGAAGGGGACAACAGAGGATGAGATGACATCACCGATTCAATAGACATGAGTTTGGGTAAACTCCGGGAGTTAGTGATGGACAGGGAGGCCTGGCATGCTGCAGTCCACGGGCTAGCAAAGAGTCAGACATGACTGACTGAACTGAACTGTACCATTGCTGCCTGAATGAACACTATGCAATGAGAAAAAACAAGTGATAGTTAAGCTAAAGAAAAGCCAGTCTTCATTATCATACTGTTAATAAGTCAGAGAAAGACAAGTATGATATACCACTTTCTAAAAAAATTATACAAATGAACTTGTTTAAAAACCAGGAACAGACTCAGACTTAATGAATTTATGGTTACTGGTGGGGAAGGGTGGTGAGGGAGGGCTAGATTGGGATGTGGGATTGACATGTACACACCGCTATATTTAAAATAGGTAACCGACAAGAACCTGCTATATAGCACAGGAAACTCTGCTCAATATTCTAGAATAACCTAGGTGAGAAAAGAATTGTATATATACAACTGAATCACTTTGCTCTATACCTGAAACTAACACAATTAATCAAAGTTGTTAATCAACTGTACGCCAGTGTAAAATTAAAATAAAAAAAAAGAAAGAAAAGCCAACTGACATCAGTCAGTCAGTTCAGTCGCTCAGTCGTGTCTGACTCTTTGCGACCCCATGGACTGCAGCACGCCAGGCTTCCCTGTTCATCACCAACTCTCAGATATTCCTCAAATTCATGTCCATCGAGTCGGTGATGCCATCCAACCATCTCATCCTCTGTCGTCCCCTTCTCCTCCTGCCTTCAGTCTTTCCCAGCATCAGGGTCTTTTCCAGTTAGTCAGTTCTTTGCATCAGGTGGCCAAAGTATTGGAGTTTGAGACATAGGAAATTGCTGGAACGTATCTTTGCCCCTCTTTTAAAATATAAAACTTATTGGCCTCATTGTTGTTCAGCGTCTGTTGCATAGAATCTTAAATGTTTCTGGGGAGTCATTATGCTGACAGATGATTCTCCCAGTGATTCAAGCAAAAGCAGATAAAATCACACTGGCTCAACTCTCAACCTAAAACCCAGATGTCTATAAACAAAGACTTGTCTCCAAGAATGCTTCACCTGTGGTGAAGACCTGACCAATCACCGATAATCTCTTGTGCAGTTTTGACTGAATGAAGACTGGAAGACAAGCAAAATAAAACTGCTTCTACAAACTAAGGAAAAAACTGATTGTTCAGTAACTATGGCAACAAGTAGTCCCCAAACCCAATTTTAAAGCTGTTCACTCAATCAACACCAACTTATATCAGTGAATAGACTTTGGCGAGCCAGCCTATAAATATATTTAAATATATATATTTAAGATATTCCAACTTACTGATCCAGTAACCCTTAACTACTTGCTTCTGAATATGATTTCCTTTCTGAGAAAGTAAAAGTTGCCTAAATTTCTTTTCACAAAAATAAAAACTTTCTTCATGGGTTATGAGGCAATTTGGCTCATCTCCTTGGTATCCCAACCCCTTCAGAAGCTTTTAAAATTTTATCTGGGATTATCGTTCCATCACATTATTATACAATTTAATATATCTTACCTTGAAAAGAGACTTAGACACTTGTATTCTTTAAAAAAAATTTTTTTTTTTCTGGCTGTGAGCCATGTGGGATCTTAGTTCCTCGACCAGGGATCAAACCCACACCCCCTACATTGGAAGTGCAGAGTCTTAACCATTGGACAGTCAGGGAAGACTCTGACACTTGCATTCTGTGGTGTTATATATTTACAATAGCCATTTATAACTTACAGTATGTATTTAACCTATTTCAGGGCTCACCTCTTACATACTCTGACTTTGCCCTTCTTGATTTACAGACATCCTTTGAGTGCACTGGTGAATTTCTTCTGGTTGTTTGAGGGGGTTCATTTTCGAAGTCCCTCTCTAGCTGAACATGTCCCTGTTGTTTTTGCACCTGGGACAGTTTGACTTGATATCTAATCCTTTGATCAAATATTTGCTCCTGTTTGTGTTGAGAAGAAGGCTGAGAAGACCCTTACTTTGATTTTTTGTAAGCTGCCAGACATGATGCTCCCAGGATTCCTCTTTTCTCAGGGAAAGGGAAGGCAGTATTGATGGCCGGGGAAGGCACATGGGTGTCCACCACAGGGGATGAGCTGGACAGAGGAAAGGGCATGTGGAAGAAGGGGCGTTCCTGGGGACCCTGGCAGGACACTGCTTCACAGGTGGATGATAAACGACACTCTTCATCACAGAGGAGTCAGCGGTATGGTTTGTGCAGATAGCACAGGCCGGAGCTCCTGCCAAATGTGAGTGGAACCTGGGATTCCTACAGGTCTATGGGGCCTGGCGGTCCAAAGGTAACTGACTTGAGACCTGGAGGCCTGCTGTGACAAGGGGCCAGGGACCCGCAGCTGGGGGCTGACTGGGGAATCTAGGGGATCTGACTGAGAGGCTACCCAAGCCCCTGGAGAGAACCAAGGGTCCAAAAGAAATCTAATGGTGCCTCTTTGGCCTCTAACTTCAGCCACGTTCCCTGTAGAGTAACACCAACCCAGCAGACAAAGACGATCCCTGGAGAACCTGAAGGAATGACAGGAAGCAAGGTGGGTCCACGAAGCCCTTCTCAGTCGTGGGCTCTGAGGAGGCCCCCCGCTGCTGCAACAGGTGGAAGGGTGGACTGGGGGTGGGGATGGGAAAAAAATCTGTTCCAAATGAACTGAATTAAAACTAAAAAAGACTGTTCAACTTAGTGAATCAGATTCGTGTTTTTCACCAGATTGGACTAAATTTACTACACAGTGAATTGTGAGAAAGAGAAGACAGTTTTAAAGAAATAAATGAGCTATATTTTCTTTGTAAAAACAACATCAAAAGGCAAATTTCACTGTATTCTGAGTGTGCTTTTTTCATTCATTTTTCCTGGGGCTCAGATCACTCTGTGGCTTGTAAATTCTTCAAATGACATGTGAAGGCTATGAATACTTAAGCTGAGCATTTCTGTATCATGTTACTCATCCATTTTTTTGTTTTGGGGGGGTTTTCTGTCCTTTAAAGAAAAAAGTGAAAGTGTTGGGCGCTCAGTCATGTCAGACTCTTTTGAGAACCTATGAACTGTAGTCCACCAGCTCCTCTGTCCATGTAATTCTCCAGGCAAGAATTCTGAAGTGAGTTGCCATTCCCTTCTCCAGGGCATCTTTCTGCTCCAGGGATCAAACCTGGGTCTCCTGCATTGCAGGCAGGTTTGTTTTTTTTTTTTTTTCAAACCGTCGGCGCCACCAGGAAAGCCCTCTGTCCTTTAAAGCAGAGGTTCCTTTAAAGGTTCCTTTTTGTCTCACTGTTTTCTTCTATATTCTGGTTGAGTGTCTCTGGTTTGTCTTCTATCGTTGATTTCATTTTCTGAAGTTTCACCTCTGTGCTTTCTTGCCTCCAAAGGATATTTAAGCTCTGCTACGGTTTTGGAACGTATTATTTATTATTTGTTTATTGGCCAAGATACGCAGCATGCAGGATCTCTTAGTTCCTCCACTAGAGATCGAACCTGTGTGCCTCGTATTAAGAGCACAGACTCTTAACCCCTGGACTGTCAGGGAAGTTCCTGTTTTTGAGCGTTTTTAATGAAACTGTCTACAATGTTAAAAGATATATAGTACAGTCATGTAGGCTGGCTTTTGTACCAGTGATGTAGCCTGGGAGGTGAGCCCTTTGTCTCTCTCATCTGGAGAAAACTTGCAATTGAGCTGGAGGACAGCAGTGTCTCCAGACACAGCCCCGGTACCCATGCCAAGATCCTCCTGCTCTGGGGCAGTCTCCAGCCAGTGAGCGAGCACACAGTAGCGAGGGCTGAGCTCGAGAACTCCAGATGGAAGCTGACCCACTGGATCAGCCAGCATCCTCAGATCCTCACCATGGTCACCTCCTCCCTCTTCGCTCACAGCGAGGAGGTGGTGGCACGACCCACAGGCTTCCCCCTACTACTCCTGCTTCCTCCCTCTTTACCTTCCACAGGAATTACCCTCCAGAAACATCTGTCCTCCAACTCTGCCTCAGCATCTGCATTTGCACCACCTGCCACTCGTCTGCACAATTCAGATTTCACTACATTCATACCGTCTGTCCCTTCTTTAATTTTCCTTTTTTTTGTTTCATTCTTTTCTGAAGTATTTTAAAACAAATCCCAGGCATCATACCATTTCACCTCTTTGTTATCTGTCTCTTAAAAACATGGAGAATTGATTATATGTTCCTTACACATGTGTGTGCGTGCTCATTCGCGTCTGACTCTTTGACATCCTATGGACTGTAGCCCACCAGGCTCCTCTGTCCATGGGATTTTCCAGGCAAGAATACTGGAGTGGGTTGCTATTTCCTTCTCGAACCTGTGTCTCTTGCATCTCCTGCATTGACAGGCAGATTCTTTACCAACTGCACCACTTGGGAAGTATCTTAGTTATCATCCAATATTTAATGCATAATCACATTTTCCATTTTTTCTAAAAACTTTATGAATTGCAGCCTAATATTTTATTTTTCTGTATGTCTTTTTTCCTGCATTTTTAAATGCATCTTTAAATCTGCATTTATACTTCAGTCAGCTCACTTAAAATCTCTTTTTTATGATTTTCTTAAAAGTCAGCTTTCTTTTTTTTTTTCTGCAAGGTCCATATTCTCCTGTAATTTATGGCAGCCATTAATCAAATTTCTTCTAAAATTTTCATCTTTTTTTTTTTAAAGAAAAGAATCAGAGATACAATCTTTTTAACCTTCAGAGCAATGCTTTCTTTGCCTTACCTCTCTAAAGCGGATAATTTTTCTTTTCTGATTATGTTTCAGAATGGAAATCTATATTTATTTCTAGAGCTTCCAACAGACATGGTGGAATAGTCTAAATTCCTCGACTGATTGAAAACGTGTGCTAGATTATTTTCCTTCTCAGATTTAAACCTGAAGTCCACAGTTGGTGGAATTTACATTGGCTAGTTGTTAGTCTTCTAATGCAAGTCTCCTGGATTGAGGATTCTGAACTCAGTTATGGGATTTCCTGACCCATCTAGATAGTCAGACATAGTTTCCAGGTTTTTGAACAATCTGGAGGCATGTCAAAATAGTTTCCCTCATCCTCTTCAAAGTGAACTGTTGTGCTTGATTCAGAGGCTAGAGTTCATAATGGTCCACAGTCCAGAACTGTGCTGATAGAGTCATCTTCATAAACATTGCAATCAGGGCACATCCCACTTGGACTTTATGTCATCTTCTCTTACAGCTATTGTCTAATGCAGTTGCCAGTTTTGTCTCTTTTGATATCTTCACGGGTATTTTAAAGGGAAGTTGAGCAGAAATGTTTCAGGCATGATTCCATGTTAACCTGGATGTCTGTAAATACCATCATTACCCTTTATTTGCAGAACTCTGCCAAAGTATAGAAAAGTAATATGATAAACAAAGTGAACAATTGCAAAGGAAATGCTATATACATTTGTATTTAGGCAGAAAAAGCTAATACAAAGAGAAGAAAGAATATGATAGAAGTAAGATCTCTTGCCTTTTCCATGAGAAAGGGGGAAAAGTAAAATGTAAACATGAAACCAGAGGGGACTATATCAGATCCGAGTGTGTGACACATGCCAAGAATTCATCAAATATTTCAATTTGAAAACTGTACATGGTTATAAACTGATTAATTCCCACTGAAACTATGTTCCTAATTTAGGTGGTGATTATATATCTCTAATTAGCTGGTAGTTATGAAATGCTTTGTTTATGACAGTGTTTGTCAATGGACTTTCTCTAAAGTGAGTTGTATGCTAAGCACATGATGTAATTAAGCTTGTTTTCTTAAACAAAAGAAGAGACTTTCATGGAAATAATTGCATAAACCCACATATATAATTCTTAGGGGAATACTTGTATCCAAAATATATTACTATTTATAACTTTTTACTTTACAAACATTTCAAAATGTTAAATAAAACAAGATTTAAGGAAGGCAATGGTGCTAGTGGTAAAAAATCTGCCTGCCAACGTGGAGACACAAGAGATGAGGGTTTGATCGTTGGTTCAGGGACATCCCCTAGAGTAGGAAATGGCAAGCCACTCCAGTATTCTTACCTGAAAAATTTTATGGACAGAGGAGTCTGACAGGTTACAGTCCATAAGGTCTCAAAGAGTTGGACAGAACTGAGCCACTAAGCATGCAATGTAATATATTTAACTATCACTTTTTTCCTGTTTTTAATGTAATCTTTCTTGTTTTCATAATTGATAAATGTTAACTAAGTTTTTCTGAAGTGTTTCTTGTAAACAGTTTATCTTTCTATTTTTGCATCAAAGCCATTAAATATTGGCTTTATACTTCTTTTAAACTCCTCACCTTTTATTTTGAGAATTCCCAGTTGAGATGACCCTTCTATCTCTTTTCATACAATTTAAAATGTTTGTTTTTTTTCTCCACACAGTTTATCAGCATTAAATCCTTGCACATTCCCCTTTCTGGCTAGTAAGTAAAATTAAAATTTGAAAGTGACCTTCTTTTATCACTTACTTATCATTGCTCTTCACTGAATTAAGAAGGTACTATTTTTGGAATGATTCTGCTGGATCACTTGCAGTTCTTCCTACATTTTCCTACCAGCACTCAACATTGATAGATACACCAGTTATAGGATTTTAGAGCACCAAAATATGTCTTTTATTTTAAAAGGGATGGAGAATTGTGATGATGAAAGTTTCATATATCAAGTGAAAATGCAAATCATGTGCTTATACAACTGTGTACACAGTGACATCTGCTTACAGAGGTCCATATGTATTTAACACATGATTTTACCTGAGCTAGTTTATATTCATTTGCTATCATGACTCAGCCAATTATCTAACCTAATGGCTGGAACACAGGATCTAAAAAAATTTAGAATGGAGAGCTCTAAATCATTGCTTCAAATGAAAACAAATGCACATTTTCTAGCACACCATAATTGCAAACCCCCAAAGACACTGCAGGATAGTTGTATTGAATTGATGTGGTGAATATCAGCGTTTTGTTAAAAATCATATACATGTAAAATTCTTTAACATTAGTTTTGTTGTTTTAGTTGGTAAGTCATGTTCAATTCTTTTGCGACCCCATGGACTGTAGCCTGCTAAGCTCCTCTGTCCATGCAATTTCCCAGACAAGAATACTGGAGTGGGTTGCCATTTCCTTCTCCAGGAGATCTTCCTGACCCAGGACTGAACCTGCATCTTCTGCATGGCAGATGGATTCTTTACCACTGAGCCATCAGGGAAGCCCACTTAATATTCATTACTATAATTTTAAGTTTTGCTGATTTTCTTTGGTCGTTGGAGATTGTAAAACATAAATTCTATTGTTTAAAATTGTGGTGTCCTTCTAGGGGGAGGGGTTTAGCTTGTTTTTGAAACAAACTTTTTATTTTGAGGTAAGTATAGATTCACATGCAGTTGTGAGAAATAGTGCAGAGATCCTATGCATCCTTCAGCCAGTTTTCCCCAAGGTCACACATAAAACAAAGGTACAGGATGGCAACCAGGATGTCGATATTGCTGTAGTCAAGATACAGAACATTTCCATCACCACGTGTTCTCTCTTGTTGCGCCTTTTTAGCCGCATCATCTGCCTTCACCCCCTCATTAACTGGCTCTCCTTGCCTGGATCCCCATCAGTCTATTGTTGATGACCATGTTATTTCTCATTTAAAGAATGTTATGTAAATGGAATCATCTCAGTTTGAAAGCGAGGTAGCTTTTATCTTTTTATACAATGCTCTGGGGACTCATCCAGGTTATTGCGTTGTAGGACTGGTAGCATAGCTGACACCATCTTGGGTCTGTATGGCTCCTTACGTCTTTCCATTGGCCCTACACAGGAACGTACTGTACTGTGAATCACCTTTCTGTCATTGAGAACTTTGTAGTTAATAGATATTGTTTAATAAGCATTAGGACCAGGTGGCTTGTATGCTCTGTTAGTCCCCAAACAATGCTGAAAACCTTCACTGATATATCCCCAAGGCCCACAAGACTAGTTACTCATTCATAGATCTTGACTTACTATTTATAACTTTTGTTAAACTTAACATTTCAAAATGTTAAATAAAACGAGAGTTAAACAAGCCCCATCTCCATACCTTAAGTTAACTATAAAACTGTCCCAGTGTCCCCTTGGCACTGGGCCACCTGATGTGAAGAACTGACTCACTGGAAAAGACCCTGATGCTGGGAAAGACTAAAGGCAGGAGGAGCAGAGGATGACAGAGGATGAGATGGTTGGATGACATCACTGACTCGATGGACATGAGTTTGAGCAAGCTCCAGGAGTTGGTGATGGACAGGGAGGCCTGGCATGCTGCAGTCCAAGGGGTCACAAAGAGTCAGACACAACTGAGCAACTGAACCGAACTGTCCCCTTGGCAGTGCAGAGTGCAGCTGTGAATGCTTCCAGATCACTGTTGACACCATCCACCTGTGAGTGTGTGTGTGTGCCAAGTCACTTTCACCTGTGAGTAAGTGACTCTATAATGAACTGATCTGTTGATTGCAGGAAGGTGCCTACCTCATTTTTCCACCTCAAGATGGCTTCTCTGTTTGGTGAGCACTTTCTGTTTTCTCCATCCTCCAACATGTGTGTATCAATAGTCTGTCCCTTTTTGCTGCTCAGTGGTCTTCTATGATGCAGATAAACTACAGTGAGTTTAACCAGTCACTTTGAAGGACTTCCAGATTACTTGCAGTTTGGGCTATGAAGAATGAAGTTGCTATAAACCTTCATTACAGGTGTTTGTGTGAATGTAGTCTTCATTCAGAATTACAATTGCTGGGTTGTATTGTATTTACATGTTTAGTTTTTTTTCTTAAGAAGCTGCCAATCTGTTTCCTAGAATGGCTATGCAATTTGCAATTTTATGTTATCTCCAGCAATCTTTCTTCAGCTCTCCACATCCTTTCTATTGATTAGTATTGTCACCATTTCTTATGTATCCATTCCAATGAGTGTATAGTGATAGCTCACATTGGGTTTAATTTGCATTTATTTAGTGGCAAGTGATTTTGAATGTCTTTTCATGTGCTAATATTCTAGCTGTATAACTTCTTTGGTGAAAAGTCTATTCATGTGTTTTGACTATATTTTTTATTTAGATTATTTTTTCATTTACTGTTGAGTTTTGAGAGTTCTTCATATATTCTAGATAGTTGTCTTTTGTTGGATATGTGGTTTGCAGATATTTCTTCCCATATCTTGCTTATTGTTTCATCCTCTTAACAAGATTTCCCAACCCAGGGATTGAACCTGGGTCTCCTGCATTGCAGACAGACGCTTTACCGTCTGAGCCACCAGGGAAGCCCTTTCACAGAACATAAGTATTTATGTTTGATGAAATCCAGTTTATCATTTTTTCCTTTTCAGATTGTGCCTTGGTATCGGTCTACAAACTGTCTAGCTCTAACCCACAAAAATATTTTCCAATTTTTTGTATTTATGGCTTTATAGATTATATATTAAATTTCATGATGCTTGTGAATTAAGTTTTGTATAAAGTGTGAAATTTAGGTTGAGGTAGCTTTTTTTTTTTTGGTTTTGGTTTATCCATTGTTCATTTGTTCTAGCACATTTATTGATAGCTTTCTTCCTTTGAGTTGCTTTTGCATCTCTGTCAAAAATCAGCTGGACATATTTATGTGGGTCTATTTCTGGGTTTTCTATTCTCTTCCCTTATTCTATGTGTCTATTCCTCCACCAACACAAATATAGTCTTAATTACTATGGCTAATAACAAGTCTTAAAATCAGGTCAACTGATTCCTCCCACTTTATTTTTCTTATTCAAAATGGTTTTAGCTACTCTAATTCCTATGCCTTCCTATATAAATTTTAGAAAAATCTCTATATCCACAAACACTCTTGCTCAGATATTGGTAGGAATTACACTGAATCTTTATGTGAATTTGGGGATTACTGACATGTTTATGATGTTTAGTTTTCTACTTCATAAACATGGTCTAGCTCTCCATTATTTGAATCTTTGATTTCTTTCATGAGTGTTGTGTAGTTTTCAGCATTCAGGTCCTATAAATGTTTTAGCAGGTTTATACCTAAAATGTCTCATTTTTATTAGCAATTAAAAGCGATACTTTATTTTAAATTTTAGTGTCCACATGTTTACTGCAAGTATATAGAGTTACAATTGATTTTAATGTGTTTATCTTTTATCTTGTGACCTTCTGAACTTACTTATTAGTTCTAAGAGTTTTTGTAGATTCTTTCAAATATTCTGTGTAGACAATTATGTTATCTGCAGATATGTAGTTTTATTTCTTTTCTTTTTTACCCTTAATTTGTATGCCTTTTATTTTATTTTCTTTCCTTTAATAGGTGGCTAGAACTTCCAATATGTTGAAAAGAGAGATTAGAATAGACATCTTTGCTTTGTTCCTGATCTTAGAAAGAAAGAATTCAGTCTTTTACCATTAAGTATAATGTTGGCTTATGTATCTTGTAGATGCTCTGAATGAAGATGAGGAAGTTCCCCACACTTTCTATTTTTGAGGGTTTTTTAATCGTTAATACTTCTGATTTTGTCAAATTATTTATTTGCATCAGTTGATATGATCATGAGATTTTTCTTCTTTAGCCTGTTAATATAGTGGATTATGTTGTTGCTGCTGCTGCTGCTAAGTTGCTTCAGTAGTGTCCGACTCTGTGCAACCCCACAGACAGCAGCCCACCAGGCTCCCCCATCCCTGGGATTCTCCAGGCAAGAACACTGGAGTGGGTTGCCATTTCCTTCTCCCATGCATGAAAGTGGAAAGTGAAAGTGAAGTCGCTCAGTCGTGTCCGACTCTCAGCGACCCCATGGACTGCAGCCCACCAGGCTCCTCCGTCCATGGGATTTTCCAGGCAAGAGTACTGGAGGGAGGTGCCGTTGCCTTCTCCGGGATTATGTTGATTGTCCTTCAAATATGGAACCAGTCTGGCCTCTCTGGAATAAACCCTACTTTGTCATGGTGTAGGGTTTATCAAATATATATATAATAATTCATAATTTATCAAATATATGCATTTGATAAATTACTGAACCCTGCAAATATTTTTTTTTTTAAATTTTTTCCAGTGGGTTTTGTCATACATTGATATGAATCAGCCATGGATTTACATGTATTCCCAATCCCGATCCCCCCTCCCACCTCCCTCTCCACCCGATTCCTCTGGGTCTTCCCAGTGCACCAGGCCGGAGCACTTGTCTCATGCATCCCACCTGGGCTGGTGATCTGTTTCACCATAGATAGTATACATGCTGTTCTTTTGAAATATCCCACCCTCACATTCTCCCACAAAGTTCAAAAGTCTGTTCTGTATTTCTGTGTCTCTTTTTCTGTTTTGCATATAGGGTTATCGTTACCACCTTTCTAAATTCCATATATATGTGTTAGTATGCTGTAATGTTCTTTATCTTTCTGGCTTACTTCACTCTGTATAAGGGGCTCCAGCTTCATCCATCTCATTAGGACTGGTTCAAATGAATTCTTTTTAATGGCTGAGTAATATTCCATGGTGTATATGTACCACAGCTTCCTTATCCATTCATCTGCTGATGGGCATCTAGGTTGCTTCCATGTCCTGGCTATTATAAACAGTGCTGCTATGAACATTGGGGTGCACGTGTCTCTTTCAGACCTGGTTTCCTCAGTGTGTATGCCCAGAAGTGGGATTGCTGGGTCATATGGCAGTTCTATTTCCAGTTTTTTAAGAAATCTCCACACTGTTTTCCATAGCGGCTGTACTAGTTTGCATTCCCACCAACAGTGTAAGAGGGTTCCCTTTTCTCCACACCCTCTCCAGCATTTATTGCTTGTAGACTTTTGGATAGCAGCCATCCTGACTGGCGTGTAATGGTACCTCATTGTGGTTTTGATTTGCATTTCTCTAATAATGAGTGATGTTGAGCATCTTTTCATGTGTTTGTTAGCCATCTGTATGTCTTCTTTGGAGAAATGTCTGTTTAGTTCTTTGGCCCATTTTTTGATTGGGTCATTTATTTTTCTGGAATTGAGCTTCAGGAGTTGCTTGTATATTTTTGAGATTAATCCTTTGTCTGTTTCTTCATTTGCTATTATTTTCTCCCAATCTGAGGGCTGTCTTTTCACCTTGCTTATAGTTTCCTTTGTAGTGCAAAAGCTTTTAAGTTTCATTAGGTCCCATTTGTTTAGTTTTGCTTTTATTTCCAATATTCTGGGAGGTGGGTCATAGAGGATCTTGCTGTGATTTATGTCGGAGAGTGTTTTGCCTATGTTCTCCTCTAGGAGTTTTATAGTTTCTGGTCTTACATTTAGATCTTTAATCCATTTTGAGTTTATTTTTGTGTAAAAGGATATTTATGTCTCTATTCATAAAGTATACTGGTTTGTGGCTTTCTTTTTTGTCTGTGGTCTTTATCTGGTTTTGGTATCAGGTAATAATAAGTCATAAAACACGCTGAAAAGTGTTTTGTCCTCTTCTATTTTCTGAAAGAAATTGTGTAAATTGGCATTAATTCTTCTCTAAATGTTTGGTAGAATTCTCCAGTTAAGCCCTGTGGATTTGGCGATTTCTTGATGAGAAAATCATGGTTGAGAGATTAAGTAACTTGCTCCAGGTGACAGCAATCATAAATGACGGAACTGAGGGTCAAAACTCATGACTAGCTTCCTACATGGTGCCAAGTGCCTTTTCCATAGGGAAATTATTGTTAAAAATACTGACAGTCCTATTTAACTGACCTTTTAATGTGGAGAGGAGAGTGATCTTAACCTTCAATTACAACAAAGCCTCATTTATTTAAATAAACCAAAGCCCAAAAGAAAAAAAACAAATCTCACAAATAAGGGGGAGAACTACTGAATTATTTTTCAGAAAATGTTATCTAATTGTTAAGTTTCAGACTATTGATTTCTCGTATAATAGATTTCCTAAAGAGTTCCATTTTGTTGAGTGATAATATTTGGAAAGGAATTTTTCAATTGCCTGAAGATAAAATGTTTCTCATGTGCTTGAAATCACTTTGTCCTCTAAGAACTTGTTAATAATCCCATTATAATTTTATTTATATAATTTGCAATACTACCTCTATGAAGAAAGAGTGTGCTAAAGGAAGTTTAATTTGAGTCTTGTTGCTCTTCAGTCGCTCAGTCACGTCTGACACTTTGCAACCCCATGGACTGCAGCATGCCAGGCTTTCCTGTCCTTCACCATTTCCCAGAGCTTGCTCAAACTCATGTCCATTGAGACGGTGATGCCATCCAACCATCTTTTCCTCGGTTGTCCCCTTCTCCTCCTGTCCTCAATCTTCCTCAGCATCAGGGTCTTTTTAAATTTCAGTCTAGATTTATATAAATTTCCAAATAGACTGTAGCCCACCAGGCTTCTCTGTCCATGGGATTCTCCAAACAATAATACTTTGGTGGATTGCCATGTCCTCCTCCAGGGGATCTTCCTGACCCAGGGATCAAACCTGTGTCTCTGTCTCCTGCATTGGCAGTCCGGTTCTTTACCACTAGCCCCAAAGATATAATAATGGACAAAGAGAGTGTGTGAGAAAAAGGATGTTCTGAGGCCCTAAGTGCAGTATAGTTCTTCTACTAGAAGAGCTTAGGAACTGGTTTTAATATTAAAGAAGCACAGAGTTCTCTTTTGTTCAGTAGGCATTTTTTATCTAAGCATTGTTAATTAATAGTTTCAAAAGAGAGACGACTAAGTTCCTTGAAAGCACGCTTCATGGCTTGTTCATCTTTGTATTTCGATTTCTAAAAGTTGATTGGCATCTAGTGGCTACTCAGTATTTTCTCGCTAAATTAAATTGAACTGTTTGCAAAATTCATGCCAATTTTTTCAATGTCCTTATCGCCATAATATCCTTTACTGTAATCAGCCTGAAGAGAATTCTTCTCAAAAGATATTGTTTACAAGCTCATCATTCTATAGAGGGCAAGCTCAAAATGAGTGTAGAAATGATGCGTAGATAACCATGTTATCCTTCTTTCTCTTGTTTAGGAATAAGAAAATGAGAACACATCTAAACTCTTCTTCCTAAGATATAAGAATTTTTATAATAATTTAATCCTCTATACTAATGGACTTGCTATTGCTATATTTTAATTTGGATTACTCAAAAAGCTTGGTGTTCTGTCAAAACTATGACCTTCACCAAAACACTCAAAAAGAGTTAGAGTCTTTTTTCCTTGCCTCTCAAATGACTGTAGATATTTTGATCTAATTTGCAGATGCTCATTTATTTGAACATTAAAGAAAAGTTTTCTAAAAGATCAGTGTGCCTATAGGCTTCAGAGTAAATTCAAATTAAATTTGAATGTATTTCTCCTTGCTTCTGAGGTATATTTATGTAAACATTGCTTTGTGAAAAAAAATTGGCAATGATGTGTTTATAATGAAAATAATTCATTATATTTATTGAAATCATATCTTCTGTAATGGCAACATCCTTAGGGAAGGGATGGAAGATAGTACTCATTAGATTCTTTTCTTCATTTGTGAGCCAGACAGTATATTAGTTTTATCCAATTGCCATCTGCCATCCATTTTATATACAGTATGCCTAAAGAGCTCACTCCATATAAGAATCTAGAAGATAAAGGTAGACCATATTGTATTTATATTTGTAAATACTGTATGTGCTCAATTACAAATATTTGTGTGCCATTAAGGTTTAAATAAAGGAAATACAGAGTTGAAACAGACATGCCTTTCTTGCTCAAAGCTGGGGATTGAGGATAAAGTTTGGCTAGAAGTGTGCTTCATTTGTGTATACAGTTGTATTTGTCATAAGTATTTGAATGTCACTTTGATTTCATTTTCCACTTACTTTGCTCAGTCCCAGTTGCAAAGTAATAGAAAAATTTTCTATGTAGATTGAGTTGACTTAAAAGAGTGAGCTGTTGAAATATGCATGATGTAAACTCAATGATTTAATAGATCTAATGAGAGAACACATTTAATAAATTTTTTAAACATTTAAAGAATTAATTTTTTATCATGCAAAATTATGTAATGATATCACACAACAGCTAAAGCAATAGATTCTTTTTTTTTTTTTTTTTGTTGGGTAGTTTTTTTTTTTTTTTGAAAATTTAGGGCAAGTTTATTATTATTATTATTTTTTTTTTCCAGTGGGTTTTGTCATACATTGATATGAATCAGCCATGGATTTACATGTATTCCCAATCCCGATCCCCCCTCCCACCAGCAATAGATTCTTTAACACAGTGGCACATATCATTTTTGAAATGGGAAAAAATTGTTTCATTTTTTGTAGATATTTATATGCTTTTAATCATAAATAAAAATATTAGTTTTCAGTATAAAGGATTTTTGCTGTCAAATCTTTCAAGGAAACCACCTTCAAAAAAAAACAATGACAAGAGTGAAAATTGAGCCCTAATTAAATAGCCCTAAAACATTCAAAAAGTTGTTTGTTTTTTTTTTTTGCTCAAAATTTGTAAGAAAATTCTTACTCAGTTTGAAATTTTGAAAATAAAAACCTCAGTTATAGTGCTAATTGATAAATTATTATTAATTTCTACTGAGGAGAAATTTTAATGGAGCTGCTGGAATTGGGTGGATTAGAGCAGTGCCATTATAATATGACAAAGAGGAGTGTGTGTGTGTGTGCAAGTGCGTGCACATGCATGTGGTGTGCATGTGTACAGGCAACATGGCACTCAAAATCAAAGGAAATGAGCCAGAAACTTCTCACATTCTGTTGGCATCTGTGGAGTGTCGCCATATGAGAACCATATGACTGCTGGCAGATTGGTGTGTCAGCTCAGGCATGTAAAACTTGACCACACTGCGCTCTGGGTTTATCAGTTTATTGCAGAAATACTGATACAAGTTTAACTGCACTCTTTTTGTGCAGGGACATTTTATCTTTTCCTAACGCCTCTAATCCTAGTCCCATCCCTTGAAAACAACCCCAAGAGAAATAGGACACAATGTTTTCCAGTAGAATTTCGAACAAAAATGCTGAAAACAGCGATGTTTTATGGGGAAAAACTGGCACTCCCCCATGTGTCTGCAAATGCTGATCACCATGTCCTGTTCTGAGTCACAGATTTCAAAAAGAAATAATTTTAATATGATATCTAAGTGTTAGAAAGTAGGACCATAATCCTTCTTCCAAATGAATTAGAGGAGGCCTATCTTCGTGTGATCCCCACTTTCTACAAGTAGGAACTCCTAGTGAATTAAGCGTCCAGTATCTTTGGACAGCAAGAAGATGGTTTCAGTGTTTGATATTTGCAAGGAAAGGGAAGAGTGGATGTAAAGGAAACAGTGTCTATCATCTACATTGTTCAGAAGGTAATTGGAGGGGACCTTGTTGTCAGTTCAGTGGTTAAGATTCCACATTCCCAATGCAGGGGACCCGGGTCTGACCCCTGGTTAGGGAACTAGAACCCATCAGCCTCAATTAAAGATCCCTCATGCTGCAACTAAGACCCAGTGCAGCCAAATAAATGAATATATATATATGTTATATTTTAAAAAGTAATTGCCTACTGTTGGTACAGTTTTAACTGGACTATCTTTCAGTGACTGGTTCTTTTGAAATAGAATGTTCTATTTCATCTTCATAGCCAAGAAAGAGAGAACAGAGAGGCCATTAATCTAATATTTTTCCTAGGGTCTACTAAAATCACATTTCTGGTTATGGGTATGAATTAAAAATGGAGATGACAAAACTTAGGACAAGTCCTTGACACGCCTGGCACGCCCTGGCAGAGCTCCACATCTCCTCTCCTCTGGTGGCCTCCTTTCAGGACAAGGGTGGCAGATAGCTTCCTGCACAGGGTCCCCTATCAAGTATAATGGCTCCATCTCTCTGCTCTTCATCCTTGGAGCTTTCTTTAAAGCCCGATCACCACTGAAATGTAGACGTGAAGTTAACACCTTGGGGGCAACCCTCAGACAGTGGGGCAAGGGAATAGGTGGGTAAGTGCTTGATCTTCCTGTCTGTACATAGGACAATCTTGAGGCACAGACGTGTGGTGTGTTCTTCAAAGGGCTCCCAGAGGTGTTGAGCTCCAGTTGTCTTAAGCAGTGACGGTTCATTAACACAATTTTCACTGGCTTTGTGCCATCCCTACTTCATTGTCCCCACCACCTCACTACCACTTTCTGGGATCAAATTCAAACTTGAACTGAGACTTTATCCCAAGCTTTGCTTTGGAGCAAACTCAAGCTAAGACAGGAAGAATGTCTCGTGAGTCCTATCTCCTTTTATATCCTCTTTGGGAGGGTATCTTTGGATGGCTTGCACCCCTTGATCAAGGTGAATTCCGGCCCCATATTCTGCTATCTTTAGTCATCCTTCAACTCCGAACTTTGCCCCATTCTTTCATACCTTATAGAAAATTCTCTTTTTTTTTTCTTGTTTGTTGACATTTACAGGGTAAGAGAATAATAGATGTAAAGGAAACTGTTTATATCATCTACACTGGTCAAATTCTCCAGGATAAAAGGTTCTTTCACTATGTGTTTAAATGGCATTCATTGATGGGCTCCTGGATTTATGGTACTTGCTATATCATGTTGATATTTTATCAAAGTCTTCACCCAAACCAGCGAGTCCACTGGTAGGAATTTGGGTTCCCTCCAGGTCTTGTCAAAGAGGCTTACAGCAATACTGTTAATGCTGGAAACTTGCCCTGCCAACACCTTTCTGCAAGAAACAAATCCCCAAATGTGTGGTCCAATGGGAGATTGGAGGGCTTATTGAAATGCATGATTCAAGTAACGTGGTGTGTGTTGTGTTTACTCGAGAAAATCTGGTTAGAATTGTTGACTAGAGCACCTGATACCAGGAAAATAAAAGGTATGAAATTGGTCAAGGCACGATTCTACTCAATAGGTGAAACGTTTCTGTGCTTTATAAAGTATTACCCCTCTTACGGTGCTCTTTACAATGTAAGTATACAATGTACAATTTCCTGTAGTTATTTACCCTATAGTTTAATGCTCCTTGAATTCTTCCCCATTTTTTATTTCTATCACCTAATCCCTTGCCTAGATTGGACATTGGGCAAATATATGTGGAAATGAATGTGTGAAATATCTAAACACTTCTGTTATTTATGTAGCACTGACTACTAGCAAGTTCTGTTTAGGCTTGAAGAGGGGCTCTCACAGTACAATTTAAAATAGTATTCAATGGTGCTGTCAGCTGAAGATCACTCTGAAATAACCCATTATTTTCTGAGCTGCAATAGAGCAGGGACATGTTAAGCCTAACATTATTGTCAAGAGCACCAGCTTAGAAACCAGGCAGGCATTGGTTTCAATCCTAGTTCTGCCAATTCAAAGCTGAGCGACCTTGGACAAAAATCTAACATCTCCAAATTTCATCTTAAAAATAGAATAATAATATTTATTTCATAGAGTTTGGCGGGGGCGGGGGAGTAAAACTTAAATAAAGCATGCGTGCATGCTAAGTTGTATTCAACTCTTTGAGACGCTATGGACTGTAGCCCACAGGCTTCTCTGTCCATGGGATTTCCCAGCCGAGAATACTGGAGTCGGTTGCCATTCCCTCCTTCAAGGGATCTCCCCAATCTAGGGATTAAGCCCATGTCTCTATGTCTCCTACATTGGCAGGTGGGTTCTTTACCACCAGTCCCACCTGGGAAGCCCAAATAAAGAATCTAAAGCCCTTAATAATATCCATCCTTGGTCTGTGCTCACTACTTTGTTACCCCTACACTGTTTTTATCAGTGTAATTCAATTTCCCTGGTACCACACAGCTGGTGCTTGATAGATCCAGGACAAGAGGCCGGGTTCATGATTTTCAAACCATTTTTCTTTCCATTGTAAACACGGGATCAAAACAATGTCTCTGAAATTATAGTCTTAGTTGATGAGAACAGAGGATTGATACACTGGTATTTTTCTGAAAATTTTTTTCTAATTTTTTATAGATCACGACTACTATCTTGTATCATGTGACCAGTCCATTAAGAGATGCACAGACTTCTAGGTGACTGTCTTACTGCATCTCACTGTGCACACTGTTCGCTGAGCCCAGGGTAGGCAAGGCACAAGTGGAGAAGCTGGAAGAAGACGCGAGGAGCCACAGGAACCGCAGACATACTTTATTCACAGCAACGAGGCAGACATGCTTTACTCTCTTCTGGCTGCCAGCAGGGGTGATGCGATGCGACTCTCCCACAAGAGCTTTTCAGGTGGTGCTTACATAAGTCATTGCATGGGCACAGTGCTAGAAATGATCTCAGCTGTTACCCAATCATGTCTATTTACAACTTGTGGGGTGAGGGCGAGAGGCCGAGCGGGGAGAGTGCCTGACCACCGCAATCTTGGCTAATTTGCTCTTTCCCTACAGTGAGGAAGTTGGCAACCGTTAGGGTTGTATTTGGTGGTGGTGGTGGTGGTGGTGGAGTGTCAGGTAACTAATTTATATCCTTTGGGTGCATGCTACAAGTCACTTAAGTCATGTTAATAATGAAGTCACTGGATGTCTTTTTCCTTAAGAAAGTACTAGCCTAACAGATGTCCTTGGGGAGACAAAAGCAGTACAGTTGGCCACAGGCACTGTGATCCATGGTGACCAGCTGATAAAGCAACTGTTCTATGGCGGCACTTTGCACCGCTGCCTCACGATGGGTTGTACAAGGCCCAGGATCTGCTCGTATCAGCGCTAAGCTTCACATTTCTCTTTGCTCCAACTCTTCACTAGGAGCTAGAATTCAGTCTTCTCTCTTTGAACTATGGTTTGCTCTTAACATAAAATCAGTAGCTAGAGCAGATTTTTCATTGTCTGTCCTGACAATGAAATTAATCAAGACACCCAGTGTCAAATATTTGGAGTGTCTCTATGACAGTGGGTCTGGTTGCATATTAGATTCAGATGGAGACCTATTGAAACCTCTGATGCCCAGCCCCTACTCACCCATTAAATCAGAATCTCTGGGGCGAAGGCACAGGCATGTGTCTTGTTAACAATCCCCTACGTGTGCAAACAAGCCCCAGGAGAAGGACTTGATCTCACCTTTCCTCTTACTCTCCACTCCAAGGGACAGGAACCCACAGAAGTATGGCTACAGGGAGTCCCTCCTCAAAGCCGACTCCATGTTACTCAAAGAACTGGGCTTTGAGACTCCAATTGCTTCGGCAGGTGATTTTTAGGAATTGGAGAAGAATCCAGACCAAGTGGACTTTTAATTAATTAATTAATTTTCAGAAAAGCAAACTTGTTTGTCTAATTGTTGAGAGCTGCAAATCACTTAGAGCTGTGAAACCTTCTGTGTGTAGTTGGAATTTTGACTTGGCTTGCAGAATTAGACGTACCAGAAACACACAGGAGAGAGCCTGATATTTTAGCTACTTAAAAAAAGATACCATCAAGAATAAGCATATAAGGGGGACTGACCTGGTGGTTCAGTGGCTAAGACTCCACACTCCCAATACAGGGGGCCTGGGTCTGATCCCTGGTCAGGGAACTAGATTCTGCAGGCTGTAACTAAAGATCCTGCATTCTGCAACAAAGATTGAAGATCCTGTGTGCTGCAACTAAGACCTGGTGCTGCCAAATAAATAAAAATAAAATTTAAAAAGAATAAGCACATAAATCCAAGATATCTTTGGAACATTTTCAGCCTGCCCCTGTGCCTCTCCCTGGCCAGAAGTTGCCCTTTTTTGCTCACCCACAGTAGAATCCACAAGAACAACTGTGGCTTCAGCTCTTCCTTTTCTAAGCTATACATAATAATCGAGCTTTCCTCATAGCTCAGTTGGTAAGGAATCTGCCTGCAATGCAGAAGACCCCGGTTTGATTCCTGAGTTAGGAAGATCCACTGGAGAAGGGATAGGCTGCTCACTCCAGTATTCTTGGGCTTCCCTTGTGGTTCAGTTGGTAAAGAATCTGCCTGCAATGTGGGAGACTTGCGTTCGATCCCTGGGTTGGGAAGGTCTCCTGGAAAAGGGAAAGACTACCCACTTCAGTATTCTGGTCTGGAGAATTCCATGGACTATATAGTCCATGGGGTTGCAAAGAATCAGACACAAGCGAGCGACTTTCATTTTCTTCATGGATATCACTCCTCTCTCTGCATAGCTTCAGGGGATTTCTCCGTGCCTCCTTATGGACTAGCCACCCCAGATTGATGAGTCTCTCTCCACTCTCATGAAGGCCAGTGAAACAGACATGCCCCTGGTCTCTCCACCGACAATGGCTGGTCTAAATCTTGAAGATGCAGGCTCTACACAGGCTCTTGCGGTCTTCTGTATTGCAAGAATGGGTTTTGTGAGTAAACCCAATTAGAAAGATCAAGATCCCTCTTTTGGGAAGAAAGATGAAGTCATATTGCAACAAAAATCTGCCTCTAAAAAAGCTATTTCTAAAAAAAATCTGTTCAGCATGTATCAAAGCATCTAATTACACCCATCTGGAGAGACGCATGCGTCAGAAAAAAAATGCATGAAACAGCAAACCACATCTATAGTGCCTCTTGCAGAAAACAAAGAAATGCTGGGTGTATCAACAGGCAGGGAGGGCCTCTTTTGATTTAAACAAGTATAAGAGGGGGCAAATCAAGCTCTTAACCTTTCTGGTTCTTTTCATAAGGTGAGGATGGTGGGGGACCTGGGGGCAGCTGCACATTGTAAGTAATTCATACAGGAAAAAAAAAATTCATTTTCAGTGGCCCGTGCATGGCTTTGAGTGAAGGCAGATTTCCATGCAGAAATGATCTATGGGCCAGGGATTACACCCCTTTTTGCTCTCACAAGAACTGATTGCATGGCCCACAGCTGGAGCTAATCCAGATATCTGTTTAATTAAATAGGAGCTGTCATTCTGTTGAATTATATCAAAGCCCAGAAAGGTGACACAGAGGTGAGATGGCAAATGTAAGTTTTTAGCCCTTAGCTTCTTATATAGTAAAGGCATAAAAATTCTGGTTTTTCAGCAGGATTTTTTTTTTTTTTTAACCTGTGTGTGTGAGAGAGAGACAGAGAAAAGAATAGAAATATAATTGAGACATCTGTGACTATTTCAATTTCCCATAAAAATCATTCCTTCCTAAAATGATATGTTTTTCTGGGGTAGGATGTTTGGGAGGATAAATCTAAAAAGATATCAGTGAGGCAATACTTTCCTTCAAGAAAAATCCACTGCCTTCTGTAGAAATGGCCTTACAGGGAATATAATGGAACCAACCAAGACCGAGACTTGCTAAAAAGAATACCGTAGGGGCTCCCTTGATGGCTCAGTGGATAAAGAATCCATGTGCAATGCAGGAGATACAGGAGACTCAGGTTCGAGCCCATGGACGGAGGATCCTGGCAGGCTACAGTCCATGGGTTCGCTAAGAGTCGGACACCACTGGGAGACTGAACATGCACACAAATTTTTATCTCAGAAGGCACTTAGGACAATATACCTGGTCTGTGTAGGTGTCTTACATTGATCTTTAAACTATAGATCTATGAGTCACAGCTGCCCTGAGGAAGAGACATTGGTAACAAACCTGAACTGTGTGATTTACATGGAGCTAAGTGATAAAGAAGATATAAAGATGGGGACACCCTAAAAATAGGCAGTTTCCATGGGTTCACTTGTATTGACACTTCACACATAGTAATTACCTGTTAATTCAAAACCAAAGTGTGTCTCATTTCAGGAAAAGGAAATTCCATCCCAGAGTTCAGGGTCTCCCAGATACTAGATCTGTGTCAATGGTGGTTGCTTCCTTCTTCTTTCTTTCACTGGTCATTTATAAAACTCTGTGTTGGGTAAGACTTGTACTCAATGTGATTCTGTTTGGATCACTGCAGTTCCTCATAGAGATGTTGCAAGGAGTGACTTGATTTATGAAAAGCTCTTAGAGTGGCATCTAGTAAAAACATGTTATGCACGTGTCATCTATGAGTAGTATTATAGTTTAATGATTTCATAGAATGGCATCATATAGGTTACTCTAGATGGCTGGGTGTGAGTGTATACATATGTTTGCATCTTTGAAAGTTCACAACTTGAAAGTTCATATGTGGGGGGCTTCCTGTGCTAGCAAACACCAGTAGGTCATTGGGAAGTGAGACAGGGAAAGCAAAACAGCCAATAATGGTTGAGTTATCAAGCAGATTTCCATTGTGAATAATTGGGACTTTTTTCCACTGGGCAACTCTTGGAGCCAGTGTAGAACATGTGCTCAGAGTTATTCTAGCCACAAGAGAAGGAAACCAGTATGTTTATGGACCACCTCCTTATCAGTTCCTGGTTGAAGGAGGAATTAACTGTCTAGTCCTTCCACCTCCCCAGATAGGGCTGTGAGAGCTCAGAGAATGCCCTCAGGCAAAGAGAAGCAGAAGCTGACAGCTGGCAGTTGGCCAGCATATAACCACTATGGTAAGACTGGAGAGGTTATGCTCAGGCTGTGGGCTGAGGCTGCTCTGCTCCACAAATGCTGGCATTTTATTCCTGAAAATAAGAGGAGAATCCCCAGTTAAGTTTAAGAACTGATTAAAACAAAATTAAGGTAGACGGCACTTAAATCAGAGAGTATAGATGAAAGTTTTTGTAAATACTCATCTCTGGAAGCACAATGATAAAAATGTTACAGTAAATAAAGAGCATACATACTTTATATATTTCAACTTTTTTTAAAAAAAATTATTATTTTTTAAAAGATTTTGGCTGTACCGCATGGCATGTGGGATCTTAGTTCCCCAACCAGGGATGGAACCTACGTCCCTTGTGCTGGAAGCTCAGAATTTTAAACACTGAACTGCCAGAGAAGTCCGTATGTATTTTTTATTGGTTTGAATAGTAATTCTGTGCTCAGCAATATTAATGTCCATCTATAGGAGCTATTGAACGGAAATCTTTGGATCTCTTATGTGGTCTCAATGAACTGTTCATGTCAGTTTATTATTACTTTATTATCAATTATGTGCACGGTTATTTTACCCCTGCCTCTGGCTTCCCATCCAGATATTAAAAGCATTTTGATTTTATGACCTTGGAGTTTTTGTCTCCTGCTTCAGGTAAAGATTCACTTCATGCCCTGGGGGTCCACTTTCTGTCTCCCAAGCCCCCTTCCTAAAACCACAGGTCATTCCCCTCACCCTCTGCCTCCCTGATCCCATCTCAGTAAGTACTGGTACCCATGTTACAGCTTCATATTTTCCAGACCCCACTAAAGAACTGTTCTATCATGAGCTTTTCCTCTCATTTGGTTGTACATTTCCAATGTATTGCCACAAAAATATCTTCTTCCTTACTCCCATTTTACATTCCTTTCCTATCCCAAATATTGGTTTTTAAATACTTATACAAAATGGAACAATTTTACAAAAACTTTCTATTAAGATCTAAGTGTTATGGAGGAAAAAATGCTTGTTAAAATAGACCAAACAGGGCTTCCCTGGTGGCTCAGTGGTAAAGAATCTGCCTGCCAATGCAGAAGACATGGGTTCTATCCCTGGGTTGGAAAGATCCCCTAGAGAAGATAATGGCAACCCACTCCAGTATTCTTGCCTGAAAAATCCCACGGACAGAGGAGCCTGGTGGGTTGCAGAGTTGGATATTCTTTAGTCTGAGTATCTGACTCTTTGCAGTCAGACTGAGCGACTGAGCGACTAAAACTTCCACTTCCACAGGCAGGAATACTCTGCACAGGGATAACAATTGTGCCTACGATTCCTCCAGTAGGAAAAGAGCCTGTGCTGGGGAAGAGCCTAGAGGGCAAGTGCGGGTGGTGAGAGGTGCAGCTCGAGGGACTGGCAGGAAAGATGAGGCTGAGAAGTGTGGGCAGCTGTCTTTATCCAAAGACAATGAAGAGCCACTAAGAGTTTAAAATAAAGGGTGGTCTGATCTGAGGGCTTCCCAGGTGGTCCTAATGGTAAAGAACCTGCCTGCCAATGCATGAGACATAAAAGACCCAGGTTCAATCCCCGGGTAGAGAAGATCCCCTGGAAAAGGGCATGGCGACCCTCTCCAGTATTCTTGCCTGGAGAATTCCATGAACAGAGGAGTCTGGTAGGCTACAGTCCATGGGATCACAAAGAGTCAGACGCAACTGACATGACTTAGCACTCATGAACTGACTGAAATTTTATTTTAAAATGAGTGTTCTTGTGTTGAGAATGGGTTGGGGGAGTTCGAGAGTAAAAACCGGGAGACTCATTGACGAAATTTGTTGCAAAATCCATGTGAGAGATAATGGTACCTGAGATTAGCTTGGTGGATGAAAATGGAGTGACCCAAGCATGTTGAGGAGACATTTAGGAGATTCAGTTCACTTCAGTTTGGTTGCTCAGTCATGTCCTCTTTGCGACCCCATGAACTGCAGCACGCCAGGCTTCCCTGCCCATCACCAACTCCCGGAGTTTACGCAAACTCTTGTCCATTTAGTTGGTGATGCCATCCAACCATCTCATGCTCTGTCAACCCCTTCTCCTCCCGCCTTCAATCTTTCCCAGCATCAGGATCTTTTCAAATAAGTCAGTTCTTCACATCAGGTGGCCAAAGTATTGGAGTTTCAGCTTCAGCATCAGTCCTTCCAATGAATATTCAGGACAGACTTCCTTTAGGATGGACTGGTTGGATCTCCTTGCTGTCCAAGGGACTCTCAAGAGTCTTCTCCAACACCACAGTTCAAAGCATCAATTCTCTGGCACTCAGCTTTCTTTATAGTCCAACTCTCACATCCATACATGACCACTGGAAAAACCATAGCTTTGACTAGACAGACCTTTGTTGGCAAAGTAATGTCTCTGCTTTTTAATATGCTGTCTAGCTTGGTCATAACTTTTCTTCCAAGGAGCAAGTGTCTTTTAATTTCATGGCTGCAGTCACTATCTGCAGTGATTTTCGAGCCCCCCCAAATAAAGTCTGTCACTGTTTCCATTGTTTCCCTATCTATTTGCCACAAAGTGATGGGACCAGATGCCATGTTCTGAGTTTTCTGGATGTTGAGTTTTAAGCCAACTTTTTCACTCTCCTCTTTCACTTTCATCAAGAGGCTCTTTAGTGCTTCTTCACTTTCTGCCATAAGGGTGGTGTCATCTGCATATCTGAGGTTATTGATATTTCTCCTGGCAATCTTGATTCTAGCTTGTGCTTTATCCAGTCAAGTGTTTCTCATGATGTACTCTGCATATAAGTAAAATAAACAGGGTGACAATATACAGCCTTGACATACTTCTTTCCCTCTTTGGAACCAGTCTGTTGTTCCATGTCTAATTCTAACTGTTGCTTCTTGACCTGCATACAGATTTTTCAGGAGGCAGGTCAGGTGGTCTGGTATTCCCATCTCTTTCAGAATTTTCCACAGTTTGTTGTGATCCACACACACACAGTCAAAGGCTTTGGCATAGTCAATAAAGCAGAAGTAGATGTTTTTTCTGGAATTCTCTCGCTTTTTTGATGATCCAATAGATGTTGGCAATTTGATCTCTGGTTCTTCTGCCTTTAGGAGATTAAGCCCACACAAATGAAGACATCCTAAATAACAGAATGTACACAGGTGTACCCTGCTTTGTTGCATTTTGTTTATTGTGTTTTTTTATTTGCTTTATTGTGTTTGCTTTATTGAACATTTGTGGCAACTCTGCATTGTCAGATGACGGACAGTATTTTTTAACAATAGAATATTTTTAATTAATTGATTAATTTTGGGTGGCTCTGGATCTTCATTGCTGTGTGAGGGCTTTCTCTAGTTGTAGTGAGTGGGGGCTACTCTCTAGCTGCGGTGCATGGGCTTATCATTGTGATGGCTTACTCTTGTAGTGGAGCACTGGCTCTAGGGTGTGTGGGCTTCAGTAGTTGCAGCACACAGGCTTAGTTGCCCCATGACATGTGAAACGTTTCTGGACTCAAACCCATGTCCCCTACATTGGCAGGTAGATTCTTGTCCACTATACCACAAGGGAAGTCTCAGAGTATTTTTTAATTAAGGTACATATATTATCTTTTTTAGACTACAGTGTAGTGTAAACCATAACTTTCATATGCGCTGAGACTCCAACAAATTGGTGTGACTCACTTTATTGCCACACGTGGTCTGGAACCCAGCCCATAATATCTCTGAGGCGTGGCCTGTACAGAATGAGTTCAAACTGTTTCATACTTTATGACATAAACTATGTTACGTTTTTTCAAAAATATTCAAATTAAATAAAAACCAAGAGAAAACCCTTCATGCCTCGTTGGCAAGAAGCTTATCACACTCTTGGGTTTACCTGGTTCACTGAAAGGCCCCAGGCCTTGGCCTTACACGGGCCATAAATGAGGCACACTAGTCAGCCATGCCGGTGAGGAATTTGACATCGCCATGGCTACGTGAGGTCCAAACTGCGTCACAAGGTGTTGCCTGGTATGAAGCCTCCTCTCTACTCAGTGGACGCATCCTCTCTACTCAGTCGCTTAGCCCCCAGCACTCCTAGGGCCTGGAAGTTTCAGGTAGATATGCTATTCCTTTCTAAAGCAAGGTGCTAGTTGCCCAGTCATGTCTGACCATTTGCAACCCCGTGGACTGCAGCCCTTCAGGCTCCTCTGTCCACGGGATTCTCCAGGCAAGAACACTGGAGTGGGTACCCATTCCCTTCTCCAGGGGATCTTCCAGACCCAGGGATTGAACCCAGGTCTCCTGCATTGCAGGCAGATTTTTTTTTTTAACTGTCTGAGCCCTTTCTAAAGTCCTGCCAGTTAAAACGTGTGTGGCCTGAGTGACCTGAGGCTTCTGTCCTTTGAGGAGATTGCAAAATCTCACCCTTTTGCTAATCCCAGGGAGTTGGCTGCCCATCCACAAACCACAAAGGGCTTGTTCAGCAGTTTCCTTCTGCAATGAGCTTGGTTTCCTTTCAGGAAGCCTCCAGTCATTAAAAATATATGAAAACATAAAAAGGCTGTTTACTCCCCTTGAGGTAGGAAGGATGGAGTAGGAATCTTATTTCTTCCTAAACCCCCACGTTTCTACTGCTACTTCTCCCAAAGTGAAAAACTGGATTTCCTTGTCCTCTCCCAGAGAAGCAATGCAAAACAGATCAGAATTTAATTTTCAGGGCACTGAGAACACAGTGGATCTGCTTGAGTTGAGATTTCATGTGCTTGTGGTTGAGGAGTTAATAGGTACAAATAAATCGCTATGGCGTTCAGAGGAAGGTGCAATGGATTGCTCTTGAGGTGGATGGGGGAGGGGTCAAGTGACTAAGAGTACCTTGCAAAGGAATACAATTTTTTTAAAGATATTTATTTGGCTGCGCCAGGTCTTAGTTACAGCATGCAAGATCTTTAGTTATGTCATGCAGACACTTATTTGCAGCATGTTGGATCTGGTTCCCTGACCAGGGATGGAACCTGAGCCCCCTGTATCAGGAGCACAGACTCAGGCACTGGACCACCAGAGAAGTTCCACAAAGCAATAGGATTTGAGATTGACCTTGAAGGATGAATAGGAAATGGCTGCAAGCAGCAGGAGAAGCAAAACAGGCCAGCAGAGGTAACAAATTGTAGAAGGGAATTGAGAATTAGTGAGTAATCTGCTCTGGCAAGGACGTAAGAGGGTGAGTGATGGATGCAGAGTATCAGAAAACAATTCTAGAAAAGTAAATAGCAACGATATTGTAGAGAGTTTTATAATAGCATGTTTAAGAGTTCAGACTTTTTTTCTTTAGGCAATGGGAAAATATTATAAATATATTTTCTATATTTATTTTAATTGGAGACAAAATCGGATTTGCATTTCAGAGAATTGGCTGTCGAAGAACTTGTAGGATATATTGGAAGAGAGTAGCATCTGAGTCAAAGAAATGCATTAGAGGCTATTGCAGTTGTTCTAATGAGACATTTATTTAGCATCTTCTGTGTACCAGAAACTCCACAGGTGCTTAGCATATGTAGTGAAACATGTGGTTGAGAGTGTGGTTGCTGAATGCTTCTAGAGCCAGTTTGCCTAGATTCAAATCCTGGCTCCGCCCTTACTAGCTTGATGATTTTATGTAAGTTTACTTAACTTACCTGTGCCACAGTTTCTACATCTATAAAATGATGTTAATAAAATAACATACATCAGGATTGTTGTAAGACTAAATATGAGAATACATCAAAGCACTGGACATAGGATACTTATTTTTATCTATTTTATCCAAGAATAAAAATAATTATTCTCACTTTGCAGATGAGGAAACAGAGTCTCATATAGGTTATGTGCTTCACTCAAATCACGGAGGGAGTAAAGAAGAGATGGAGCTGATTAGATGAGCCCGATTCTCTTTGATTCCAAGGTTTGTGATGTACTCCTGTTATTGGCTCTTTTCAAAGGGTTTGTGTGAGACACTAGACTGGGAGTGGGAGGACCTAATGAATTAAAGGATAGAATCTGTAGGAAGAGAGATGGCTTCTGCAGTCACTTAAGTCATGAAAGGGAGAACGTTCAAAAGATCTCCAAGTTCAAAAGATCTTTTGGCAGCATGACATGTTCTCTCTAAATCAAGGCTGGGGTAGTTCTGCCCACAGACTAGCCTGGATGGAGGCCAGAGACCACGTTATCTGTTTCTGGTGCATTTTGTCCGGCTCAGATGTACACAGTTATCAGAGATCACGTGATTACAGGGTATAGCCCATACTCTGAGGAATGAACACTATGTCATCCATCACTCTCAGGCTTTGATTTAATAGAAGCTGTGCTAAATGCATTCTTAAATTTAGAGCTCCAGGACCAGAACAGGGTCCGTTCTCAGATTACTCCAAGAATTGTGCTAGCAAACCTACCTTACCAGTTTGATCCACCTTGACTTCACAAAATGAAATAGTCATGAGTATCAGATCTGGGAAAATAATGGAGTAAATATTTTTTGAAAGGGTGATCTTTCCTTGTCCCTTAAATAAGAGACAATGTAGTTAATGCCACCGTCACAATGTGGCCAGAACCAGCAGACAAGATATTCAGACAGGTAGTTATAAGACATGAACACACCGTTGCTGCTGCTAAGTCACTTCAGTCGTGTCCAACTGGAAGTTGCCATACTTAGCACAAGTCACCGCTCATCAGGGTCTGATTCTAAGCTCTGCACATTCAAAAGCTTAATGGTATCACTTTGTCAGGTTATAGGAAATAGATTGTTGCTGACCAAATTCAAAGAAACCATGACATAAAAACCACTATCTTTGAAAATCACTTTGTGCCATTTTAGTTTTTTACTGATATATCTTCATATTGATTTTTCTCTATTTTAATTTTTTCTTGAGACTTTTTCCCTTCTCTTTCTTCTCTCTTTTTCTTCGTTTCTTTCCTTCTTTTTATTTTCTATACATAATTAGAATTATTTCTTAAGAAAGGTAAAAATGTTGTGATCTAAATTTCAGTCTATTTTCCCATATATTTAAATTTCTAATTTCACAATGTGTAGAGTGGGAGCAAAGTAACAAAGTGGATTCAGACAAGAGGAATAACAGGAGGCTAAAATATATCTTTCCAATAAATGAAGTTCCAGTGTTAAAGAGTCATGGGTTGCTGTGTTATTTCTTTAGCAGCAAAATGTGAAACCCTGAAAGTTAGTACTAAAGGTCATTTAGGGTAGTCTTGAATTTGATTTTAAAATTTTAGAGGTGGGACAGAAGGAAGTAAACTATAGGACGGAATGCGATTCATATAAATAAATGTGATTAGGTTGACCACTTTTCATATTTAATTTGGATATATAAATCTAAAATCAAAAATATAAATCTAATATACATCTAAATATAAATTTAAAAGAATACTGCAACATTGTCTGAATTCTTTCATTTATTCAAAAACATTTACTGAACATCCACTAGGACCTATCTTGGGCCTGGGATTTATAGCAAGTAATAGACAAGAATTCCTGCCCTCATGAAATAAGCATTCTAACCTGAATGCTATTTTTGTGAAAACAAACCAATAAACATCTTGCTTTGCTATGTCTAGTGAACAATATGCTGGTTTTCTGAAATAACTTATTTTTCAATACTTTAAAAAAATGCTTAAATGTTAAATATTTTAAACAGTGCAAAATATGCATTTCCTTTCTTAAATCTATGATCAATCAGATGGGAAGATTTTTAAAACACATGCTTATGTGTGCCTATGGATAGAAGAGAACTGACAAGGAAATAATTTGGAAAAGTAATGAAGAGTTAGAGAAAGCAGACCATGCCTTTGAGAGATAGAAAAATCACTGGCACAGAAATGGTTTATCAGAATATTGTCCTTAATAGTTTTTCAAGTTCATCAATCCAACATTTTCTTTAAGATTTAAGTTCTTAAATTCTCTGCCGGATCTTTGGTTAAATCCAAGAAATGTTAAATTCCAAGAGACTATTTCTTACCACAGATGATATTAAAATTGCCTTCTCATAAAATAATACAATTTCCAGCATTATAATTATAATGTCCTATTTAAGCAAAAGTTATGCTTCTTTAGTGTGGTCTTCTGCTTTGCTGAAGTTCTACATCTTTTAAACCCACCATGAAAAGCTGTTATACTGTCTCATGACATTTTCTTCATATTTTCAAACCACCTAAGTTTTGGGGGAAAAAAAGGAGCATTGTAAAATTGTTTCTTACTTCATTGGAAGCAAAAGTGTTTCCTCTGCACCAGAATAAAAGTTTGAAAAAAATAAAATAATGAAAAAGATTTGAAATGTGAAATAATGGCTGTGCAGTTTAGAATAGGAGAGCGCTGGCCAGGAAAATTATGTAAAACACTGCTCTGCAAGGTCCCCTGATGCATTCTGGGAGCTCAGATAATGAAAAATATCAAATGAGAGTAATTCACAAATTCACAGTAACTCTATGGTATTTTTCACACCCAGAATCTGCTAAACTACACGGGAGTTTAGGAGTGTATTTAGAAAGGAAAATGCAAGTCAAATATATTCCTCTTACGCCTGTTTATACTTATTGATTCTGGTCAAGATCATTTCCTTCTTAAGAAAGTTAAGAGGCCTGGTTATTTTGTTCACATCACTTAAAAAAAAATATTAAACCAACCTGATCTTATTCATTATGCTTTAGATATTTTAAAATGATTAAATCCTAAACTTGGTTTATTTTTAAGAAAAGACAGAAATCTGGGTTTACTTTGTAAAAAGAAAGTGAAAGTGAAAGTTGCTCAGTTGTGTCCAACTCTTCGTGACCCAGTGAACTATACAGTCCATGGAATTCTCCAGGCCAGAATACTGGAGTGGGTAGCCTTTCCCTTCTCCAGGGGATCTTCCCAGCCCAGGGACTGAACCCAGGTCTCCTGCATTGCAGGTGGATTCTTTACCAGCTGAGCCACAAGGGAAGCCCAAGAATATGGGCGTGGGTAGCCTATCTCTTCTCCAGTGGATCTTCCTGACGCAGGAATTGAACCAGGGACTCCTGCATTGCAAGCTGAACCATCAGGGAAAGAAGTAAGTGCTGTTCTTTTTGACAGTTGATCAGCAGCTATTCAATTTAATAGATTAACAAACATTAACGGAAAGGTAGTGCTTATCATGGGCTTCCCTGGAGGCTCAGACAGTAAAGAATCTGCCTGCAATGCAGGAGACCTGGGTTTGATCTCTGGGTCGGGAAGATCCCCTGGAGAAGGAAATGACAACCCACTCCAGTATTCTTGCCTGAAGAATCCCAAGGGGTTGGTGACACAACTGAGCAACTAACACACACATACACACACAATGCTTATCACATGCCTAGTTTAGCATTAAATAATCTAGCCAAAATGCTCCTTAAAAACAATCTGGCCATTCATCGATTCCGTCACCTGTGGGGTTCTATTTGGCTGCATGGAAATGGCATGCGCTGTTAGGAGAGCCAGCAGAGGTCACTCCAAGAGGCAGAGCTGGAGGTGAGAGACCACGACGTACCTAGGCAGAGCTGGGCACTCTTTCATTTTAATAGCTCACTAATTCCGAAAAGTTTCAACACTTATGGCCTTGAAGCTTAATTACTCTCATTTATCTTCCTAATAAATGATGCCAGAGCTTAGAAATGCAAGAGATTTACCCATGGTAAGTCAATAAGTGAATTTGGGGCATGACTATATTGGAACACCACGGCTTTGCTGGTGGCTCAGTGGTAAAGAACCCACCCACCAATGGAGGAGACACGGGTTCAGTCCCTGGGTTGGGAAGATCCACTGGAGAAGGGAACGGCATTCCACTCCAGTGTTCTTGCCTGGGAAATCCCATGGATAGAGAAGCCTGGCAGGCTACAGTCCATGGTGTCACAAAGAGTCAGATACGACTTAGTGACTGAACAGCAACAAATACTGGACCACCAGACCTGTGCATGACTTAGCTTATCCTGAAGCCAAACTAGTCAGGAAGTAAAACACTCAACTCAAAATCACTGTACCTGACAGGTGATTGCCACCCTTCCAACTGATGTGTCAATAGCACTGAGACTACACCGTTTGCCATAATAAAATTTCAGTCCTTAAATAAATATATACAGAGATGAATAAAATGAATCAATGAAATAATCCCAAGAATGAGAGGTGGGGGCAGGTTTGATTTCAGCTGTTTCTACTGAAATGTAATAGAAACAAATGCAAAAATGGAAAAGAACTGGCAGTTAATAGAGCTCCTAAAATCAGAAATGGATTAAGTAGAACTTTGGACTTAGTAGGTGGTTCAGTGGATAAAGAATCTGCCTGCAGTGCAGGAGACACAGGAGATGCGGGTTTGATCTCTGGGTCAGGAAGATCCCCTGGAGGAGGAAATGGCAACCCACTCCAGTAGTCTTGCCTGGGAAATTCCATGGACAGGGGAACCTGGCAGGCTACAGTCCACAGGGTTGCAAAGAGTAGGAAAGACTGAAGCAACTGAGCATAGAATGAGCTTCAGATATTATACAGATCAATGACCAGTTCAAGTGGATGGTAAAAGTGTCCAAGGAACACAAATGATCTCTGCTTGGAAATGTAAACCGAGTGCTGTTGAATACGAAAATATTCCCTTTGTTAACTAATGTGAGGCTCTATTCTTTCTTTAAAAACTATCAGTTCAGTAAAATGGGAAATGTCAAAATGTTCATTAAATCAGGCCCACATTGCAGACATCTTCTGTCCAGGACTTGAGTTTTTCTCTTCATCATGTTTCTGTTTGCAGTCACTAGAGGAAACACACACGTTTCCATATGGTGAGCATTAGTCTGAAGTGGTCTTTTAGCTTTTGTTAAGTCCTCTCATTAAATTCCTTGATTGGATTTCTATTCAGCATTCCAAATCTAAAGTTTGCTCAGGTGTTGAGAGTGAAAAATTTCAAAAGCAAGTAAACAGCCTCATGAGCTGTCACTGGTTCTGTCATAAGAATCAGCCAGAAACCTCAAATGAACAACACAAGTGAAAAAATAAGAAAGACTATGGCAAAAAGGCCCGCCAGACACTGGTGCTTGCTAGTATTTTACTGAGCTCTGAAAACTCAAATTCTAGCAGAGTATGGACCATTTTGGTGACCTAAATCACCCCCCCCAAAAAAAAAAAAAAATCTAAACTAGTGCTAATTGCATTTACAAAACATTTTCTCAGTTATGTACTTTTCTAAGAGCTTTGTGTATATTGTCTTGTTTTATCTCATTTTTAAGATTTTTTTGTGTGTGATGTGGACCATTTTTAAAGGCTTTATTGAATTTGTTACAATATTCCTTATGTTTTTGTGGCCCTGAGGCGTATAGGCTCTTAGCTCCCCAACCAGGGGTCAAATCCTCACCCACTGCACCGGAAAGTGAAGTCTTTGTGTTTTTGGAAGGTGAAGCCTTAACCTCTGGACTGCCAGGGAAGTCCCCAGACTCAGTTTATCTTTACTACAGTCTTATTAGATAGAAAGTTTTATTATCCCCACTTTACAGATATAAAGGGGTTTCTCAGGTGGCCCAACTGGTAAAGAATCCGCTTGCAGTGTGGGAGACCTGGGTTCAGTCCCTGGATTGGAAAGATCCCCTGGAGAAGGAAATGGCTACCCACTCCGTATTCTGGCCTGGAGAGTTCCACAGACTGTATAGTCCACGGAGTTGCAAAGAGTCAGACACAACTGAGCAACTGTCACTTCATGGATATAAAGACTGAGGCAAAGGGTGCAAAGGCATTTGTCCAAGGCAACACAATGGATAAATGGCAGAGATGGGATTAATAAACAATAATAGGCGATATCCACTACACATGAATTCTCACCATGGAGTGACCCACTGAGAGGGAAGGTTTTCTGTGCAGTTGTTGGTGTTGGACAAGCAAGGCAACACTCTTTTCTGAAATCTGAGGCTGGGGATTTGAGAGCTTTGTGCAAATTCCGCCAATTCAATAACATAGTGTTTACTATGCACCTACTGTTAGTAAGTGCACCTATTGTGCAAATTATAGAGGACATGAATGAATCATTGGATGGGTTGGATGAATCCATGGATGGATTAATCATTGGGTGGATTCTACTATTAGAACTCACAATCTAAGTTTTTGAGTAAATTATTTGGGAGGGTAGAGTAAATAAAAAATAAACAAAAGGATAAGAAAAACAATAACTGCCTCTTACTGAGCACCCATTCTGAGAAAGGCATTATGTTAGGGATTTATTTCATGTACTCTTCATGGCAATACTATGACATAAATAAAACTGTGCTTACTTTGCAGATAAGGAAATAAGCTCAGGTAGGCTGAAGAAGGTCTTCCGAGGTGACGCTTGTGGTAAAGAACCTGCCAGTACTGGAGATATAAGAGACACAGGTTCGATCCCTGGGTCGGGAAGATCCCCTGGAGGAGGGCATGGCAACCCACTCCAGTATTCTTGCCCGGAGAATCCCATGGACAGGGGAGCCTGACAGGCTACAGTCCATAGGGTTGCAAAGAGTCGGACACAACTAAAGTGAGTCAGCACACACACACACAGGCTAGAAGGACAATAGCCAACCTCATTCAGGTAGTAAATGACTGAACCAGGATTTGAGCACCACAGAGACTACAAATGGATCGTGAAAGCTTGTGTGGCAGTTGTAGCAGGCGAGTGAAGTATCCCTTTTACCCATGACCAAACGGCCCTTCTTTGTCTGGGAATCCTATACTCTTTGAATGGAGTGGGTAACTCTCAGAAGAACATCATTGGAAGGAAGGGGACATCTGCTTAGACATCATATCAGCCTAGTAATGAGCATGGCAGATTTGTTACTTGTATATCCTGGCAGTTTACCGTAGAGAATGAAATATACCAGAAGCAGATTCACTGTATCTCGATTCTCTTTGCTTAGTGGTCAGCTAATGATTGGACAAAACTTTCTCTAAATGTTTTGAACAACAACAACAACAAAAATGTCCCAGTTTTTGCAGAAGGTCACTGTGTGTGTTGGGTTATACGTCTGAAACTTCTTCAGGTAGTTTATAACACTGACTTAGCCTTTATTTTTTTCCTTGCACATAGCCTCAAAGTCAGCGAGAGGTGAGTGCTTAGGATCCTTTTGAGTCTTCCTTGAGCCTGCACATAACCCTGGGCATGGGTGTGGTCTTCTCAATTCTCAGAAATACCTGAAATATTTCAGGTATTTTCAAATATCAGAGCCTTTCAAAGTTGTCACTCCTGAAAGCATCTCATTCCTTAGCCTTTCCTTCCAAGCTTTTTGATTAGTCCATTGTTTTCTCCACCAGTTATACATTGCTTCTCACAATAGCAACTAAAAGATTTCCCTGTAAATGTTTTAACGAATGTACCAACCTCAGCCCCCGATTCCTACCCACTATCTGTTGCAGCTTTAGCACTGGACATGTTCTTAGGCATGTGTGTGTTAGTTGCTGAGTCATATTTGACTCTTTGTGACCCCATGGACTGTAGCCCTCTAGGCTCCTTTGTCCACAGGATTTTCCAGGCAAGAATACTGGAGTGGGTTGCCATTCCCTTCTCTAGGGGATCTTCCCGACCCAGGGATTGAACCTGGGTTTCCTGCATTGCGGGCAGATTCTTTACCATCTGAGCTCCCAGAGATAAAGACAAATCTTTTGAGCAAGACTATTCAAAACAAAAAATAGCAATTCTTTGCAAATAAGGTCCATTATTCTCCCTCCAGCACATGTGGGCTATTATTTTCAAGTCTACCACTAAGGGACCTGTGGTGAGACTAGAGTAAATTAAAATGCCACAAAGCTTATTGTTCTTTCCAAAAATCAGCCGTTTGCTTGAATAGGCACTCCTCACATTGCTTCAAGCTTTCAGCTAGTTTCTGAGGTTCAAAGATTTTGTTTCTGCCGATTTTTCAGTTTTGTCATTGTTGTTGCTCTTATGAAGGGGTGGACTTTGAGAGTTCCTTATTTCACCATTTACACTATCACCCCAAAACATTCTCTTTTGTAAATATATTAGTATTTGTAATTTTTATTCTTTTTTTCTGGAGATCCCCCAAATTGTGTAAGCATGAAGCCCTATAAAAACCTGAATCTACTCTTATTCATGACAGTGACTGATTGTGAATGGAGCTGTCAACTTAAAAAATACCCACAAGTTGAGAGTTATGATTATTCAGTGGAAATTTTTAGAAGCTAATCCCAGAAGGCAGCATCTCAAGTAACCCTGAGAGAACTGCTCTGAAGAGATGAGGGGAGGAGCCAGGTTATATAGAAATTTGGGATTTCCCAGGCAAGAATACTGGAGTGGGTTGCCATTTCCTCCTCCAGGAATCAAACCCAATTCTCTTGTGTCTCCTGCATTAGCAGGCAGATTCTTTACCTCTGCACCATGAATGTCTGGGATACATGAGGTCACAGTATGAGATCACATTTCAGAGGCTCATTCATCACCTCTCCGGATAAACTTTTAAGTACTGGGCATCCTGATTCTGGAGTCAAAACAGACCATGACTGGGAAAGAAGAGGTGTGTGTGTGTGAGACAGAATTAGTGGAAGCAATAAGAGATAATTACTCAGAGCCAAAAGGAAACACAAAATTCTACAGCCTAATTTTTGGAACTGGTGAGGCTTTATAATAGCTATTCACTTCTAATCATGCTCAAATAATAAATGAATAGAACAGTCAATGCTATTAGAATAATTTACCATTCATCAAGAATAATAAATGAGGGGAAGAGGTTGTTATTCAGATTTCTCTAAAAATAGCAAAGAGGGAGGAAAAAGGAGAACTACTATTGTCTTTCTGTCTGGCAATGACTTGTGCAGTGGCGGTAGGATTTCTGGGACCCTGGGGTTGGCAGAGGGGGAGATGGAGCCAAACGTGCTTGCAGCCAGCGCCTCTGTCTTGGCTGGACCCCAAAGTCGGCTGCAACAATGATGAATCCTCCTGGTTATTCCAGCTCCAGAAAAGCAAAAGACCTTCCTGCTTTTACTAATGTTTTGTCCCCAGTGGGTTGCCTCTTCCTCTCATTAATCTTTAGTTTATGAACTCTGTTGGCAAGAGGCACACAAATCATGAGCAAAGCACACACAGAGGTAGATGGCGTTGACAGCTTCTGGACACAGAGGGCAGTTCACTCACTGGCAGTAGCTCTGAGTCAGCATCAGCCCCTGGCATTTCTGGTTTAGCCACACAAAGCCAACGTGATGCAGGTGTGGTCCGTGTCTTCTTCACCTGTAACTCCTAACCAAACCCTCTCAGTGAAAATATGAAGTGGGGATGAGCCCTGGGGACAAAGTTAGGCATGGGAAGAAAGGGCAAGAATTCTAGACCAACCTGCCATCAGTTCAACCTTCAGGTCTTAAACTGCCATTAGCACCATCCGTTGGCTGTTAGTGGCAGCCTGCCTGTGTTGCTGAGCACCAAGATGAAGCCCCAGTAGGGAGTTATTCTCAATTCATCCCTTGCTCTTATTAGTGAAGATCCTGAGAATCACACAGTCCAGGGGAGGTTGTGTCAAGACAAACCAGAACCTGCATCCAACCCCATTTTGTACCTTGGCTCTGTCGGGGGAGTTAAAACTTCAGGCCAGCTTCCATCAATGTTGATGGTGGGTTTCCTATCAGGGGCTCAGTTGTGGTTTTCTACAACCCAGTATCATGGACTGGGCCACACCAGCCAATCATTTTTTTAAATAATTCAACTTCCCAGAGGGCTACTATAGTTCTAAATCAAGATCTAAAAAAAATTTTTACACCCATAGTCTCCTCCACACAATGTAATTCACTAGATCTAATTTATAGGAAAGGGCTATCACCCAGCTTTCTTTGGCAACATCCAAGACCCAGAGGGCAGGGGCTTTGTTGGCAGAGGAGTTAATAGCTTAAGCCATCTCTAAAGAGCTTTCCTCGTGGATCCATTGGTAAAAAATCTGCCTGCAGTGAAGGAGACCCAGGTTTGATCCCTGGGTCAGAAAGATCCCCTGAAGGAGGAAATGACAACCCACTCCAGTAATCTTGCCTGGAGAATTCTATGGACTGAGGAGCCTGGTGGGCTACAATCCATGGGGCGCAAGAGTAGGATATGACTAAGCGACTAAACCACCACCAAATGTCTCATTACTGAAGTGAAATTTCTATGTGGCCTGAAATATCTGTGGTTGAATATTTTAAAAAGTAGTTAACGAGTCCATCTTTCACAAAGGGGCAGGATTCTCAGACAAAATACAGAATGCCGAGTTAAATTTAGAATTTGGAAAAACAATAAATAACTGTTAGGATAAGTGTGTGTCCCCAATATTGCACAAGACCTGCTTATAATAAAAATGTATTCATTGTCTATCTGAAATTCAAATTTAACTTAGTGTCCTATATTTTCATTTGCTAAACCTGGCAACCCTAGAAAGGGGATTATATCGTACAAGTATTTGTTCAGTGGTGGGAGAAATGCTGCTTTTTATGTGTGATTAGGAGTTCTTCATGAATATGTGTACCTTGTGGAATTACTCATGAGCTTGTTGAAAAGGTAACACTCTAAAGTCTCTTAAACTGTTATTAACATGTGACTTACATTGTGAATAAAGCGCCAATAAATATGTATTATGCTGAAATAGACAGGATACACAAATGGCTCCAAACACAATATCATTTGATTCCTAATGCCATAATCAAATGGTTTCCTGCAAATGAAATAACTCTGGTTGTTATCAGTGCAATGATGCTGTGAAACAGCCCTACTGTCAGGTAACCTTATCTTTTATGCACTTTTCAAAATGCCTAAAATGTCACACTAAAGAACTTCTGGAATTAAATAATGCCTTGCTATTTCTGAGGTGAGATGCCTGCTGAGTTTAAATCATCAAAAAAAAAAAAAAAAAGAAATGCTGGTAATTTTTCTACAAAATTAGGTAGTTATCTTATTCTGTGAGAGAACTATATTAACATATTTTAGGTTAAGCTAAACGTTTTGGTAAATGTTTAGCAACAACAATCAATATTTCCAAATAAACTGATCATTCCAAGGATAAGACAAAAGGTTGAGGTGCAGAGGTTGAGTTTTCCTGTATCAATATCCAGCAGGGTCTTAAAATAAACTGAGAGTTACCAGGGCTCACTGAAGAGTTTTCTACTAAATTTTTTCTTTTATTTGGCAATAATGATGTTTTCCTGTCAGGTTTTAATTCCTTGAGTCTCTCATCCACTTCATTACTCACTGGGGCCATTTGATATCTTTTGTTAGGTTCACACTATGCCAGTCTCATTTGGCACCATCATCTCAACCAAAGGCAGGAGAAAATTAGGGAAATCTGGCCAATATTTGGTGATTCTGCATCTCATCACCATCACATAGCCTGTCTGTTCCTGGTCTTGTGTCTCAATAATAGTAATCATGACTGGTTTGGCTCCCAGGTAAGAAACTCAAAGTATATTATACACTTACACCTCAGCAATAGGTGGTTCCATGAGTTTCCAACATCCAAAGTCATCTTTTCTACCCAATCACCTCTTTCCTTATTCAAATAAAGTTCTTACAATTTAGAATAAGACAATAATACCATAAGGTGGTGAGGAGAAGCCCCACATAGTAATAGGGAGTAGAGATTTTACAGCTCTAGCCTTTCCTCATTACAATACTCATGTTTTAGCTAGTTGCTATCTTGATACATAAAAGAGAGAGAACATCAGCTAAAAAGAATAATATAAAGATAAATCAAGTGAGCACAGTTGGATATAGAGAAAGAAGAAAGGACACGACGGTGTGGAGCTCTGAGCACCTTTAAGTTGGGATGCATGTTACAAGCTTGGAAAGGCTTGAGATCTTGGGATTCCACTGAATGTGCAGGAAGAAAACACCAAAGACAGTTTTTCTCTTTTACACATTTTGCCTTCAACTAGTTGATTTCGCTTTTGGTTATGAGTTACATTTTCCTACTTCTTTTCAAGTGTGGTACCTATTAAAAATGAGATGATAGATATTCTAAATGTTACAATAGCCTATGTTTGGGTTTTCTTGTTTTCATTGTTTGGATATTGTGTCTGGATTCTGTTGTCTTTCTTTAGAGTGTTGATTTGTCTTACAGAGCATGGATTTAGTTATAGATTCAGTTCAGTCGCTCAGTTGTGTCCAACTCTTTGCGACCCCATGAACCACAGCACTCTAGGCCTCCCTGTCCCTTACCAACTCCCAGAGTCCACCCAAACCCATGTCCATCGAGTTGGTGATGCCATCCAACCATTTCATCCTCTGTTGTCCCCTTCTCCTCCTGCCCTCAATCTTTTCCAGCATCAGGGTCTTTTCAAATGAGTCAGCTCTTCACATGAGGTGGCCAAAGTATTGGAGTTTCAGCTTCAACATCAGTCCTTCCAATGAACACCCAGGACTGATCTCCTTTAGGATGGACTGGTTGGATCTCCTTGCAGTCCAAGGGACTCTCAAGATCTTCTCCAACACCACAGTTCAAAAGCATCAATTCTTTGGCACTCAGCTTTCTTTATAGTCCAACTCTCACATCCATACATGACCACTGGAAAAACCATAGCCTTGACTAGATGGACCTTTGTTGGCAAAGTAATGTCTCTGCTTTTTAATATGCTGTCTAGGTTGGTCATAACTTTTCTTCCAAGGAGTAAGCGTCTTTTAATTTCATCGCTGCAGTTAGCATCTGCAGTGATTTTGGAGCCCAGAAAAATAAAGTCAGCCATTGTTTCCACTCTTTCCCCATTAGCTAGAGAGTTTTATGTTTTGTTTTTTTTTTTTTTTTTTTAAGGCAGGACTTGAATAGCCTTTCCTCATGGTCAAGTTTGGTACTAAACTCCTAGGTCATGACCTTGACAGAGGCTTTACTGAGTGCATTTGGTGTTCAAGGAAATCTCCACACTCTTGCCATCAGGACTATCATGTTCAAGCTTGAGTAGCTTTATGGCTTGCAGCACTCAAATAATTATTCTTTCCCTGGTATTTGCTGTTTCTCCAGCTTCATGGAGTCTCACCCCTATACAGGTCACATTTAGTATTAGATGGAAGATTTAAGAGTGTCCATGTTTAGGTTTTTGGAACTCTTCATCTTATATTCTTCCATGTAAATTATGGTCATTTTTGCCTTCCCGGTCTTTGATCTGCCTCCTTAGCTTAGAAGCCTTCATTCATCCATTCAACAAATGTTGATTGTGCACCTACTATATGCCAGGTATACTGTTCAGAATGCATGGAAACATTAGTGCAAAAACCACGCAAACCCCCTAATTTTAGAGAGAGATTACATTTGCATATGTGGGAGACAAGCCAATAGAATAAGAAGAGAATAAACAAACAATAAAAACATCAATCATATGTTAGAAGATGATAAGCAGCTCTGTAGAAAACAAAATTGAGCATGTTACAAGACATCAGGATAGAGGTTACATTTTTTTTAAATAGGTGATAAGCATGTGTGCATGCTATGTCGATTCAGTTATGTCGGATTCTTTGCCACCCTAGGGACAGGTGCCCGCTAGGTTATTCTGTCCAGTTTTCAGTTAAGAATACTGGAGTTGGTTGCCATGCCCTCCTCCAGGGGATCTTCCTAACCTAGGGATCGAACCCTCATCTCTCACATCTGCTGCATTGGCAGGCAGGTTCTTTACCACTAGTGCCACCTGGGAAGCCTTAGGTGGTAAGGGTGGGACCTTATTCAAAATGAGGTAAAGGATATAGCATGAGAATATCTAAGAGGAAAGCTGAGGGAACAGAGGAGTGTTCTTGGCATTCTGAAGAATCAGCAGAGTCAGTGTGTGTAGGTCTAAGTGAGTTCTGTGAGGCCCTTGTTATCCAAATCACCAGGACTTTGGCTTCTACTCTGAGCAAAGTAGAGAGCCATTGCAGGATTTGTAACAGAATGATATAATTTGGCTTGCATTTTAAAAGAAATACTCTTGCTGCTGTGTTGTGAATGGACAATAGAGACACAAACTGGGAAACAGAGAAGCCTAGTTAAAAGGTCCTTGCAGTGATCGTGATCAATGGGCAAGTGTGGTGCAATGGAGACAGCAAAAAGTGATTAGATTCAGGTAAATATTTTCAAGGTAAAGGGCACAGAATCATATAAAATAATGATTATGAGCATGAAAGAGAGATAAAGAGGAATCTTAATTAACTAGAAAGTTTGGGACTGAGACACAGGAAGGGTAGAGCTGCTCTTCAGTGAGATAGAGAAGGCTATGGACAAGGCAGATTAGTGGGAAGAATATCACGAGCTGAGTTTTAGTTTGAAATATGCGATTCCCAGTAGATATTCAAATGCAGATCCCAAGTGGGCAGGGGAACATAGGAACCTCAGAAGAAATATCTGAGTTAGAGATATAAATTTTGGAGTTTTTTGCATAGAAATTACATTTTAAAACGTAAGATTCAATGCCATCACCTGGGGGGGACTATAGAGTAATAAGAAAAGATAAAAATATGGGGAAACCACAACATTAAGAGATCATAGAGAAGAAGCAGCAGCAGCAAAGTAGATTGAGAAGTATCTAGTAGGTTGTTAAAACCAAGAGAGTATGATGTCCTAGAAGCAAAGTGCTGAAAGTGTATCACAAAGAAAGAAGTGCTCAACTCTGGTAACTGCTGCTGATTAGTCAAGTATATAAGGACTGAGAACCAGTTATTGGGTTTAGAAATGTAAAGGTTATTGTGTGCTCAGATGCTCAGTAGTATCCGACTGTTTTGTGATCCCATGGACTGTAGCCCACCAGGCTCCTCTGTCCCTGGGACTCTCCCCACAAGAACACTTGAGTGGGATGCCATTTCCTCCTCCAAGGGATCTTCCTGACCCAGGGATTGAACCCACATCTCTTAAGTCTTCTGCATTGTCATGCAGATTCTTTACCACTAGCACAACCTGGGAAGCCCATAAAGGTTATTGGAGACTTGATAAGAAGAGTTTTGACGGGGTCAGTAGGGACCAAAGCCTGATCAGAGTTGATTCAAGAGGGAATGAGAGAAGAGGAATAAGACACACTAGTCTGGTAAGAACAGGAAGCACTAATTCAGTAAATTTCATCAAGAAGTTCATCAGTTAGGGAAGAAGAATGAAGGAATGGTAGCTAAAGAGGAAAGAGGAATCAAGAAAAGATTTTAAGATAAAAGAAATAACAGTACATGCTTTGTTGATGAGGAAGCTCCCTATTTGCAGGGCAGGAATAGATGTAGAGAATGTACTTATGGACATGAGCAGGGGGGAAGGGGAAGGAGAGGGTGGGATAAATGGGGAGATTAGGATTGACTTATGTATGTTACCGTGTGTAAAGTAGGTCGCTAGCAGGGACGTGAGGTATAGCACAGGGAGCTCAGCTCAGTGCTCTGACTCAGAGCGATGAGTTGGGAGGTGGGGTGGGAGAGGGGGTCCAAGAGGTGAGGGATATATGTATTGGAAAAGACCCTGATGCTGGGAAAGCTGGAAATCAAAAGGAGAAGAGCGTGGCAGAGGATGAGTTGGTTAGATAGCATCACCGACTCAAGGCACATGAATCTGAGCAAACTCCTGGAGATAGTGTGGGACAGGGGAGCCTGGAGTACTACAGTCCATGGGGTCGCAGGGAGTCAGACATGACTTAGTAGCTGAACAACCACATCCAGCTGGGTTAATGCTGGTATTAGAAATCTGATTGGGGAGAAAGACATGACACCTTTATCTAGGTAGCAGGGAAAATGAGCAAATTTGTCAGCCAGGCAGCTGCCCCATGGCACTAGGATCTCAGGGACATTAGCACGTTGTTGAGGTGATGAAACATCCCTGGAAATGGAAAAAAAAACACAGAAAAATAAAATTTACCCAAACTCTTCACAAGGGATTCTGTGGTTGTTAAAAAATATTCTTCTCTGAAGAGATCTGAACTTTATTTTGTCAGTGGATCTTCACAATGGCTTTTTCTACTCATTTTGATTTTGCTTTTTAATATTATCTCTATCGGGGCTACTTAGGGATATATGGAGTTGTGAAGCATGGCTATTTTAGGCAAAGCTCATTGTTTACAAGGATCCAAAATTCATTTTAGATGACTCTAAAAATGAGGGATTTATTATAAAACAAACAAGCAAAAGAACATCCTTCCCCCACAAAAAAGAAAATCTCAAGAACACTGACACTCCTCATGGGTAGGGGCATGGGAAGAAACTCGAGGTTCTATCTTGTCCAGCTCAGAAGCCATGTGGCTACCACCCTCTTTAATTCTTTCTACTCTTCTTTTCAGTCAATTTCATGTTTGCAAATGAACCAACCTGACCTCCAGCCCTGGCCTGTTTGTCCTCAGAGATCCCACAGAGATGTCACCAGTGACCAAGGTCTTTGTGTCTGTGTATCAACCTTTTCAAGAGGGATCCTGTCTCTCAGAGTTACTCAGAGTAACTGGCTTGTCAGTTGATAGGTTTCAGTAGATAAATGTCTACCAAAGGTGAATTATCAGCTATAAACAGAGAAAGCTCTGGTTTCACAACGATAGGGGCAATCAATGATGATTATTTCCAGAACAAAGGACTACAGATGGACAAACATGTCTATCACAAGAAAAATCAAAGGATCCCTTTTTAATATGCTTTCTATCAATGCCAATTTCATGTTTTTGATTAAGTAAGCAGGAAGAAATGTCTAAGCCATAACAATTCCACCTCTGGCCACTTCCCTTTCCCCTGGCCACTTCATAATGAATTTTGTAAATTAGATTTTTTTTTTCAGTTAACTTTGTATATAGACTCTCTGCTAAAGCTGTAGCCTATAAAGGCAGCAAAGTTAAAATGAAACTGAGTTTTACCAAAAAGCTTCAAGAGTAACAAGGAACCCATGCAAGAGGCGGGCGGAGGGTGGGGGGGAAGTGCCCGAGTGAATATTTTAATTAACTCACATGCAATTTTAATTAAAAACATAATGTGTCAGGGAAATGAATAATGCCTTAGGGCAATAAAATAGCTGAGTTTCTTGCTTAATCTTCTGCTTCATCTCTCTCATGGCAAGTGTATATTATTGTTAAGAAAAGATTTTCTTCTTCTCTTTCATAGTCAAAGAGAACCCCTGCTGACAAAATGAGTTGAACAAAATAACAAAATTATACAGAAATATGCTGTGTGAGGGCTCTCGTTTTCTTTCTTAACTCAGAGTCCCTGGTTTCCTTTGGCTTGGTCACTTCCTCTCTTAGAACACACCCTTTCCAGAAAGCAGATAGCTGGATTTAATCAAGGCCTCTAACCTCCTTCTTGACAAAATTTGTTATCCTTTTGTGATTAGAATTATAATGAAAGGGCAACAATCTCTTCCTTCCCCCGAGAGTTTAAGTATCCAAGAATGTCTTGTTCCTTGTGTGGTTCAAAAATAAATAACCCTGACTTGGAGTTATATAATTTGGGTTTTACGTCATCTCTTTTTGCAAATTCACTGTGAAGCTTCCTAAACTTTAATTACCTACCAGCTATAGAGAGTAATTCCTACCTCCAAGGGCTGCAGAAAAGGGTACAATGTACCAGGGACATGGCGGTGGTCACCTCTCATTAAGGATTTTATGCTGGTGTAATAGAAATATTTTGTTGCTTTGTTTCTGTATAACTCACCATTGCCCCCTAAGAGAGACTGGTCTCATTAACTGCGTCATTAATAAAGGGAGGAGGGGAACCCGGCAGAAGGTGCTGGATACTGTGTGATAAAAGAACAGAGAAGAAAACTTCTCTGGGTTGCAGTTAGGGAAATGAAAGTTTGGAAAACAAACATATCCCATGAGTGTTTTTAAATGATACAGTGTTGATATTTGTATAGACTTCCCTTCTATTTCCCGGGTTAAACCTATAAAAATTCCACATTGCTCACTATGGATCTGTGGGCTTGTGAATTCCTTATGGAAACTGCATGGAGCTATTATACAAAGTCCTATCCCAAGAAGTCTGGTAGAGGGGACAGCTGACTTCTAGAATTGTGATAACAGCCTGACCCTTCTAATGGAAAGTGCTCACCATCATGATATTCTGTCCTCTAATCCCAGCGCCAGCACCTGTTGGCTTCCAGGGCCAAAGAAAAAGGGTTGTCCCTTACAGTCTTACCTTTTAGAGTTACTCTTGGTTCCTGGAAGTCCCAGGGTCCCTCTTCTACCATCTCTAGCAGCCAAATTATGGGAAAAAAACAGTACTCAGCATTAATGATAGCCACTGTGATACTCAACTTGTCTCCAAAACTTGTCCAAAGCTTTGTGGTTAAGCCAGGAAGACAAACCTATGTTGTGTCTGTATAGCGCTTCTTCGTCTGAAGAGTTCTGAAGCCGGAGTAGAGTGAGCCTACCTAAACTGTCTACAACCACAAAGATGATGCTGCAGGAAAAAACGGACAAGATCAAAAGCTGGGCAGAATGTTAAGGTCTGAGAAATTAGAATTCATGTCCACACATCGTTAAGTCCAAGAGATCCAGCCGCCAGTAGTAAGTCAGGTCACTGAGTTAGCAATATGGGCTCTCAAAGGGTTCACTTCCTAGGAGTCACAGCCTATATTCCTTGAGGAACCAACCATGGTGTAGCCTATGGGTGGCTTGGACTTGAATAAAGGGTTAGCATCACATAGTCAGCTATGCCCTCTAATTTTTTAATTTGTAGCCACTTGGCCAGGTCCTTACTTTGCACTGAGGAGGAGCACAGACTTCCTGGCTCTCCCTAGGCTCAAGGAGAGCTCCTAGAGTCTGGAAGGATGTTCTCTGTTCCTTACTCTTCCTCTGACCTCTTATGAATCAGTGACATCATCACTCCAGTAAAGCCAGGGGACTTGAGAAATGCCCCTCCTTATTTCTTTCCACATATTATCCATAAAGCACTTGTTCAAATTAGTTCTCCAATCTAGATTAGTTACCCTAAACTCAACCTATATGTACTAAATCCTATCATTTTCTCCAAATTTCCCGAAGGAGACATACTCTATCTTTAGAACTGCCAATGAGCATGCACACAGTTTATTAACTATGTTGTGATGGTTTCAAGTTTGCTGCTGCTGCTCAGTCGCTTCAGTTGTGTCCGATTCTTTGCGACCCTACGGACTGTAGCCCGCCAGGCTCCTCTGTCCCTGGAACGCTCCAGGCAAGAATACTGGAATGGGTTGCAGGGAATCTTCCTAACCCAGGGATCAAACCCAGGTCACCTGCATTGCAGGCAGATTCCTTACCACTGAGCTACCTGGGAAGCCCAGTTTCAGCTGTACAGCAGAGTAACTCGGATATATCTATACATGGATCTATTCTTTTTCACGTTCTTTTCCCATTTAGGTTGTTACATAATATTGAGCAGAGTTCCCTGTGATCTACAGGAGGACCTTATTGGTTATCCTTTTTAAATATAGAAATAGAAGAGTTACATGTTGATCCTGAAGTCCCTAACTAACCCTTCCCCTCTGGTAACTGTAAGTTTGTTCTTGGAGTTGGTGAGCCTTTTGGTTATCTTGGAAGGATCTGATTCTGGTCACACTGCAAATAACTCTTAGTTTCTGATCTCTACTCTGTATGTAGCTAAATCCCTAAAATGTCTTGAGCTCAGCTTTTGGTAGGACAAAAGTAAAGTGTATCAGGCTCAGCTGAGACAAAATAAGTCGACATATGATGAAGAGAAGTGGTAGGAACTGAGGCTGGGGACGATGGGACTTGGTATTCATCACAGTGTTGAGTATGACTGGCCTGAAATCAGGGACTTCTCCAGGGACTGCCAGTTCAAGGGACACTAAGAGCTGCTTTAGCAGCCTCTCAAGACTCTCTGGGACAACCAAGGCTCAGGATGGTGCTTCAGAACAGCCACAGCTCCATCCAATGTCTTACTGCAGACAAAGCATTATCATTTACTAAGGTTCCTATTTTTCTCCCATTACCAGAGAGGATGTTGGTGAATGGATACATATTTGTCTGTCCCTTGAAACCATAAAAAAGTGAACTGCCCTAACTGCCTGGACCACACTTATGGAGACAGGGATGCTTAAAGAGAAAAGTCTAAGATATAGAAGTTGAGAATATTCAGGCTGCTTTGGGTGTGGATTCTCATCACTGCCATGGCAATGGGAATAAAATTATTTTCCAACACACAGGGGACTTTCCACTTCCACTAGATATAAAGTAATTTTTATTAGATTATTATTATTTTAATGGGTACTAATCAGCTGGTAAACATACGGGCAAAGCTTACATCAACACCTGTTCTCTGCTGGTATGGCGATCTCTTTGCAGCATTCCACATACACGGGTTTAGTTCATTAAATACTAAATACTATATTAATAATTGACTTCTTTGGAAACAATCTGGCCCCAATGCTGTGTGTTCTGTTTTAATTTTCCTTGTAGAGAAGCAAAAAACATAGAAAGCTTCTTGTACAGGGTATTTTAACCAAGTAATCACAATTATTACTGCAAACAACAGTTCTGATGCTTTTTTGCTGGTTTCCAGGGACTTGTGAAAAATTCCGCCTTTATTCCCTTTGCAAGACTATTCATTTCATTTAGCTTTTAAAGGCTATTTCTATCATGTTTCAACTGCAGGATCTCACTTCTTGAAGCCAAAACACAATCTACATTTCTTTCTTTCTTTTTAAGGCAAATAAGAAATCAGAATCTTATCTACTTAGTTTATTAAATTTACTGTCTGCAATTTGGATTCAATATTTTTAAAATAATACCTAACTTTTAATTTGATATTTACTTAATCTATAAGATAAGGATAAAAATAAAGAAACCAAAATAGAGGAATGAAGTCAAGTGAGGCCAGGAAAATAGGGTAAACTCATTGTTAAATTTTTATTGGAATATAGTTGCTTTACAATGTTGTGTCAGCTTCTACCGCATAGCAAAGTGAATCAGCGATTTCTTTTTGGGGTTTCCTTCCCATTTAGGTCACCACAGAGCATTTAGTAGAGTTCCCTCAGCCATACAGTATATGTTCTCACTGGTTATCTACTTTATACATAGTATCAGTTCGATTCAGTTCAGTCGCTCATTTGTGTTGGAGTCTTCACGATCCCTTGGATTCCAGCATGCCAGTTCTCCTGTCCATCACCAACTCCTGGAGCTTGCTCAAACTCATATCCATCGAGTCAGTGATGCCATCCAACTATCTCATCCTCTGTCGTCCCTTTCTCCTGCCTTCAATCTTTCCCAGCATCAGGGTCTTTGCCAATGAGTCAGTTCTTTGCATCAGGTGGCCAAAGTATTGCAGCTTCAGCTTCAGGACTGATTTCCTTTAAGACTGACTTATCTCCTTGCTGTCCAAGGGACTCTCAAGAGTCTTGTCCAACACCACAGTTTGAAAGCATCAGTTCTTCAGTGCTCAGCTTTCCTTATAGTCCTACTCTCACACCCATACATGATTACTGGAAAAACCATAGCTTTGAATGGAGGAACCTTTGATACATAATACATAGTATCAATAGTATGTGTATATCAACCCCAATCTCCCAATTCATCCCACCCACCCTCTTTTTTCTCTTGGTCTACATGTTTGTTCTCTATGTCCGTGTCTCTACTTCTGTTTTGCAAATATCATCTATACCATTTTCTAGATTCCACATACATGCTTTGATATATGATATTTGTTTTTCTGTTTCTGACTTCACTCATTTTTTAACCAGCAAGTCACTGTTAGTATGTTCCACCTGGGCTCCTACTGGGAAGCTTAATATAATATTAAAAATGCTAACACTGATGATCATTTATTTAGTGACTACTACATAATATACACTGTGCCAGGGTTGTTGTTTACATTTTTTTGTTAAAGCCTGTAACGTAGCTATTTTTATCTCCAATTTTTAAGATGAGTCCACTTAGGTTCAGGCTTCCCTTGTGGCTCAGATGGTAAAGAATCCGCCTGCAATGCGGGAGACCTGGGTTTGATCCCTGGGTTGGGAAGATCCTCTAGAGAAGGGAAAGGCTACCCACTCCAGTATTCTGGCCTGGAGAATTCCATGGACTGTACAGTCCATGGGGTTGCAAAGAGTCGGACACGACTGAGCCACTTTGACTTTATTGGATCACCTAATGCTTAGCTGTGTTTAAAAGTAACTTACTTACATGATGTTCTGAGAACCATCCTCATATAACCTCAGTTCTCTGCGGTGGGGTAGAGGGCAGCCACCACATCAAGGTGTCCCAGTGGTCTTTTCACTGCCTTTTTAGTCCCAGCTCTCCCCACCCACAGGCAGCCAACAGTGAGGCTTGCAGCTTTGGCCTCATTTTTGTCTGAACAACTCAGGTCTGCCCAGAAGCACTCTTTGAGTAGCTGGAGCCTGCTACTCCGGTGAGTGAACCCAGATGGTGGCAGCCTCCTACTGATTCTTCTCTGTGGGCCACAATTTCTTGTTGTGACCTTGCCACCACTTCTACACACTGCAAGCTACTTGTTGTCTGAATTATTGTTAAGCTTGCCTTAACACCTGGACACTTTCTTTGGCCTCTTAGTAGCACCTCCCAGCCGTCTCTCAAACCTATTCAATTCTAGTGAGCTTCATTCACTGACTCCGCCCAAGGATGCCTCAATGTGCCATTGTGTCTCCCTCTCAAGATGGAAAAATAACTCTGTCATTCTCACTCCACCAGTCTTGAGCATCTATACCTCCAATGCGAGTCACATTGTTGTCATTTTTCTCCCCATAGCATTATTTTGCTTTGGCATTTTGTTTATTTTTTCCTTTTTAACAAGTTTTAAATTTTATATTGGAGCATAGTTGCTTAACAATGTTGTGTCAGTTTCAGGTGGACAACAAAATATATTAATACATGTAGCTACCATTGCAGTTATTTTAATACAGTTCTTTTTCTTCTTTTCTATTAGCCTCAGTTTTCCCTGACATATTTGTCAAAATGAAAATAAAGTAGTTAAAAAGAGAGCCTCTCCATTTTGAGCCTGGTATAGCAGCTTAGTTCTCCAGTTACACTTCCGTGCATACAACTAACAAATGTGTAACAACGCTCACCCAGGAGAATTACAGTGGGTTGAGGCTGCCAATGTATTGCTGCTGATAAGAAGGTGTGAGGCAGTTGCTGCCCTTCTAGGCTAGAGCTCAATGAACAAAACAATCTTTCCCTATGTTTTCACAGAGCTTGTGTGACTGGCAATATTCTTTTTATTTAATTAACTTTCAGTTAGTATTTCTCAAGTGTAGATAGGAATAAAAATTCTAAAGTTTTCTTATAAGATGTGAATAATTCCTGCAAATACTTTTAAACAGGAAGAAGAAAAAGAACACAACTTCAGTATTTCATAGCTTTAGTTGTCAGTTCAGTATTTGTCTGCCTTATCGAGTCAAACCCACTACTTTTTGATGATCACCCACAATGTACTAAGCACCTACTCTGTACAAGGCACCCACCCTGTACAAGGCACCCATCATGTACAGTTCTGATGAGATACTCTCAACCTAAAGCTCTGCCTCCTTCAGGTCAAACACCTACTTCCTCCTTGTTTTCTCACCGTGATGCTAACTGACATGCCTCTCTCCCTTAATGGTCACCATAGCAGCAGGGACAATTTTTGGAATTTCAGTGGCCATGTTGGGGAGTTTTTAACAGGAAAGAGATTATTTAATTGACATTAGCTTAGGACCAAAAGCAAAGATGCTTTTATGAGAAAGTTGTTTCCTTTGCCTAAAAGATGACTTTGTTTAACAGAGGGGACGAGCTTTTCTCTGTGGATTGTTGTTGTTTCTTTTTTTTAAAATATATTCAGGGATTAGTAAATGCTGGCTTTTTTCCCCCATACCGTGTGGTTTGTGGGATCTTAGTTCCCCAGTCAGAGATTGAACCCTGGGACACAGATGTGAAGGGGCCAACCCCTAATCACTGGACTGCCAGGGAGTTCCCAAATGCTAGCTTTTTAATTGTTGTGATGAAATTGTCAAGCTCTGCCTAAACCAGTTGTAGATCGCTCTCTTGTGTACATGTATGTCAAGATGTTGTCTATATCCAAACTTAATTTTCTTACAGGGGAAATGTAATTGCTTTTGTATATTAATCTTCTATCTTGCAACGTTGCTAGAATCACCTAGTAGTTCCAGAAGCCTTTGTTGTTGTTGTTGATTCTTTGGGGTTGTTTCCTACATAGACAATGGTGTCATATAATTACTTTTTACAGCAGTAATTTCATATGTTTATGAAGCTGAATCCCTCTCATTTGTTTTCTATTCCTCTTCCTCCTTTTTCAACTCTCTCAGGAAACATTCAAGGTTAACTGATATAAAAAGTCAGCACCCACTCAAATATTTAGTCCAGACAAATAGTCTAAAATGTCCCAAAGAAAGTAAAAATTAGTTATTAACTGTCTTTCTCTTGTGTTTTGTTTTGTGTTTCTCTTTATGTATTTTGTGTTTCTATTTATCTACATTTATATGGTAGCTTCTGTTACTATAGTTACAAGATAAGAAAAAGCTTTAGTTCTGAGGCAAAAGATGTGCATTAGTATGATTCAAAGACACTAAAAAAATTAGCTTTCTGTATAAGAATAATGTTACAGTAAATTTCTTAAGATTTAACCCTCTTTAATATCCTACATTAGTTTGGTGAATTAAGTAGAGTGTCACTGTTTTCATAGCTTGTTTAAAATTTTAAAAATATATATATATTAAATTATAATCAACTAAATGGAATGATAATGATGAATAACTTCTTTAAGACTTAATTGTATGAAATTCTTACAATCCTGCAAATCATATGATTTAAGGTGTTAACTAAAATTAGTAATTTCTAGATACTTAATTAAATTTATATTTTTAAGCAAATAACTAGGTTAATTAATAAGTAATCTTTGGAAGCCCATAAAATTTCTAAACAAGCAACAGACGCAAGCATTGGGTAGTTGAGTCTAATTTTAATTTACTCTTATTTATTAAAATGATAATTGATTAACAAAATATGCAAATAATTTTGAATAACATTATACATATTTATTTTATTTTTGATTTCTTAAATAAGGTTCATATAATAGAATAGCTAAACAATTTCATGATCTTTTGTTCTCAGGTTTTCTGTTGTAATGGAGAATAAAAAAATTGTTTTTTTCTAACTAATTATTTTGATTAAAGATAATCTGTATAAATGATTATTTAAAGTAGATACAATAGCTATAGAAAAAGGCATATATGTATACAAGTCAATGGATTTTTTTCTAATTTTTAATTTTAAAACATTGTATGATATATTGTGTTTTGCTGTGTTATATTATACTGTGTGTGGGTATGTGTGTGTTCAGTTGTGTTTGACTCTTTTTCAACCCCATGGATTGTAGCCCACTAGGTCTCTGTCCATGGAATTTCCCAGGCAAGAATAATGGAGTGGGTTGCCATTTCCTCCTCCAGGGCATCTTCTCAACTCAGGAATCAAACCCATGTCTCCTGTGTGTCATGCATTGGCGGGTGGATTCTTTACCACTGTGCTACCTGGAAGGCCCATATTATACTTCACATAATATTAAATAATATACTAAACTTCCAAGGCCCCAAAATTCCATCATTAACTTTCATGATATTAAGACCAATCCTTTCTAGGATCTACAAGTTATCTCTTACAATAAAAGAATTACTCAGGCTTTTGGAAATTACTTTCAATTGTAGATTCTGCCCCTTTTCAAGCTGATATGACTAACTAAAACAATTGACTTGTATGATACCTAAGGTTTGTCAGCAGTAAGTAGAAATTGCCTTTCTAAAACACCCACCTAAGTTGTCTCTGCACAATGTACAGATTTGATCTTTTGAAAAAGGCACCAGATAAAAATTGCCCTTGAGCCTTGATGAAAAAGAAGGTAGGAGGTACTATTAACAACTCACATAGTAGTAAAACTCCAAGTTGGTAACCATTGGGAAAATGTTTGCCAGCCCAAAGGCATACATTGCTTCCTCCTTCCTATTGGACATTCATTCCATAAAGGGATCTTAGAGGATTCTTAGGAAATCTGTATAAGTGACAACTACATAAGTAGATATCTCCAATCAAAGCTTTGGTGATTGCAAAAGTAGACAGGTTCCATGCAAGACAATGAAATAAAGCTGATTTTCTAATTCTTCAGCACCCTTTTCTAAACCTTTGCTGCTGCTAAGTCACTTCAGTTGTGTCTGATTCTTTGTGACCCCATGGACTGTAGCCCACCAAGCTCCTCTCTCCATGGAATTCTTCAGGCAAGAATACTGGAGTGGGTTGCCATTTCCTTCTGCAGGGCATCTTCCTAACCCAGGGATCAAACCTGCCTCTCCTGCTTGGCAGGTGGATTCATTACCACTGATGCACCAGGGAAGCTCGAACAATGCATCCTATAATATAAAAAAAAGGATGGATTAACCCTTGTACAGGGATTGCCTATGTTCTCTGGACACCCTCCTGATCATGGATCAGCACAGTTTTGACAATGGAGAAAATTTGAATATCATGGATTAATAACCTATGGTCTGTCTGTCTTCCTCTGACCGAAAAGGAGGGCTGAAAAAGAAAAGCAGGACCTGACAGCTGAAACCTGGCCTGGCACTATTCATCCTTTGATGCTGCTGGAGCTGGCCAGGCACTGAAAGCTAAGCATTGGTGTTTTCCAGTTAGACATAAGCCATTCCACAGAATGCCCATGTTGGATCAGGCCACTTCTGTGACCATGAAGCATCAAGGCAAAAACAAGAGCACATCCTAATCATGTCTGAACACAAACACAACATGAACATTTTTAAACCCCATCATTATCAAGCATTCCCCTCTCATGACTAATATACATAAGCACTGGTAGTTGAGCAATTACAACTTTAACCGCAGTCTTTATTTTCCCCCTTTTAGGTGAGATCTTTTAAGGTTGTCCATCAGACTTACTTCTATTTCAACTCAGTATTAAATCCAAAACAAAGATTTGCTTTCCCAAATACTCCCCCAAAGCAACTAAGACAAACCCAAATGTGACACACACACACACATATATATATAATGGAATAGCAATAAGACCAACTATGGATGAGTTCTTTGTGGTCACTGGGTAAAGAACATTGACAGGGTCAATAAAACACAACTTCTGATTTAAGAGATGTTCAATCCAATGTGGAAACAGGCAACTATTTACCAAAATTTATTGTATGAAGTTGGGGTGTCCCTGGTGGCTCAGCAGTAAAGAATCCACCTGCCAATGCAGGAAACATAGGTTTGATCCCTGGGTCAGGAAAACCCCCTGGAGAAGGAATTGTTAACACACTCCAGTATTCTTGCCTGAGAAATCCCATGGACAGAGGAGCCTGGAGAGCTATAGCCCATGGAGTCACAAAGAATCGGACACAGCTTAGTAACTAAACAACAACAACAATTACATAAAGGTACATCATATGATAGGCTAAACAGTAAAGTGAAGAGAAGTGAAAGTTGCCCAGTTGTGTCTGACTCTTTGTGACCCCATGGACTGTACAGTCCATGGAATTTTCCAGTCCAGAATACTGGAGTAGGTAGCCTTCCCTTTCTCCAGAGGATCTTCACAACCCAGGGATCAAACCCAGGTCTCCCACATTGCAGGCGAATTCTTTACCAGCTGAGCCACAGGGAAGTGAAGTGAAGTGAAGTGAACTCGCTCAGTCGTGTCCGACCCTTTGCGACCCCGTGGACTGGAGCCCACCAGGCTCCTCCAACCATGGGATTCTCCAGGCAAGAATACTGGAGTGGGTTGCCATTCCCTTCTCCAGAGCCACAAGGGAAGCCCAGGTTAAATGGTAGCACTCCTGAACTCAGGGACCAATATGATACATGAATTGAAGATCCAGAGAGGACCAAAAGCTAACTCTAGCATGAAATCTGAGGAAGATATAAATCCCAATTTAGATCTGTTAATACTGCTGGTATGTTGGAGTATTCACCTGAGTGTATGAAAAGGCTTCTGGAAATACAGATTTGGAATTTAGAAGAGAAGTCTAGCTTGGAGAAAGAGATAAGTATGGCGGTCAGAAATGAAGACAAAGGTTCTCATGAAGAGACAGTAAAGTAAGTAGAAGGTTGAGGACTGAAATCTGGAAATTTGGAGAATCCCATCAGTTAAGGATCAGACAGAGATGAAACAGAATGTTCAGAGAGACGAGAAAGGATACCCGGAACAGTTTATAGAGTGTGGTAAACACACAGTACATTTTTTTATCTGAATGAATACACAAAAGTTATCATTTTCAATTACAATTTTACCTCTCAAAATATCAGCATTTCTCCATTTTTGGTAGAATTTACTATGGTTTTTCTGCTACCTTCTTTGGTTAATCTAAAAATCTTGCCATGATCAATGTCAGACTTTTAGACTTTTCTTTGAGAAACACTGGCAAAGCAAGGATACTCAATCCTATTTTATTTTAAAAATTACTTGCCTGTGTGGTACTGCCTGAGTAGTCATGAGAACCCAGAATATTTAAAATTCATAAACAAAGAAATAGGAAATAGTTAAAGCCTGCTTCTGCAGCAGCTTGGTAAATTTGAATAATCAAATGCATCTTGGAGTAAACTCATGTGCGCGTGGCTGTAAACAGCAATCTCCATTCTTTTAAAAGCACAAATCGCTTATTACAACAATTCATAATCATTCTCATTTCAGGTTCTAGATGAGAATAAGTCATAATGAGGGAATTTGTACTTTCTAATTAGAGTGGATTTTTTTAAAGCAGAGAAACAAAATGGCGAATTACTACAAAGGAGAGGAAGTCTACAGTCCATTAATAGAAGAAAAAAGAAAGAGAACTTAAAACATGTCGACATCAAATGAGATAAAAAAGTTTCAGTCCCTGGGGAAACTCACAAAGCACATATCCTTTCTCCCAGAATCCCGTGGGACTTTGTATAACAGAGGTAAGACCCTAGCTTGAGTTGTTGTGGAAGAGGAATTTGGTGGGTTGGCCATGCTTTGAAAAGGCCTCCATGCTGGGTGTGTGCCAGGTTTCCTGAGCACCCAGTGCACACAATTACTGCATTTGCATGTGTAAATTGGGTAATGGCGTGCCTAACTATCAGATTTGTATGTGAAAATGCTATCAGCATATGCACTATTGGTTGTGTGCCCACTCAAAGAGGACTTTTAATGGGGTTGCTTTAGTTGGGGGATAAAATTTCTAAGAATTTGAGAGTCAGTCCTACATCCCTGGATCCAGTGTCGATGACCCTATGGATAATTGGCACCCCTTGATAATTAGTTTTTTGTTGTATATCCTCTCAAATTCTATCCAGGGGAGGAAACTCATCAGAGGACCATTTGACCAATTCTAATTAGCACAGAGCAAAATTGTACCCAAGTTACTCTTGGCACTGCCTATCTGAGCCAAACGAACAGACTGCAGCATAACCAATCCATCCGTTTTGGCCATCTTAACGATCAACATGGATCTATGCAGAATCGACTTAAGATTCTTTCTGTCCCCTCCCTAAGATACAGTATTTCTCAAACATATTTTTTGTCACATCATTTTACTTTTCTGAAGACTTCAGTGGTTCTCAGTGACATCATAGAAGGAAACAGACAGAACTATTTTCTTGCCACCCTCTGAAATAGGTAAAACAAAATAGTAATTTGTTCACCCTACCTTAGCGGGTTTCTTTCTTCCAAAAGTTCCCATGCTTATTAATCAATACCCTAGAATGCAAAACATAGTCTGTCTAAGAATTTGCCCAAGAAATACTGTAATCATATTTCCTGAATCAAACATTATTGGTCCATATGGTGTGGGGATAATAGAACCGACTATTTCAAATTGGAATTTGATCAAAAAAATTCTGAGAGGTTTGGCTGTTGTAGTTCAAAGGTGGCTTATTCTGAGCAGATCCCTTCTGATAATCCTTACTCCCCCTGCCTTCCAAAAAATCCACTTCGATGTAAAGCAACTGTCATAATACTAATACATCTCCTAGAGCCCAGCTTTCTGCTGTCTGCAGTATAAATTGCTCATCCCAACTCAGGATTTAATCTCTTAATATAATCTTCTGTCAGACTGCTTGGGAACAAACCGATTATGTATAATTTGATCTTCTTTTTCACCCATTCATCTTCCCAGCAGTCTTTCTCAAAGTTTGTTCTGAGTAACATTTAATAAGAAATGAAAAATGCAGATCCTATGCCTCCTTCCAGATCTACTGAATTAGAAGTCGTGGGAGGGCTTCCCTGCTGGCTCAGTGGTACAGAATCCACCTGCCAAAGCAGGATTCGATCCCTGATCAGGGAGGATCCCACAACCTGTGTAGCTACTAAGCCTGTGTGCCACAACTATTGAACCTGTGCTCTAGACCTTCGGAACCACAGCTACGGAAGCCCACATACCCTAGAGCCTGTGTTCTGCAACAAAAGAAGCTATGGCAGTGAGAAGTCTGTGCACCACAACTAGAGGAAAGCCCTTGCAGCAGCAAATACCCAGCACAGCCAAAAAAATAAAAGTAAATAATACATTTTTTTAAAACTGGGTAGAATGAGACCCAGGAATCTGTAATTTAACAAGTTCCTCCAGTGACTGTTGCAGACCAAAGCATGCATGTTGTGCAGTTTTATCTTAGTTGTGATGTTTGTCTTCCATTTAGCTATGGGGGGGGGGGTCTCAGTATTGAGTTGCAACCTATCAAAAGCAGGCATTACATACCCCTCCTTTAATACAGACGGGATCGTCATACTGGTTTGTAGTTATGAGAAGGAAATCTTAGTAAGAAAACACAACATGAATATTCAAAATAAGTGTCATAACATAAAACATCGTTCTGTCCAGGGAGATCACTGCCTGACTCAATCTGCCTGCTTCGCCCACAGATCTTGTCGAGAAATGACAGTCTGCAAGGCCCCGGATCATCCTTACTTAAGGTCTGCCATGTAATGGGTATCTCTCAAGCAGTTATCCCTGCCCCAAGAATGCATGCAGTAGGTGATAAGAATAGACTGATTTATGATCCCTCAATATCGGCAAGGTGTAGCATCCCATTTCACAAATAGTATTCTGCTAGATTAGAAAGTATCATAAACACATTGGAGAATCCCCAGCCCAGGAACTATAAACCACTGTATTTTTCCCCCCAACATTTTAATTTAGCTATCTGTTTTGGATTACATAAATAAAAATGAGCCTGTATTTTCTTTATAAAATAAATCAGTCACTCTACATAGGAATCGTTAGTTAGATGGAACATCAGGGCACATATAAAATTACATGCTTAAAAAACACGAAAACATTTCTCAATGAGAGAAAGCTGCTCACAGTGACCTTCACGTCGAACAGTGGCGGTGGGTGGGGGTGCGGTCAGCACAGCACTAAATCATTTTGATTCACAGATGAGATCAACATATTCATATTTGTTTGCCAAATGTGTATTTTAATTTAGGCTTTTCTGATTGATGCGTGTAATTTATGCTGCCCAGAACTAAGGCGTCATATTTTTCTTTTTTCCTAACTAACAGGGGGAGACTTTCTTGGAAACAGATAAAGGAAAGAGTCCAGTAATTTGTAGCAATGTGACTACAGCCACACATGTCCTAGAATTAATGTTCTTCATTAGGGTGGGTAGGATCAGCTGTATGTATACATCAGGTTTTTAATTAACTCAGTCCCCACAACAGGAATCATGATTCAAACTGTTAGCATTTTTTTTCTAAAATCACAAAATAAAAAAATTGGATGGCACATCTTTTTCACACACACACACACACAAAAGGGAAGGGAGAGAATTGAAAGGCTCTTTGTATTATACTGAGAGTGCTCAGAAGATCTTTATAATCCTGTGTTAATCAGATGAAGAAGAGCTTGGCATTGGGTGATTCCAAAGAGATGCTGAAAACTCGACCATGGTGACAGTTTTCTCTTGGTAGCATAGATATGATTTCAGTTTATTTGTATTAATGTCTTCAACATTTGGGATCTTTTAGATATTTTTAACTGTCTTGTTCTTGCAGAGCTGACCTAGTGGTATTTTAATAAGACACCACCAATGTAAAGAAACTTCAGGAAGGCAGCCTGAGGAGCTTAAATGAAGGGTGAGGGGAGAAACTTTTTATAGCAGCTTCATTCTCTGAGATCATATTAACATAAATTTGACAGTTAATCTCCATATTGCAAAAAGGCTGCCCAGATTTATTTAATTAAACTTAGAAAAAATATGTTTCTTTATTTGCCAGGTACAGCTTTTATCTTAAAATATCCACTTCCAATTATGATACAAGGCTATGGTTTGGGGCAGGACCATGGGGCAGAGGATGGTAAGAACAGCACAGGTGAAGGGGTAGGCAGGGATATAGAGAGCCTTGGTGCCAGCAATGTAGCTCTTGGTACCAATGATCCTGAAGAGTCCATGAGAGAGGCTGCTCATTTGTAAAAGTTATTTCTTTGCTTTAGATTTTAAATGACAGAATTAAAATTCAATTAAGATATTTTTCTCAAACACATTTAGAATCTATTCTTTAATAAGTATTTGGTGGATAAACGTCCAAACTCTTTATCCAGAGAACTATGGAGGAATGAGCCAAGGCTTTTGACATCAGGAGGCAATGAATTTATGCTTCGGATCTGTCTGGTATCGAACACCCAAATGATTTAACTTTTATGAACCTTGGGTGCCTCTTCTGCTGAGATTATCCCATCATTTTTGGAGAGGATAAAATGACTCATTCATTCCAAAAGAATTCATGAAACACCATCCTTGTGTCAGTCCCTCTTCTGAGCAATAGTGAACGAAGTAATGTAAGTCCTAGGACTTACATTCTAGTGGAGGAAACAGGAATAGATAAATGGATTTTATCATGTCAGGCAGTTTTAAATTTCATGAAGCAGCACCACAGAATCAGAAGATAAAGGGGCAGTAGCCATGGGAAGGTGATGTTGAGATAGGGCTGGGAAAGGTCTCAGAAAGGGACGTTTGAGCAGAATGAATGGAAGTGAGAAAGCAAAGCCTGAGAATTAGGGGAAGAGAGTTCTGGGTAGAGGAACAGTTAGCTCAGAATTACTGACTTGGACCTAACTTGCTTAATGAAGTAACAGCTGGGCGAGGAGTGGGTGAGGACCCAGCGGGAGGAAATAGGCTTACTAAACCTCACTCCGGACTGACTTTCTCACCTCGTTTCCCACTACCAAACCTTGTAGCATTCAGTCCACCATGATGGGATACCATGGAAAGACTGATGGCAGGGAAGTGACAGGATCTGGTTGCATTTGACAAACACTATTTAGGCAGCCATGTGGAGCATGGACTTGTAATATGGCTGGGGTGGGGGGAGAACAGGAAAGACAGATGAAAAAGATGATTGCAGTATTTTTAAGCAGGCCATTACAGCAGCTGGGACTTTGGTAATAAGGATGGAGGAGACTAAAGTGCTCATTTCAGGATATATTTTAAGGTAGAACTGACAGGATTTGCTAAAGTATTAGATCCCATTTCTCTTAAACAAATTACAGAATATATTTCTGTAACAAATAAAGAATATATTTACTTAAGGTCTGCTGCTGCTGCTAAGTCACTTCGGTCGTGTCCGACTCTGTGTGACCCCACAGACGGCAGCCCACCAGGCTCCCCTGTCCCTGGGATTCTCCAGGCAAGAACACTGGAGTGGGTTGCCATTTCCTTCTCCAATGCATGAAAGTGAAAGTGAAGTTGCTTAGATGTGTCTAACCCTCAGCGACCCCGTGTACTGCAGCCTACCAGGCTCCTCCATCCATGGGATTTACCAGGCAAGAGTACTGGAGTGGGGTGCCATTTCCTTCTCCAGGGGATCTTCCCAACCCAGGGAACAAACCTGGGTCTACTGCATTTCAGGTGAACTGTTTACCATCTGAGCCAGCAGGGAATTCCCTACTTCGTGCTAGATGGCTGTTAATATTTGTCTAAATGAACAGAAGTGAGAAAAACAAGGTTTTTATTTATTTATTTTTAGGAATAGTTCATAAAACAATGTTCAGATATCTAGTCTCTACAAGCAACATTTTGGGTTTTGGTGAGGCTTGCAATAATTTGCCTTTACCAGTTACAGACACAAAATGTTTGTGGTCTTTTTATTCCTCTCAATAAAACATCCTTCTGTCATATCATAGCCTGGGCGCTTGCACAATTTGGAACCATTGCCAATCAATTTGGATGCCCAGTTTTCATATTTCTCAGTATGGCCAAAAGCCAAGGCAAGTGTCACTTGCCCACAGAATAACTTGAACCCTCCATACCACACATGTCTCCAGCATGTGGCTTCTATTACCCTAATCCCAGTCACATGTCTAAATGATGAGCTGGAAGTTGTAACCCTGAGGAGAGAAGATGCACTGAGAAGATGTACTAGAGGGAGGTGAGTGTTTCCCTTCAAGACATGAGTGGCTGGTCATGAACTTGGCTGCCTACACCCTGGAAATAGACTGATGAGTTGTAAGCTTTCTGCTCCTTATTCCCCCAACTTCTGATTCTCTTGTCTGTTGAGTGTCAAGCCCCCAGAGATACTCTAATCTTTCCATCATATAGAGGATTGGCTGAGCAATTTTCTGGGGACTTCTTAGCCTCCTTCAGAGAAACTGGGAGGAAGAAAGAGAATTTTCTCCCTTCCCTGGAATAATAGTGAGGCTTTGTGTCTTGAGAATACAGAAGAGGACATAGAATATAAGAATCAGGAATAAATTAACTTTCCCACTTAGAATAACAACCAAAACAACGCATTTATAGTTTCTCACCAATTGGTGAGATTAATCTGGGCAAACAGTACCTTAACCTTTTTTGTTGTTGTTGTTGTTTTAAAGATTTTTTTAGGTGGACCATTTTTAAAGTCTATATTGAATCTTTTACAGTATTGCTTCTTTTTTATTTTTGTTTTTCTTTTGGCCATGAGGCATATGGCATCTTAGTGCCCTGACCAGGAATTGTACCCACACCCTCTGTATTGGAAGATGAAGTCTTAACTACTGGATCACCAGGGAAGTCCCTCCCTTTACCTTTTATAGCATACACCACTTTACATTTGACAGAGTAATTGTGCATGCATTTATTTGTTTGATAAGGGTGGATGGGATGGAAATTGTTTCTGAACAATTTATCAATATAAAATATGCTCATCCAGAGTAAGTGACATGTCCAAGGGTACATATGCTATAATGATCCCAGACTCTGAAGTGGGCGTCATACTTGACTGGGTCCAGAAACTTTGGAGGGCTTTGCAACATCTATTGACGAAAGTTACCATATCAGTCAAGGTCCTTAGTACCCTGAAAGCAGTTTTGGCTGATGTAAGTAGAAAGTTGATTTATTGGAAGGCTCCTGGGTGGCTCTCAGCATTGCCAAGAGGACTGACAAATGATCCCATCTATGTGGGGTTGCAAAGAGTCGGACATGACTGAGCGTGCACACACACATGTGCCCAAAATCTTTAATGAAGGATACTTTTGTCACATCCAGTAGTAACACTACCTGGTCACTAAATATCTGCTTAAAGGAATGCCTTTTTCAGAGAAATATTTAATTCATGGATTAGCTGAACATAATCTATCTTTTCCTTCCCTCACATAGTACTAGGTGATTTTAAAGGCAGAGGAACTCAGTGAGTTCTTTTTCCTTTTATTCCTGCTTATCTAAACCTATAGAAAACAGAAGATTAGGTACCTTGAAATCCTTTGAGTCCCAGATCAACACTTACTGCCCATGTGAATTCAGATTTCTTACATTTCTTATTTACTTCAAAGAGTCAATTGTTCATTCATTCATTCACTCAGGAAGTATTCATTGAGGGGCTGAGATTAATACTGTGAAAGTGGTTTGGAGACTATAAAGTTCAATGACAATTGTGGTTATCACACATTATAGCCTGGCCCTCATTTTTACCTTCCTGATGATATTTCATATTTCTGGTCTTTCCTCCTGGATGGCAAGGTTCTTCACCATAGTCATTGCTCCTTTAACATTTGAGGAGAATGCCACGGCATAGGAGATTCAGACTGTGCTACATGCTCTAGTGCTAAGATGATGTGTACAAAGCAAGCTCTGACTTTGATTCTGAGCTGCAAAAAGTCATCTCCCTCTCCCACTGCTCTGAGTCACATCTGAACTCCTTACAGCGTTCATTCAGGACCTTTCCTCATCTAGCCTTAACTTACCTGTGTTTTTTCCCTAAATTTCCACCTTCTCTTGCCAAATTAACTTAAAACTCCTCACCCCTGTAATGTCTGGTACTCTCCTTCCATCTCCTGAAGCTTAATGCTGCTTCTTTCCTGTGGAAGTACCCCCATCTGATTAATCTCTATGTTTCAAAGCCCAGCTCAAATGCTAACTTTTAGATTACTCAAAGTAGGCACAATGTCTTTGCCTTGAGAAAAAATAGAATTGTCAGTGTCCATAATATTTTAACTATCATGAAGTCATCATTCATTTGATTTCTTTGTCATCGCAAGGAGATTAACCTTCCAGGAAGTTGCATCTCCTGTGTCAGAGTACCACGATGTTCAGGACAAACTCCTGAACATGAGGAAAAGTGAAAGTGAAGGTCACTTTGTCGTGTCTGACTCTTTGCAATGCCATGGACTGTAGCCTGCCAGGCTCCTCTGTTCATGGAATTCTCCAGGCCAGAATACTGGAGTGGGTAGCCATTCCTTTCTCTAGGGGATCGTCCCAACCCAGGAATCGAACCCAGGTCTCCCACATTGCAGGTGGATCCTTTACCATCTGAGCCACCAGGGAAGCCCAAGAATACTGGAGTGTGTAGGCTATCCCTTCTCCAGCAGGGCTTCCCGACCCAGGAATTGGAGCAGGTCAAAGAATTCCAGGCGGATTCTTTCCCAGCTGAGCTTCATGGCAGTGTATTAATGCCTGGGAAATCTATATATTTTTAGTTCTTAAAGCTTATTGTATTTCTTATTGTGACAACTTTTCAAAACTCTATTACTTACATTTTATAGACAGAAGAGTTAATTCAGGCTATAATAAAATCAGGTAGTTATGGAATGCAAGGAGATCCAACCAGTCCATCCTAAAGAGATCAGTCCTGGGTGTTCATTGGAAGGACTGATGTTGAAGCTGAAACTCCAATACTTTGGCCACCTGATGCGAAGAGTTGACTCATTTGAGAAGATCCTGATGCTGGGAAAGATTGAGGGCAGGAGGAGAACGGGACAACAGAGGATGAGATGGTTGGGATGGCATCACTGACTCAATGGACATGGGTTTGGGTAGGCTCCGGGAATTGGTGTTGGATAGAGAGGCCTGGTGTGCTGTGGTTCATGGGGTCACAAAGAGTCGGACACGACTGAGTGACTGAACTGAACTGAATGATGAAAATAGGATTCAGAAGCCAGTCTCCCTGGATGTGAACTTTATATTGCTCACATTCAGGTTTTGTCTACATCTCTCCCTATACTTATAAACAGAAATAGTAGTGCGTGTGTGTGTGTGTGTGTGTGTGTGTGTGCTCACGTGCACGCACGTGTACACATTCAGTTGTGTCTGACTCTGTGACCCCATGGTCTGTGGCCCACCAGGCTCCCCTGTCCATGGGATTTCCCAGGCAAGAATACTGGAGCTGGTTGCCATTTCTTCCTCCAGGGGATCTTCCCAACCCAGGGATCGAACCCACATCTCCTGTGTCTCTTGCATTGGCAGGCAGATTCATTACCACTGTACCACCTGGGAAGCTTCAAATAGTAATAATTGCAGAAAAATTAGTATCCACAGTTGATTTGGTTTGTAAGTGACTATATTGCTCCCTTATTTCTTTCCTTCTCAGCATGGTATGTTCTGCATTCTACTTCATCAGATTTCCATCTAATCTTTGCTAAGGGCACAGACTCTGAGAAGCAGATCACTTTTCATGAATGAAAAGGAGCTTTCCACGCAGCTAGAGTATTTTGTTATGCAAATAGCAGGTGATGTTAAGTCCTTAAGATTCAGGCAAGAGTAAGGTGGGAGTGGATCACAGAATATCTACTGGGATTTTGTGGAAATTTTCCTTTTGGATTGATAAAATTATGAATCTCTTATATTGCTGTCCCTTGTCATCAGGAAAGACATAATCCCGGACACCTAGGACTGAGATAATAAGATGCTACAGTAAATCTTCTCTATAACTGGGGACTATGCCTGGAAGCCCTTTTAGCTGGGTTACGTGTATCCTTTGTTTAAGAAAGTTAGTGATGGGCTTCCTTGGTGTCTCAGTGGGAAAGAATCTGCCTGCCAGTGCAGGAGACACAGGTTCAATCCCTGGTCCAGGAAGATCCCACGTGCCACTGAGCAACTAAGGCCATGTGCCACAACTGTTGAGCTTGTATAGAGTCCGGGAGCCGCAACTACTGAAGTCCGTGCACCCTAGAGCCTGTGCTCTGCAACAAGAGAAGCCACCACAATGAAGAGCAGCCTCTGCTTGCTGCAACTAGAGAAAAAGACCTTGCAGCAACGAAGACCCAGTACAGCTAAAAATAAATAAATAAATAAATAATTTTTTAAAAATTCCTTAAAAAAATAAAATTGGGGGTTCCATTTTCAGCCATCAGGACAGATATGGTCAATATAAGAATGGGGAGAGGATTAGCATTTTGGAACTAGGATTTCATATATGTCTAGTTACCAATACCAGGGAATGTTGTCAAATATTTCTGAGAAAGCTCACACTGTCTCTGTAGGTTGATTAGATGAGCTTTCGTACACTGGAAACCTGACTACTTTCCAACAACTTGATTTCACAAATGGAAAAACAGCATCTGTTTTCCTGCAGCTTCACATATGGCAATCATTGTTGCTAAGACAAGCTGAAGCAGGTAGTCGGTGCGACAGTGCCCCTCTGCAGCGCTGCCATCTCCTGGGACCTGATAACACTGGTCTGCTGCGAGGGGCCTGGGCTCCCCAGGCAGTGGAGAGTGCATATTTAATCAACATATGCAAAGCATCCGTATGAACAGCAAAGTACAGAAAAAGTGATCAAATGCAATATTTAGAACCTCTCTGTTTGTATTTGCAGTGGCTAATCTGAGTAGGTATACTTCATGCCACATTCTTTGAGTTTGAGTACTTAAAAAAAAGAAAACAAAAACCCAGCCAGTGGCTTGCAGAGGGAATGGAATTGCAATGCTTCTATATATGCAGGAAGGTGGGTAGTACTTCTTAGGAGAGAATAAAATTTGTCACATTAGCCAGCAATGAAAACTGAAAAAAGAGAATCCCTGTTGGCCAGAAATGGGGAATATACTTTGCATATAAAAGAGCAGATTCCTTTACAGTTTCATTAAAGGGGCTCTCTGTCCCTCTGAATGCTCTGATTGTATTTTAAAACCCTCAATGTATATAATGTAATTAAGATCCCCTAATCAGAGGCCCATTTGAGGGGAAAATGTCTTGAAACTGAACCACCAAACTCTTCCCCGCCCCCCCCGCCAAAATCAGTGTTTGTGTTTTGAAGGTCAAGAGATTGGCAGCAGTAGAAACTAACTTCCAGAATCCATCCACCAAGCCAGGTATATTGCAAGCAAATGCTCTTATTCTGAAACTGCCATGCCCAGTGGTCTTAACCCTGATTTGGAAGGACAGCTCAGTCAGCTACAGGAAGGACAGCCTTCAAGGATTCTGGAGCTGTCTTTGACTTCCCAGGTGGCACAGTGGTAAAGAACCTGCCTGCCAATGCAGGAGACATAGGAGACGTGGGTTCAATCACTAGGTCAGGAAGATCCCCTGGAGGAGGGCATGGTGACTCACTCCAGTATTCTTGCCTGGAGAGTTCCATGGACAGAGGAGCCTGGCGGGATACAGTCCACGGGATTGCAAAGAGAGGGACTCGACTGAAGCACCTGCGTATCCATGCAGGCAAACTTCTGAACCAGAGGATCAGCAAATTCCACTTTAGATTCAGAAATTAGTCTTTTATCCAATCATTTAATCTCATAATCTATCGTCACTTGAACATTGAAGAGCTAGCCTTGTCTGATGAAAATGTCCAGGATCAAACTCAATTAGAAGCAACTTGAGAGCGGAGAATACAGATTTTAGTTCCTGCATACACACACACACACACATACATATAATTTTTTCATGGGGTAAATTTACTTTAGCACTTAATACAATTCAATAAACACAGAGTGTCTGTTTTATACCAAGATCTTCTTATTTCCGGGGATGCAAATATAAGTCAAGCATTCTAGAACAGATCCAGTGAATGAATATTGGCAGCACGAAGAAATGAATATAAATAAACAAGAGGGAAACCTTGGAGCAAAATTTTAGCAAAGCTGACATGAGATAAAGATTAGCAACCCACTTAATGCTATAATGTATTTTATTATTTATCTAAGTTTCAATGAAAATTAATAACCTAATAAGATTGACCGCACCAAATTGCCTGAGGAAAATTTTCCTTTTCTGGGTTTTTGAAGCTTCACCGAAGTCCTACATGTTTTATTCTATCCACAAAAGAATAATTTTCATGTCGAGACTATGTTACCTGAACCCTAACTACTCACAAAATTTACAAACAAGTTAAAGATAAGTTATGATGTTTACAGTGTCCTTCTTGAACTCCTCTTTGAAACATCCTCTGAGCAACTGTCTGTCCATTGTCTGATGAATTCATTCTGCTCTCTGCATCACTAAGCGAACTTCAAAGGAAAGCTTATCAGTTCCATCAAGTCTTACCTGTCTACTTGTTTTTCAGCCAAATGACTCCCAGAAACAGTGTCATGTACAGATATAAAAGCATAGCCTCTGAAACCAAACTATTCTTCAAATGCTTATTCTTCCCTGGTTTCCTAGCTGGGAAGAATAGATTAAAAAAATAGCACAGTCATCCCTGGGTATTCATAGGGGATTGGTTCCAAGACCCACTGCGGGTACTAAAATCTGTGGATGATCCAGCCCCATAGTCAGGGCTCTGTATCCATGGTGACTGCATCTGGATACAGGGGGCTGCCTATTCCTCAGAGGCTGCTAGAGGATATAGCAGATGTAAAACACTCAGCGTGCTATTGCACTTAAAGTGTTAGTCACTCCATTGTGTCCAACTCTCTGCAGCCCCATGGATTGTAACTTGCCAGGCATCTCTGGCCACAGGACTCTCCAAGCAAGAATACTGGAGTGGGTTGCCATTCCCTTCTCTAGGGGATCTTCCCGACCCAAGGATCAAATCTAATCTCTTGCATTGCAGGAGGATTCTTAACCATCTGATCTACCAGGGAAGCCCTGCTCTTAAGAGTGTTCTAAAAGCCTCTGCTACTATTACCATTATCAAAACATTTTCCACAAAATCAGTGAGTTCAGTAAGGGGCATGATATCCACATGGAAGATTTCTCATATCTGCCTTAGGAGACTTCCAGTTTTGGGAGACTGTGGGGCCCTCTGGCTGAAGAGTGATCTTTCCAGAGTGGGAAATAGCAAATGCTTGGGAGTCAATATGCTTGAGTACTGGTCCTACTTCTATTGCACTCAGGAATCACCAGAGATGCTGTAAAATGCAGACTCCAAAGTCAAAGTGTTAGTTGCTCTGTCGTGTCCAACTCTTTGGAGATCCTATGGATTGTAGCCCACCAGGCTCCTCTGTCCATGGGATTCTCCAGGCAAGAATACTGGAACAGGTTGCCATTTCCTTCTCCAGGGGATCTTCCCAACCCAGAGATCGAACCCCATGTCTCCTGCATTGGCAAGCAGATTCGTTATAATTAGTGCCACCTAGGAAGCCCAATGGGGCTGCTTCCTCACAGACACATTGTAGAAATTAAATGAGACAATGAATGGAATCCACTGGAGAAGGCAATGGCACCCCACTCCAGTACTCTTGCCTGGAAAATCCCACGGACGGAGGAGCCTGGAGGGCTGCAGTCCATGGGGTCGCTGAGAGTCGGACATAACTAAGTGACTTCACTTTCACTTTTCACTTTTATGCATTGGAGAAGGAAATGGCAACCCACTCCAGTATTCTTGCCTGGAGAATCCCAGGGACTGGGGGGCCTGGTGGGCTGCCGTCTATGGGGTCGCACAGAGTCGGACACGACTGAAGCGACTTAGCAGCAGCAGCAGCAGCAGGAATCCATGAAGCTGGACTGGCACAGAGGAAATGTTTGATTGGAGATGGGTATTAGGTTCTTTAAGCTTTGTCCATGTATAGAATTAAATCATCAGAAAGCACAGACAAAACTTTTTGGACAGTGCTAATGTATGCATTGACCTCTATTGAGGAGTAAATGTCTAGATAATTTTGTTTTTTGCTGAATCAGGAACCCTTCTTGTGGTGGGCTTGAAGGTAGGCTGAGAGGACACCCATTCTTCTGTAGTAAACAAAGTATATTGATGAAGCTAGTTGCAGGGAAGGAATGGAGAAACAGATGTAGAGAATGGACTTATGGACACAGTGGGGGAAGGAAAGAGTGGGATGCATGGAGAAAGTAGGATCAACATATACACACTACCATGGGTAAAAAGGTAGCTGGTGAGAAGTTGCTTTTTAATACAGGGAGCCCAACCAGGTGCACTGGGATGATGTAGAGAAGTGGGACGGGGGAGGGGAGGGAGGCTCCCAAGGGAGGGAATATATAATTATAATGTATAATTATGGCATTGTTGTATAGCAGAAACCACACAACATTTTAAAGCAATTTTCCTCCAATTAAAAAATAAATTAAAAAAAGAACCATACAAAAATTTTTTAAAAAAAGAAACATTGAAAAAAAATAGAGTAACTGGTGAGGCTGAGAGTGTATTGAAACTCTTTGTTGTGCTGAGGCAGAAAAACCATGCCCTAAATGGACATGTATAATTTTTTTTTTTCAGATAATATAACTTCTAACTTTCTCATACACAATACATAGAATGTCACCTTTTGCCACCAGCAACACCCATTGACCTACACCTGACATTCTATGTATTGTGCATGTGGAAGGCCATGAAAGTAGGAAGGATGAGAAAGGGAGAGGGATGGATATAAGTGAAAGATAAAAGAAGAATTTTACTATTCTCCCCAGAACTTCCCCTTTAGCCCCAAAGAGAAAACTTAGAGCTTGGTGTCAGGCACACATTTTTTTGGTACAGAGCTACTGAGGATCAACATACACATTTGCATGTGAGCTCTTCCCCACCAATTAAACCAGATGCAATGAGAATTCTTTTTTCTAGCATATTTGAATGTTGTTCTGGGGGGAAGAAAAGAGTATCCAGACACTTAACTGGCACGGGATGTTAAAACGAGAGAGAATTTGTATGCATTAGGCAGCAATATGCAAAGAGTCAATTCCCAATGCTCTATGCCAATGGAAGATGCACACTATCACAAACTGTGGATGATCTAACAGCCATTTGTGCTTGGCATTGATATGCTTTTGTAATTTAGTTTTGCCAGACATTTTTTAGTTTAGGCAAAAATGAAAGTGTAGTATTTCTTGAATATACAGGAATGATCCATATGAATAACAGGTTGAAGAAGGATGATTCAAAGCATATAATCTAGTCCCCATTAATTTTTGATGGAGGGGAGACAGAGAAGAAAGTCATCATTGGATGTCTGTGCTATATCATGCCTTTTACATTCAGTGTATAAGAAAATCTACAAAATAATCCTAGGTTATATTTATCCATTTTGTTAGATGAGAAAACTGATTCTCAAACAGTTCAGTTAACTTACTCGTACCATTTTTCAGACCTTATGTCGGTGAGGCACTTTTGTTTTGTTTTGGGATTATTGTTGTTTGCATGTGTTGCTTATCAACAAAGTATTGGGCTCTGTGTCTTTTTATTCCACATCCTTTTATCTTTCAAGTTCACCATTGTCTCAGAGTGGGTCTGTGAAACCCCAAGGGCTCCAAGGGGCAGAGTTGAAAACCAGGCCACTCTTCTCTAATTAAAATATTTCTACCGTTACTCTTAAAGTATTATTATGATGTAATTTGAGAGCAGTTTTAGGTTAATTATAGAATTGAGAGGAAGGTAAAGAAATTCCCCATATCCCCCGACCGGCACATGCATAGCCTTCCCCATAATGAACATCACCCTCCTGAATGGTATTAATGTATTTTTTACCAAAGGTAAACCCACACATCATAATCGCCCAAAGTCCACAGTTTACATTAAGGTTCACTCTTGGTGTTGTATAGTCTATGGGTTTGTACAGATGTATAACGACATATCTGGCTCAGCCGTAAAGAATCTACCTGCATTGCAGGAGACATGGGAAACTCGGATTTGATCCCTGGGTCAGGAAGACCCCCTGGAGAAGGAAATGGCAACCCACCCCATTATTCTTGCCTGGGAAATCCTATAGACGGGGAAGCCTGGTGGCTACAGTCCATGTGGTTACAAAAGAGTCAGGCACGGCTAAGCAACTGAACAACGACAAAGTTGGAGTGAGCCTTCACATAGTATTTTTAAAAGTATACATTGATTTTTATTTTCTGATTGCATGTATACCTGATAAAATCTTTGCTGTTATTTCTTCATTGAAATTTATAGAGTTAACTTTTCCCTACAAACATTGAAGAATTGATGCTTTTGAACTGTGGTGTTGGAGAATATTCTTGAGGTTGTCTTGGACTGCAAGGAGATCCAACCAGTTCATCCTAAACGAAATCAGTCCTGAATATTCATTGGAAGGACTGATGCTGAAGCTGAAATTCCAATACTTTGGCCACCTGATGTGAAGATCTGACTCATTTGAAAAGACCCTGATGCTGGGAAAGATTGAAGGCAGGAGGAGAAGGGGACGACAGAGGATGAGATGGTTGGACGGAATCACCGACTCAATGGACGAGTCTGAGTAAACTCCGGGAGCTGGTGATGGACAGGGAGGCCTGTCGTGCTGCAGTCCATGGGGTCGCAAAGAGCGACTGAGTGACTGAACTGAACTGAACTGAACAAATATTGTAAGCATCTATTGATTTTCTTCCTACTCATATTACGGGTGAGGTTTGAGGCTAACCTGATTCAATGGTTTTAAAGATAAGCTGTTTTTACTACAGGAGTCTTTCGGGAATATTTTCACTTTCCTGGCTGTCCAAAAATTTCAGTAGGACATATGTTGGTATGTGCCACTTATTAAATTGGGCTTCCCAGGTGACACTAATGGCAAAGAATCCACCTGCTAGCAGAAGACCTGGGTTTGATCCCTGGGTCTGGAAGATCCCTTGGAGAAGTAAATGGAAACTCATTCCAATATTCTTGCCTAGGAAATCCCATGACAGGAAGGAGCCTGGTGGGTTACAGTTTGTGGGGTCACAAAAGAGTCAGACATGACTTAGTGACTAAAAAATAACAAAAACTTATTAAATTTACCCATTTATGGTGGGGACTTGCAATGTGCATGCTTTTGCCTTCCTTTAGCTCAGGAAATTTCCAATATTATGTCAAAGTTACTGATATTTAGTTCGTCTTTTTTTCTTCAGACACATTATTTGTATATTGAGTCTCCAGGCTATATCTTAAAAAATTGTCCCATCACTTTTATTTTTATTTTTTACTTTTTCTCTGAGTTCTAAGAAAGCCTATACTCCACATTACTGGCTCCATTTTCTGCCTTGGCAATTCTGCTTTTTATTGACCCCATAGGGCTTCTCTGGTGGCTCAGAGGTAAAAAATCTGCCTGCCAATGCAGGAGATGTGGGTTCAATCCCTGGGTCAGGAATATCCCCTGGAGAACGAAATGGCAACCCACTCCAATATTCTTGGCTGGGAAATCCCGTGGACAGAGGAGCCTGGTGGGCTACAGTCCATGGGGTCGCAAAAGAGTAGGACATGACTATGCAATTAAACAAATGATGATTTTGCATTTCTTTGGCTTAATCTTTGCTTCAAAATAAGTTTATGCAGTTGTATATGAGTTTAGTAGCCTGTTATAGTTTATGTACATATAATTTATACATTTAAAATTAATTTTTTCCCTAAGCCCTAATTAACATCAGCCCACAGCTCATTAATGAGTTTTCTTTCAGTGCAGTGCATTAACTTCTCAGGTCTATTTTTACTTAATTGTTGTTAGATAATTTAGTGCAGTAGAGAGAGAGAGGTTAAGAAATGGATGCAGTGGATTCAAGTTAAATTAATACAAGTGACAGGAGGAGCTATTTAGAGTCAAATGTTACTGTGACTGTTCAGTCTTTACAAGACAACAAGAATACAAGAAGAATCTCTTGTATTCTGGCTACTGGTAAAGTTAATTGAGGAGGGAGAGAAAAGGAAAATGGTTTCAGAGGCTCTTACCTATACAAGAACACAAAATCTGAAAGTAAAAACCTACATCATGCCTTGGTGATAGAAATTAATGTGAATATCCCCAAATCCCATAAGTAACTTAGAATATTGCTACAGAAGACAGAAGCCTAGGGTTAGTTTAATGGGGACATCATGAAGAGAGAACTTGGAAGTTCATGTAATTATAAGATCATTTGTTAGTTTGGCAGGATCTAAAGGTATAGGGGTTTTACCAGCAATCTCAGCATTACAACACATTCTATTAAATTATCCCAAACACTTATGGTGATGCTTAAGCAATCGCAACATCAAAATCCCCAGCCTCCTTCTCTCCCCATGGAGACAGTTAGACTTAGAATGGGCTTTAGACATTGGGATTGGAATTGCAGCCTACACCATGGCCTCTAGTCCCAAAGCTGGGTGATTTCCCAAGTTTCAAAAATATCCGTTTTCAGCTCATTGCCCTTTCTATGTCTATTGCTCTTCCATGTGGGAAGCTGGACAAATTTGTAAAATAAACTTCGAGTTTCTTGTCTTTCTCCCTCTGCTTATTGCCACCATTTGTATTCCTTATGGAGTAAATATTTTTGAATCTGAGCTGGGAGTTAAAACAACTGGGAAACACTCACAGACTCTGAAAGTTATTGGCTCGCTCCTTTTCCTTCACATTCTTGTTCCTGTTTAGACTCTTCTCATACTAGGAAGCAGGGAAATGAATCACTTTTCCAGAACTTTAATGCCCGCCTTGTGTAACTTGATAAGGGCCAGCCAGGATGGCAGAGATCCAACAAAAACAAAAAAGGGCTAAAATAGGATTATTTTAGGGTTTTTTTGTCCAAATATATAGAGGAGCCAAATGCATTTTCACACACAGAAGTTTTTTGTTGTTGTTGTTGTTTGTTTGTCTTTTTTACTTTCACTGCCTATATAAAGGAAAACACCTTGTCTTTCAAAAGGGGAACTCCACCTCTGAAATTATGGAACACTGACACAGCATCATTCATCTTGGCAAAAGTTGACTGAGCAGATGATGTAGATCCACTTAACTTGGACTCAATCAAAGGTTTTGCTATTTTCATTTCACAGGCCAGATGTAGCTCATCATCGGTTGGAATCAATTCCAGAAGAGGTGTTAGAGTCTGTTGGTCCAAGAGAAAGTCTGATCCAGACACTGAAAAGAGCCATGAGGAAAATGGATACCATCTCCACTGATCTCCCAGCAATTTAGTTAGTCCAATATTCAGTTCAGATTAAGCAGTGGGATAATCGAGAAATGATGCTGTCAATATTTTAGTTCATTTAGAAGTTACTCAGTCCCCAGTCATTGTGAAATCATCTCCTACATTCTCTTTCTGTGATGATGCTCTCATATCTGAATGGACAGGAAAACTGAATAGTTAATAATACACACTCTTGGTTTCCAAAAAATGTAGGAAGAGCTAGAGACCAATTACATGTTCGGGATGTGTTTCACTGGGTTACTTGAGTCATCTGTGTTAACTTGAATCTGACCAGTAAATGCTTCATAATTTGTTGTTGCAACTCCTATATCTCAAAAAAAAAACCAACAAAGTTTAACTTATTGAATAGAATACAATGAGTCAGCATTATGAGATTGAAATAGAAGTTTAGAATCTTTTTTTCTCTTATGCACATTCCTGATCAACTGTCATCTTCTCATTGCAACCTTTCCTAATAGCTATATCAAATGCTACTCTTTTTATTCTCCATCTTAATTATATTATATATAAACGTATTGGTTTAATGACTTCCTCTTTCAATAGAATGTAAGCTTCAGGAGGGTAATATGAGGTTTCCCTAGCAAAGAGACAGTACTTTGCAAATAGTGATAATTTAATACTTATTTGTTGAATTAGGAGCCCTGTCCCAAAATCTTGTGGTTAAACTCAAAGATGTTCAGTGACTAATTTCTTGCCCCTATCCCTTTATTTTCATTTTTTGCAAGGCTAGAATAATTGGAAGAGAAGAAGTAAAACAATAAATAGATTTTCTTGGCTGGAAGCAAGGTAAAGAAAGTACAGTACAGAGTCATTTTAGTTTTACGTTTTTAAAAAGAAGGTGAAGAATAGGACTAAGTCTTTGGCTCAGAAAAAAATGTGAAAAAGAAAAAAATAATGTATCTCTCCTTCCATATCCTTTTGTAAAAATAAAGTCAATATTTTGAATATGATTCAAAATTTCTATGTCTGTTTTACAGCTGCATTTTTTTTCTTTTTTTACTTTTTGACACCCTTCACCCATTTCTCGGGATATGTTTCACTGGGTTATAAGCAATCCAGTCCTGGCTCCACTACTAGCCTTGTTATGTTACCCTTTGTAAGATGGGATAATTAAAGCAATCAATTCCAAGAGCTTTTGTAAGGATTGGATCAAATAATGCAAATGAAGTGTTCAATGCATAGTAAATGCTCAGCACGTGTTAGTTAGCTGTTGTTAGTTAACATACAAAGAAACTAAGGCTAATAAGGGCTTCCTTGGAGGCTCAAATGGTCAAGAATCTGCCTGCAATGCTGGAGTTCTGGATTCAATCCCCAGGTCAGGACCCCCTGGAGAAGGGAGTGCTAACCCACTCTAGTATGCTTCCTTGGAGAATTCCATGGACAGAGGAGCCTGGCACTACAGTCCATAGGATTGCAAAGAGTTGGACACAACTGAAGTGACTTAGCATGCATGCAAGGCTGAAAGGTTACTTAAGTCTTCCAAGGCTAGTAGGCTACTAAATGGTGGAGATTGGATTAAAAACAGATCAGTCCATGGGGTTGTAAAGAGCTGGACACCCCTGAGGGATTGAACAACAACTCGTTTTGGAGTTATACTTTTTTCTTGAGAACTGTATCCAGACTTCTAAGTTACATACTTAATATCACAGAAAAAAAAGAGCATGTACTTCAAACATTTATTATAAATGTTACCTGCAATAGTCTAATCATAAGAGTGTGTACATTACAAATAACACACAAAATTAGAAGTCAAAGGAAGGCTATAAGAAATAAACACAAATTTAATATACTTTCACTTCATGTTATTACTCTTACTACGTCCAGGTAGGTGTTTGTCTAACTCTAGTTTGTGTCCCCAACCCTAGTGTAAAATAGAAAGCCTTGCCTGTAGCAGATGCTCAATAAGTGTGGTGAATAAAAGAGTGTGAGCTGTAACTTTATGCTGTTATGCTCTATGCTCACTGCTATAACATACAGACATATTTGAATGCAAATATGCTCAAAAGCAGTGTCCTTGAATTGATTTTTAATATATCCACTAGCTTTCAGCTACGAAAGGTCAAGCTTCAGTCATCTTCCTCAGAGCATTAGTTAAAAGAGAGAGTTTGTTATACCAGCATGAACAGCTGGTATCCCAAAAGGGACATTTACAAGGAAAAGGAGGAAGGTCCTCAAAGGCCTCCATATCCCATTCAAAATTGTTTGCTTAATTCTCCTATCTGTATGCCTACAGAAAATAAATTCTGTTGCTGTCTCTTTAAAAACTCTAGATCTGCTGGGGAATTTGTGATTGTTTTCTAACCATGGCTCTCAATCTTTTTTTTTTCCGATGAATGGAATAAACGATAAGTATAGATCTTCAACCTGGAGGTGATTGCTTGTGGACCGGATGGAAGTGTGTGTTTTATTTCCTTCTCCACCAGATGAGAGGGTATAAAAGCAGTCACCTGTCAACCCACTCCAGCCATGAAATTCAGCAGCCTATTGTCCCAATCACTGCTCTCAATCACTCTAAACGGCCTCCAGGGGCCATCATTATTATAGGACATGTTCCTAAGAGTAGATAAATGGAACTCCACCTGCCAGCCTGCATAGGAAAAGATGGACATTCTTGGCCAAAAATATGAAAGGGCCTGGAGCTTTATTGACATTTACATCAAAAATAGTTAGCAATGAAAGCAGCTGTTGTGGCGTGCTTTCACCACGACGTGTTTGGAATATGCTGTGAATTGAAATACAGACCTCCTGACAAGCAATTTACCTTCTGTCAGTCTCCATGTGCTTGCGGCATTACAGGGTACTCACTGTGATAGGCCACTTAAAGCCACACATGTGTACAGTTTGGATGAAAGATTAACTACAATTTGAGGCAGGAAGTAACGAATTGTGGAGTGTCATTCATAATGGCCGACATTGTCATCTGCAGGGTGACACCACAGCGAGAAGGTGCCTCTGTTGTGACTGCCTTATGGAATCAGATGTCATTCATTCTAATGAAGTTCTGACTGCAATTCTAATAAGCAGAGTGCAAGACAGCTCAGGACTGGAAGCATTAATCTGCCTTGTTTGTTGACATTATAGTGATGACTAAAATGCCATTATGCAAGAAATTCTTTCAGAAGTGATTCAACAGGGGCGATTGTAACACAATGTATAACGGGCCAGAACAAAGGATGTGCCAGGAGTTAATTTCTGTATTTATTCTTCGCAGTTGGTTCAGTCCATTGAATTCTCCCTCCCTTTAAACAGTTCTCCTAGATGAAATATAAGGATGTCTCATAAGTAAAGTACTGGCTGCTTTGACTAAGCCAGATCTAGAATTTCAGTCTTTTCAATACATAGTTCTGTATCAAGTTTTCGTGACCGTTTCAGAAAGCAGTGTAGCACGACAAATAAGAGTAGATTAAATATTTAGCTGTTCTTTCTCTAAAACTGTTGCCCCAAACCATGTTATCTGCCATTCTAGAAATAATCTTTAGTGAAATCAAAAGAGAATGCTAGGGGTAAAGGACCCACCTGCCAGTGCAGGAGCCATAAGAGACTCAGGATCTATCCCTGGAGGAGGAAATGGCAACTCACTCCAGTATTCTTGCCTGGAGAATCCCATGGACAGAGAAGCCTGGTGGGCTACAGTCCATGGGGTCGCAAAGAGTCAGATATGACTGAAGTGACTTAGCATGCACGCAAAAAGAAATAAACAACTGATGGAGTTTTTCCTCACTTAGACAAGGAGTTCATCATTTTCAACCTGATAAACTGCTCAGCAGCGTAGGGGTTAGTGGGCACCTGTCAAAGCTGGTATTTCTACAAGAATCAAACATCTCCAGAGTCAGTATCAACATCAACATCATGAGTCATTACACATTTCTTTTGAAAGGACACAACACAGGATATTTTCCTTGCTTAGTGTTGAGAAGCTTCTCTGTATTTCTTTTCTTCTCCCTAACATTGAATTCTTTGGGTTCCTGGGGGTAGTGGCTGATAAGGAAATGATTCATACCTGTTTACGTCTTCACAGTTCAGGTAGGAAGAAGGCATTTAGTACAAATGATGTCTCAAATATCCAATGCATTTGTCTTCCCTGCAGTTGGTAATCAATCCGTGAACCATTCCGCATACAATTCTATCAATTGTTGCCCCCCACCTTCGGCCCTAGAATCACAGACTATGTGTGTCCAGTGTTTCTATTTCTACTTCAGATCAAATAGAGGTCTAAAGTCCTTAATAAGCTCAGGAATCTAGCCTTTTAAACCTCCCGATACTTATAACCAAACTGCTCTGAGAATCTAAAACTATCAGCAAAAGCAATTTTTGTTGTTTTACACTCTATTTTGTCAAAAAAAAAAAAGAGGTGGATATTAACATTGATTTAAACTTACTTCAGATGTATAGTCCTACTAACAACAATTCCAAACATGTTCCCTGAGTGTAAATATAAGCATGTATTTTGGAGATCACAAATTCACGGAATCATGTGCTACGATTGGTTCCTGGGTGTTTGGCAGGTATTGCTGGCTCAACCCAGAAAATCTATGTGAGGTGGGTTCTAACAGGTCTGGGTCTATCAGAGCAGAAGTGATATTGTGGGTAACTCCCTTTCAGCGAAACTGCCTGCATTGAGTCTTTTGGTAACTTCCGGCCAATGAGAGGCTGAAGGGACCCCCAGGCAGCTGTCTAGCTGCTGGCAGACCCAGACTTCCGGCTGTTATGCAAATTAGCATATTCCTGGAGCCCCTCCCCCAAAACAAACAGGCTGCCAACAGTAGCGTTTCTATTGAACGACTTACTTTTGACTGTTAACTCAGGCTTGTTCCTAATTCCTATTGCTTCTGTGATAATTTAGTGACTGAAAACAATACAAATTTATTATTTACACTTCTGTAGGGCTTCCCTGGTGGCTCAGAGGTAAAGAATCTGCCTACAATGCAGGAGACGCAGGTTTGACCCCTGGGCTGGGAATATTCCCTGGCGAAAGGAATGGCTACCCACTCCAGTATTCTTGCCTGAAGAATCCCATGGACAGAGGAGCCTGGTGGGCTACAGTCCATGGGGTTGCAAAGAGTTGGACACGACTGAGCACAACAGTATCAAGGAGAAGTGAGCTCTCACAGAGAGGACCTGGTCTTGTTCGATGACGGGCTGCTTCTTTCCCATACCAGCCTCCCCTGCTTGAGTCTTTGCTTTCTCTGGCCTCTGAAGCTGAGTTTAACAGATAACACATCTTTCATTTCCCTTTGTTAGACCTCCTAGTTGCTCTTGGCCTATGAAGCACTCATGTACCTTAATCTTTCATTTCCATTCATATAACAAGTTTCTTTTAAAAACAAATATTACCTATGAGGTAGTGCATTAGATTAAACTTTCTGGTAGACTGAAGGCAAACATTCACAGCATCACAATTCCAACAGTACAATACTGAGACCTGGATTCAGTTCTCAACACATTCTTTTCTATCTGGGTGACCTTGGCCAAATTACTTTGTGCTTCTCTCAATCTTAAGGACTTTTTAAAAAAAGGTGATAACTTGGCACTATTATTAATGATTAAAAAGGATGATATACGATGGTACCAGATATGTGGAATGGTTAACATATGTTTTTTCCTTCTTTTTCTCTCTTGTTGCCCAAGACAAACAGGAGAGCTGAACCTGGAACCAAATTAGAGGTATTTGAACATTAAAAAAAAAAAAAGGAGAATTTTTATTTGGCAATATTTAACGCTGGGAATTTGGAGAAGGAAACGGCAACCCACTCCAGTGTTCTTGCCTGGAGAATCCCAGGGACGCGGGAGCCTGGTGGGCTGCCATCTATGGAGTCGCACAGAGTCGGACACGACTGAAGCAACTTAGCAGCAGCAGCAGCAGCAACGTTGGGAATAACTCTAAAAATTTGGAATCTCAAGCAGAATGGCAGGTGCAGAGGTGTTTCTCAGTAAGCACCTTCCAGCTATTTGTCAAATTTCATCACATAGGTGTAGATCCCAGATTGCAGGGTATCACAGTCATTCTAATAAATTACATGGGTGATTACTTCAGATATGTGATTACAAAATGACTGTGTAATACAAATTTCTTTCCTTAATACAGGAGAACATAGGGAAGTGGAAAATAGTAAAACAAAAGTCCTTGTCCTATCTCCATTTCATTCATTCATTTTTTTGCTTATTCATTAACTCACTTGATATTTCTTGAACATGTACCTGTGCCACTTTCATGAACCTGGGAATACCATGATTAATAAAACTAGGCTGTCTCCCAAGATGGCATAGACAAGCATTAGCAACTGAGGAAAATGAATACTATGACAAAGAATGTCAAGATGCTTTAGGAGCAAAACAGAAGGGCATCCATTGTGGCCATTGAGGTAAAGGAGTCAGGGATGTCTTCCTAGAAGGAGAATGTCTAATATGAGATCTGATTGATAAGTAGGAGTTACCCAGTAAAGAGAGAGAGGATCAAGGGTATTCTAGGCAAAAGCCGAGCATATACAGAGTCATGAGGAAGAGAGCACATGCCATATTGAGGTGAATACAAGATGGTAAACATCAGAGGGATGACATTGTATACATGCATGCTAAGTCGCTTCAGTTGTGTCTGACTCTTTGCAACCCCTTGGGCTGTAGCCCGCCAGGCTCCTCTGCCCATAGGATTCTTCAGGCAAAAATACTGGAGTGGGTTGCCAGGCCCTCCTCTAGGGGATCTTCCCAACCCAGGGACTGAACCTGTGTCTCTTATGGCTCTTGCATTGGCAGGTGGGTTTTTTTTTTTTTTTTTTTTTTTTTTACCACTAGCAACATCTGGGAAACCCATGGATGACATTAGGAAACTCCAGACTGTGAGAAACTATGGAAAAACCACCTGGATTCCTTGATAAATTTCATAAAAGGTGGGGGAGAAGCAGGATTGAACAAGAGTAAAAATTAAAAGATATTTAGAATATCAAACAATTACAATCTAAGTTCTTACTTGGATCCTCATTTCAGTTAACAAATAGTTTGTTAAATATTTAAAATGGCTCTTAGCCTGAGGGTTGGGAGCTGTGGTTAAAACCACAAAAGAGGTTTTAATGCCCACCAAAGAGGTGAGTCATAGGCTTTGTGAACCAGAGAGGTGGAGCTGGACTTTCTGCAGTCAGGAGCCACCGAAAATCTGCTGGTCTGTGAATTAAGGATGGGAAATGCCTCTACACACTTGGGAAATGGTAAGGAAGCTGGTTAATTTGGGGAGCAGGGTAGGGATGTGTTTCAAATTCAGTGGATCCAAAATACTCTGAAATATTTATCAGAAGATGAATGTAGGATATTTCTTTAAAAGGAGAATAAAAATGTTAATTAACCTTGGGGGTGTCCTGGGTATATATATCAAAAGTTTAAAGCAGCCATTGGGAGAATGAAAGAGTCATGTATAACTTCCAAAGAGAAGGAAGCTTTCAAGTAGAGGAAAACAGAAGACGGAAAAGTCCATTAAGTCCAGTAAAAAAAGGAAAAGGCAACAAAGAAGAGCCATGCTTTTTTTTTTTTTTTTGAGTTGAAATAATAAAAAAATAATTGACCATATATGATGCCCAACAAATATGTCACACGGTTCTAAAATACTGGAAATCTGTAATAAAGATCTATTCCCCCAAGCCCATATATTTAGAAACTAAAGTGAGTCTAGCTAATTAAAGAGAAAGGAAAATCATACTAGAAATTTCAAATATTCAGATTTCATTAATTGGTTACAAAAGAAGATGAAATCATTTCCTTGTTCCTCAGTCTTTTAAAAGCCCATTGTTTCCTGAGTTTCAGTTTATTCTGCATCTCAGTGCCTCTTTTTGAGGCCTCTGCTCTATCCAGGCTGTAGGTCCCCCAGCTTCTCAGAGCCCTGTGGGAGCTCTGACGACGGCTCCCTTTATAGCTCCTGATCTCTTCTGCCGTAGCCAGCAGAGGTTCACCCTGTGTGTGCGGAGATGAGTACAACGACGAATCCAGGATCCTCTGTGTCCTGGAGCTCTTTCTGTGTGGGCCACACCGCACCCTCTCTGGTTCTCTGCTCCACAGGCTCCGGTTCCCCAGCCTCCCCTCACTCCAGACTGTGGCCCTGACTCAGCCAGTGCCCTGCACGCCAGGTAGGAAAGTGCCTCCAGGCGGAAAGCCAGGGCAGTCCTTCTCTGGGATCGCAGTCCTGCAGGGCTGTTACTCAATGGCTGAAAGCAGGCCCATATATTTTTGTCCAGTTTTGATTATTTATAGCAGGAAGACAAGTCCAGACCCAGTTATACTCTCTTAGCAAGAAGCAGCAGTGCGACCTTTACTAATTTTAGCAATGTTCCCATTCACACAGAATGGGAAAAGGCCCTAGTGTGAGACGTGTTCTTTCTTGTTGTTTCCGCACCCCACCCCCAAGAATTTCAAGGCAATTTGAAATTTGATTTCTTTTTTTAAAATTGAAGTACTCTTGTCTGGAAAATCCCATGGACGGAGGAGCCTGGTAGGCTGCAGTCCCTGGGGTCACTCAGTGGGACATGACTGAGCAACTTCTTTTTCACTTTTCACTTTCATGCACTGGAGAAGGAAATGGCAATCCCTTCCAGTGTTCTTGCTTGGAGACTCCCAAGGATGGGGGAGCCTGGCGGGCTCCCATCTATGGGGTCGCACAGAGTCGGACACGACTGAAGCGACTCAGCAGCAGCAGCATAGTTGATTTATAGATATCCCAGTAGCTCAGTGGTAAAGAATCTGCCTGCCAATGCAGGAGATAGGGCTTTGGTCCCCGGGTCAGGAAAATCCTCTGGAGAAGGGAATGATAACCCACTCCAGTATTCTTGCCTGGGAAATCCCATGGACAGAGGAGGCCAGTGGGCTACAGTCCATGGGGTCACAAAAGAGTCGGATACAACTTATTGACTGAAAAACAACAACAATGTAGTTTGTTTACAATACTATGTTAGTTTCAGGTATACAACAAGAATTTTATATTTTTACAGATTATGCTCCATTTAAAGTTATGAGAAAATACTAACTATATTCTCTATGCTGTATATTCCACCCTTGTATCTTATATATTTTATGCCTAATAGTTTGTACCTTTTAATGCCCTTTCTCCATCCTGTCCATTCCTCCACCCTTATCTCCTTGGTTAACTACTAGTTTGCTCTCTATAGCTGTGAGTCTGTTTCTATGTTATTTTCATACAGTATCTGTCTTTCTTTGATTGGCTTCTCTAAACAGAATACCCTCTAGGTCTATCTGTATTTACAAATGGCAAAATTCCATTCTTTTTTATGACTAAGTAGTATTTCATTTTATGTACACATGCATATGTCACATTTTTATCCATTCATCTATTGATTGACACTTCAGTTGTTTCCATATCTTGACTATGGTAAATAATGTGACTATGTAAATATCTTTTCAAATTGGTATTTTTGTTTTATTTGAATATGTATATCCAGAAGTGTAACTGCTAGATCTTATGGCAATTCTAGTTTCAGTTTTCTGAGGAACCTTCATACTGATTTGCATAGTGGCTGCATCAACTTACGTTTGCACCCATAGTGGCAGGGTTCCCTTTTCTCCACATCCTCACCAACATTCATTGTTTGTTCTTTTTTTGACATTAGTTATTCTGAGAAGTGTGAGATGATAACTCATTGTGGTTTGGATTTACATTTAATAGATGATTGTGTGTTAGTTGCTCAGTTGTGCCCGACTCTTTGTAACCCCATGGACTGTAGCTTTCCAGCTCCTCTATCCATGGGATTCTCCAGGCAAGAATACTGGAGTGGGTTGCCATTCCCTTCTCCAGGAGATCTTCCCAACCCAGGGATCAAACCCACGACTCCCGCATTGCAGACAGATTCTTTACTGTCTGAGCCATCAGGAAAGCCCAATAAATGGGTAGTGATACTGAACATCTTTTCATGTGCCTCTTGGCCATCCATATGTCTTCTTTGGAAAATATTTTTATTCAGGTCTTCCCCCCATTTTTTAAATTGGATTGTTTTTAGATATTGATTATATGAGCTCTTTATATATTTTGGATATTAACCCCTTATCAGACTTATCATTTGCAAGTATCTTCTCCCATTCAGTAGGTGCTGTGTGCTGGAGTGTATGTACTGGGGATGGCTGTCTCTGGCCTGATCAGAGACAGGACTGGCATCCACCCAGCTCTGTTCAAAGTGTGCACATTCTCTTTGGCAAAGCAGTCTCTGCCTTAGTGGGGAGCAGCGTAAGAGACAGACAGGCTGAAACAAGAACCTACTGTGTGCTGGTGGGTGCTTGGAGTGGTCCTGGCCACCCAGTCAGAGCACCAGGCAAATGCCTGAGATATTTTTGGTTAAGTTCATAATAGCTTATATCACAGATTAAGCTCCAACTTGGTAACAGAGAAATACTTCTGTTTTGCTTGCATATATTGTCTTTTGCCTTATTTTAATGGGTAAGTAGCATTTGGGAAGGTTTTAAGTTAGAGATGATTGAAACATTAACAACTGACTTTATATCATCCCAAATCATTTTCTTGCATTTGCCTAAAAGACTGAAATTATGGCCTACATCCCTTATTATTTTCAATTTTTATGGAAGATCAAAAAAATATGTAACTTGCATTTATATACACTCCATGGTAAAACATGGAAAAAAGTTTATGCAGATAGAGAATATTAAAGTATGAAAGCTACCAAGATAAAAAAGACTATTTATTTACTTATGAATATGGCAATTAGAATTGTCTAAACTGTACAGTTTTTTTCTTATGAGATTCCCAAAGAAACTTCACAATAACATTTGCAAATGTTTCCGTAAGAAGGAAAGTTTATGAAACATGTTTAAATATTTATAGAATGTTAAAACTGAGGCATTAATTGGCAAACAACTTAATTAAAATGCTTTCTCAAGTAATTAGCAACAAATACTTCCCTATCTCTTTTGCATGCCATTTGTCTTGTTGTGTTTGTTAAACCCGCCTGTCAGTCAAACTTTGCTTCAGGTAATTTTTTGGCTCTATGGGGAAAATCTTCAAAAATTACATCTGAATTTAAAATATTTTGATTATCATTTTTATCTAACAAATCCTCTTTTCCACTTCATCTTCTATATGTCCCAGTAAACCACCATCCTGGGAATTTAGGGCCTGAAGATGAAATTCCGCATCAAGGCAGAACTGAGTTTCCAAAAACACTCTCCAGAGAACAAACTGAATCAATCTAGAATCAACAAACAGTGCAGTTAATTAATGAGAACACCATAAGGGAGCTTTTTTAAACAATGTTGACGGCTGCTGCCCCAGGACCAATAGCACCAGAAGTTATTGCTGATTTGAAAGAAGTGACTCTGAGGGGTCCCCCAAGGCACCTTGTGCTTACATTAGCTATTTACCACAACTTTTCCTTTTATTTGCACCCCAGGGGGAGTACACTTATTTCCTAAATTACTTTTTAAGTGATGCTTCTTCCTGCCAGTAGCCTGAGGGGCAGCGAAGGTACCATAGAGTGAAGAAACGCAGAAACCAAATCCGCAAAAGCACAGAACAGTCTGCCGAAAAATCCCTGTACTAGAGGGTTGTTTTCCAAACCACAAGTCCTAAGATGGCACAGAACGTACAGGGGCTCCTTCCTCCAGTCTGGTCTAACGGGGGGCGGGTTGTGGGGAATGAACAGGGAACGGCGAAGCTGGAGGGAGCGTCAGAGACAGGTGGTAGTGTGAGGTCTGATGGATAAGGAAGATGTAAATACTTAGCTCACCGCTCAAGCCTTCTTAAAACTAAGGCAGTTGAAAGCCACTTAGACCTAATGAAGTCTCACTACATCTTGTGGTTTAGAGGCACTGATCTACAAAAGTTCAGTTCAGTTCGGTCGCTCAGTCGTGTCCAACTCTTTGCAACCCCATGGACTGCAGCACACCAGGCCTCCCTGTCCATCACCAAAGTTTACCCAAACTCATGTCCATTGAGTCGGTGATGCCATCCAACCATCTCATCCTCTGTCCTCCCCCTCTCCTCCCACCTTCAATCTTTCCCAGCATCAGCGTCTTTTCCAGTGAGTCAGTTCTTCACATCAGGTGTCCAAAGTATTGGAGTTTCAGCTTCAACATCAGTCCTTCCAATGAACACTAAGGACTGATCTCTAGGATGGACTGGTTGGATCTCCTTGCAGTCCAAGGGACTCTCAAAAGTCTTCTCCAATGATACAATGAAGTTCCTAGGTGCTGCAAATAAGACCCAACACAGCCAAATAAATATTAAAACAAAGCATCAAGAAAGCAACAAAAAAAATGCCTGGCACACAATAAACACTCAAAAAAAGGTTGCTGAATGAGTGATTAGATGCTTAATGACTGAAGTGAGTGGATTTGGTAATCACTGTCAGTGATTCTCCCAGCAATTGAGAGGACCTAAAGAAATCCTGAAATTTTAGAATTAGCCATAATGGTATTGCAAAAGAGTTGGACATGACTGAGCGATAAACGACATCAATGTCTAATTCATGCTACAAAAAAATAACACCTATAAGATTTAGTCATTCCTTGTTGTTGTTCAGCTATCCACTCGTGTCCAAACCTCTGTGACCCCACAGACTGCAGCATGCCAGGCCTCCCTGTCCCTCACCATCTCCTGGAGTTTGCCCAAGTTTATGTCCATTGCATTGGTGATGCCATCATCCTGGTATAAAACCTAGTTGACATCATGTGTTTTGACAGATTTGGGCATCATCAGTGATTAAAAGACAACTTGGTTCCTGCCCTGAGTTTGTGGTCTGATTAGGAAATCAAATATCAATCTAATAATTATACCAATATATAATTAAGAAAATGTAATCAATGCCTGAAAACAACACTGGGGTCTATGAAAGTATATAACAAGTGTTCAGAAAATTGGAGTGGTCATATAAGGTCATTTTCTTATATGATAAAAATATTTTAAATGCAGAATAGATAATTTAAGGAAGATATGGGGTTTAGGGGTTCACAAAGCTAGAATATTCATCTCCCATCTTTTTTTGTGAATTCCAGTCTCAACTAAACCTCTGAAATACAGTTATTCAAGATGTTAATTGTTTCAAACTGCCATGCAATTCCAAAAACTTTCAAAAGTTGTACACCCACATAGGACTATTTTAGTAGAATAAGTAAGCATTAAATTCAGTAAGTCTTAATTCCTTTTCCTATAATTAGGATTTTTAAATATCTTAACAAAAAAGAGATTACTCCTTTAATTAATGAATAATAAACTTCTAAAAGTTTTGACTTTAAAAAAAACTTTAGGTTTCATACTAAGCACAGTGATGGGGGGGGGGATATTTATTGACTGCTTTTTGTGCACCAAGAACAATGCTAGTCTTTTACTCATTTTAAATACTTAATTGGGCTTCCCAGGTGGTGCTAGTGGTTAAGAATCCACCTGCCAATGCAGGAGACACAAGAGATGCAAGTTCGATCCCTGGGTAGGGAGATCCCCTGGAGGAGGGCATAGCAACCATTCCAGTATTCTTGCCCAGAGAATCCCAAGGACAGAGGAGGCTGGCGGGCTATAGTCCATAGGGTCATAAAGAGGCAGACATGACTGAGCAACTGAACTCACACAAATACTCAATCATAGTTTAGTTTGCTTTCTAGAAAAGATTTCTGTTTTTATACTCTTTATTTTATTTATTTATGTATTTACCTATCTATTTATTTAATGTAAGAATGAATAAGGTGAAATAGTTTACAGGCTGGTGACCATTTGTAAAAATTTAAAGAAAAATATGGATACAGACACAGAAGCATAAAGCATACAGACCAGTGCATAAAGCATTAGTCAAATAAAGATGCTCCACTGTGGAATCAATAAGTGAGTTATCTGGAGATCCCCTGTTTGTTTGTTTTTTTTTTGTTGTTGTTGTTTTTTTCATTAAAAGTAAATTTATTGTTTGTTTAAAAAAAAAAAACAAAAACAACTGTGCAATATGTGCTTCTCAAGACATTTGGACTCTGGCTTGTTGCTCATCTCTTCTCAGGCTTCAGTTTGGCCAGGTTGAACATGTCTCCCAAGCCCCTCAGCTTCCCCTTCTTGGCTTTCATCTTCTCCTTGTCTCTGTCTTTCTTCTTTTCTTTGCCTATTTTCTCTTTCCTCCGATCGGGCTTCTCGCCTCTGTCTTGGTTTCCATTCATCTGTCTCTCCAGAGAGTGGGAAGGCTGGTCGCTGGCTGTGGATACAGATTCCCTTCCTGATCTCGAACTTTCTTCCGTGTCTTCTTCCAACGTCTCCATGCCTTCGTCGTCATCACCCACTGCAGGTTTATCATAGGACTTGTCAATGGCAGCTCTGAAGCTCTCATTGCATCCCCTGCCTCGGATTATCCGTGGCCTAGGGCGATGGAAAGGAATGTCCCCATTCAAAGTCACCTCGGCAACTGCTGTCTGCAGACTCTCTAAAGAGCTCGACTTCTTCAGACCCAGGGAAGGCCCCACATCTCTGCTGGGGGAACCTGCTTTCTGGTCATCCACTGTATTGAGTTTAGTCTTGTCAGCTATACCTAAATCCATGCTTTTTGATTTTCGCGTTTTAACGAAATCCAATTGACTGGCATCTGAAAATTGCTTTGTGCGTTTTTCTGACATACTCTGACGTCCAAATCCTTCTCGTTGAAAAGCAAGAACTGGATCAACGTCTGGACTCAAAGAGCAGTCTGCAGAGTCGCTGATGCCAACCTTGGCCCATGTGCCAGCATCTGTCGTCACAAATCCTACATCATCATGGGAGCTGGAAGATGACTGGTCAGAGAGATGTGGTGGAAGCACTGGCAACCTGTCATCCTCAATAATGACAGTGTCATCCTGGGGCATATTCACCGTGGGGGACAGCTGGTATTTACCCATTATCCTACTGAGCGCAGCATTTCTTGTGGGTGATTCATCAAGACCCTCGAGCCCGCTGTAGAGGGAGTGGGAAATCCTTTGCTCTCTCTCATCCAGCACCGTTTCAATGGGCAGCTCGGGTCCAGAGGGGCTCCCAGGTGACTTGAGCTCAGTGCATTTGCTTATTCTCCTCGCCACAATGAGCTGGATCATTCCTCGCTTGTTCCCTTCAGTGGACATGGACCTCCGGAGGGTTTCCATGGCATCCTGGTTTGTCTTGCTCAACAGGGATTCTCCATTCACTGCTATCAGTTGATCATTCACCCGAAGCCTCCCATCCTTCGATGCTGCTCCTCCATTAATAATGGACTTGACGAAGATTCCCAAATCTGCGTGGTTCTCTTTCGACCGGTTACCTTTGACACTGACGCCAAGACCGGCAGATCCTGAATCATTCAGCGGAACTTCAAACGTCAGAAATTCCCGGGTGCCGTCGGGTGTGAGAACGGTATCCTCATCTTCTGCTTTCGTTTCTTTTGGAATCTGCATCTGGCTTGGCTCTGCATTCAGTTCCCTTGGGTGGAAGGCATCTTCTTGGCGAAAGACCAGAAGGCTCACAGTCCCTTCCATCTTGGTGCTTCTCAACAAGGAAACAACTTCCTCCTGGGATTTGCCTGCTAGATCGACTCCATTAACCTCTATGAGTCTATCACCAGCCTTCAGCCGGCCATCTTGGATGGCAGCACCCCTTGGGAGGATGTTTTTCACATAAATTGGTGCTGAGCCACCTATTGTTACATCCCTGGAAGTGATGCTGAATCCCAAACCTTCTGTACCTTTCTTGAGCTGGATGTTAAGCTTCTTGCCTATTTTTTTGGTGTTGTAACCACTGCTGGGACTGAACACATGGTGTGCTGCCAGGGCGGGAGCGGCAGGCGGCTTTCCCGAGGGCTGCGCGCTCTGAGGTAGGAGTCGGGGGTGAGGGTCCGCGTGCTCAGGTCGGGGGTTCAGCCGGGACGCCCTGGGCAGAGCCTGCGGCCCCGCGCTGGTCACACCCCTGTGATCCACATGCTGGCTGTCCGGGCTGAAGCGGCTCGAGTAGTAATTGTTCCTCTCGCTTTGGGACAGTTGTTCATACTGCTCTTTATTGGCTGCGGGAACCACATGGAACCAAATGATGGATGTCCGCATGGCTTGGCGAAACATGTGTTGTGCTTGTTCAAATCTTCTATTTCGAAGGTCGCCATCATTAATCCTGACAATGCAATCATTCTCATGAAAAAGGTTTTCTTGTTCAGCTTACCACCTTTCTCCAGTCGTTTTACTAATAACCCCAGGGTTCTGCCGCCTCGAGCACTGAAAGGCACTACATGGATTCCCAGAGGCCCTCCATCGTTGGGGACTTGTACGAGCTTTACCATATCATCCAGAGAGAAGTTGGGGATGTTCTCCACACCGGTGTCGGCATGGCCCACGGGTTCCACGCGGCTGCTGTCTTCCTCTGCGACGTCCTCATCCTGTTCTTGCTTCTCCAGCCACTTGTCCACCATTGGGTGACTGGCACTCAGAGATGAGCGAGCATTGTCTCTCTGAAATTGGTTAGACCAGTTACTAGTGTCCCGTGGGAGGCTTCTGTAGTTTTCTCTTTCTTCCTGTCACAGGCTGCAGGACTGCCAGCACTGTTTTGCTTGAGGAAGCCAGCGGTTGTCGACCAGCGTGTGGGGTTTTTCCTTGAAGGCTCTTCGGAGAAGTTATTATCACTGACAGACGTGGAAAGGCCAATTAACGCTGGGTCACTGCTCCGTCGGACGTGAAGAGGCATATTCGCACGAAGGACTGAAGGGGTGACCTCGATCTCACTTGTTGCTTGGTAAGGCTGGAAGGCTGAGACATTGTTGGTGCCGAGCTCACTGCCGAATATCTCTGGGCTCTGGGTGCCTGTGGAGCTGGCACTGGTGCCATCACCTCCATGATGGGGGTCTTGCTCATCAAACACGGCTACCAGTCTGTCTTTGTCATCTGCCACATCACAGAGGATGTCGTCGAGATCCAGAATTCCTCCATCTCCATGTTCCAGTCGATGCACTTGTATCCAGTAGTTTGGATCCTTGGCGATGGCCTTCCGGTAGCGGGTCACCGCTTGCTGGATGAGGCTGAAAACTTTCATGTGGCCGTCCCCGCACGGCACGACCACCCGGGTCCTGCCGAAGCACACTGTCACTTTCATGCCGCCGCCGCCGCCACGGGCCGGCCCGCGCCCCTCGGTGACCGCGGCCGGAGGGCCCGGAGCGCCCTGGGCCGAGGCGGCTGCACGCGGGGCGCGCGGCGCGGGGCGCGAGGCTAGGGGCCGCGGCCGGGCGCCCGATCGGCTCGCATGCCCGGCCTGCCGCCCTCGCCGCGCCTAGCCGGGCCTGGCCCCGGGCTCGCCCGCCTGTGCCCGCGCGGCGCCGCAGCCTCCGGCCACCTGTTCGGTGTGTGTCGTCGCGCTCGGCGGCCGGGCCGTGTGGCGCTGGCGCGGCGCTCGCTCCGGGTGGTGTTGTTGTTTTTGACTGTATGTGTCTGCGTGAGCTCAGGAGAAGTGAGGATGGGGAGGGGAATAGACTATTAGTGTCCTACTGCTCACACTTCATTCTTCCCAGTTTCTTGATTTTGTAGGTTATTTGCTACCTAATAAAATTAAATTTCATCAATGATAAAAGCTACCAGAATTGGTTAGGAGTTATATTTTAAAAAATGATGGTGTCATGAGAACCTAACAAAAAAAGGACAGAAGAGCAGCTTGGATGTTTAAGCATAATCCATGGTGGACACAGGCAAAGGTTAGAGAGCCTATTTTCTAGGCTAGCAAGCTTCTAGGAGTACAGTGGGGCTGGGGGTGCCGATCTACATAAATTGCTCTAACTGACTCCACTGCTATTCAGAAATACTCAAGTACTTATGTCTTGGTGAACATGGTACTTCTCTTCACTTTGGTAGTCACATATCCTCCTGATCTCTTTCACAAGTTTGAGAATTCCAGACGGTAGGGCAAGTTAGCTAAATTGATAGGACATTCAGATTGGACTTGAATCCAGGGAAGAAAAGATCAGTAAAAGATGGACAGACAAAGATCTTACTTATCAAAATAAGTGTTTTTAGAAATAAAAACATATCTACTTGGCCTCCAAAGAATCTGATGTGTACCATTCAATGACCAAAAGAAGACTGAAGACCATAGGGAAATAATAAATGTGTCACAGAAAACTGGACCTGGAGAAGAAAACTGAAAATAAAGACATTGGAAAAATAACTTTTAAGGTGAAAATATTTAAGAATAGTACTAAATGAAATACCAGGCCACCTGACCTGCCTCTTGAGAAATCTATATGCAGGTCAGGAAGCAACAGTTAGAACTGGACATGGAACAACAGACTGGTTCCAAATAGGAAAAGGAATACATCAAGGCTATATATTGTCACCCTGCTTATTTAACTTATATGTAGGGTACATCATGAGAAACGCTGTGCTGGATGAAGCACAAGCTGGAATCAAGATTGCCAGGAGAAATATCAATAACCTCAGATATGCAGATGACACCACCCTTGTGGCAGAAAGTGAAGAAGAACTAAAGAGCCTCTTGATGAAAGTGAAAGAAGAGAGTGAAAAAGTAGGCTTAAAGCTCAACATTCAGAAAACTAAGATCATGGCATCTGGTCCCATCACTTCATGGCAAATAGATGGGGAAACAGTGGAAACAGTGACAGACTTTATTTTTTTGGGCTCAAAAGTCACTGCAGATGGTGACTGTAGCCATGAAATTAAAAGACACTTGCTCCTTGGAAGAAAAGTTACGACCAACCTAGACAGCTTATTAAAAAGCAGAGACATTACTTTGCCAACAAAGGTCCGTCTAGTCAAAGCTGTGCTTCTTCCAGTAGTCATGTATGGATGTGAGAGTTGGACTGTAAAGAAAGCTGAGTGCCGAAGAATCTATGCTTTTGAACTGTGGTGTTGGAGAAGACTCTTGAGAGTCCTTTGGACTGCAAGGAGATCCAACCAGTCCATCCTAAAGGAAATCAGTCCTGAATATTCTTTGGAAGGACTGATGCTGAAGCTGAAGCTCCAATACCTTGGCCACCTGATGCAAAGAACTGACTCACTGGAAAAGACCCTGATGCTGGGAATGATTGAAGGTGGGAAGAGAAGGGGACGACAGAGCATGAGATGGTTGGATGGCATCACCAACTCAATGGACATGGGTTTGGGTGGACTCCAGGAGTTGGTGATGGACAGGGAGGCCTGGTGTGCTGCAGTCCATGGGGTCCGCAAAGAGCTGGACATGACTGAGCATCTGAATGGTACTGAACTACATGAAATATTTGCTGAAACAAGTATTAAGTGCTCAAGGATGGTAGAAATGCATGAAATGAAGACTGTAGAATAATAGAAAGGATATCAAATGTATGAGCAAAAGCAAGAGAGGAAAGTATTAAAAAATTATTTTGGGACAATTTCCATTTATATAAACAATGATTCTCTGGTAAAGGGGAAGATTAATGTGATTCCAGGAAGCAATAAACACGAACAGGAAACAAATGTGCTTCAACAGTAACAATAAAGAGTCATATTTTTGTGAAGCTAGTAATGAGTAAACACTGTCCTCTTCTCCAGCAACAAACGACAAATCAAGGAACTGAATTAACTAGCAGCAGACTTTCAGAGAACTAAACAAGTAGCATTCAACTATCACATATCTTGGCACATTAACATTCTAACAGTCTAAAAAAGTAGGGAGCAATGCCAGACACCAGAGATAATCTACAAAAAGAACACAAATAGAAGTATTAAATGCAATAATTTTAACCCAGATGATGTTTGGCAGTCTGTGTAAATATTAGTGTATAACTAAGTACACTTAATCTTAAAATAGAAGTTCCCCAAAAGTTTTACATGACAAAAAACAATATCCAATGTAATTGTAATTATGAAAAAAAATCAGTCCAATTCTATAGCATTTGCAGATTCATTCTTGAATATGAAGACTAGTTTTAAGAGCCTAGGGCTATGGAACAAGCCTAGGTTATTCTTATATTACAAGCTAGGTTATATCTTCTCTAAATCCATAAGATTCTTTTCAGCTTGATAGCAATATGTGAAGGGAGTTGTGGATTTGTATCAAATTAGATTCCCAGATAGCCTCTTTCTTTGTGGGTAACTTGCTCTTTTCTAGAATTCTCGTTGGGGCTTCTCCACAATTTAGCCAAACTCCATGGTGGCCAGGACATCTGGACGTTTACCTCAATGTGTTCAACACGTTGTCAGATCGAGAGATATATATGCATCACAGAATGGAAACTTTTGGTTTCACAGAGCACTGGAAATACCTCCTAAGAAGAGAAGTGTCTGTTTGGATTAGATGGTTTCCAGTGAAACAGATGGGGTACCAGCCTCCTGGGTTTAAAACTGGCAGAACCTTTTAGGGCATTCAATAAAAGAATCAACAGTGTTTAAAGAGGAAGCAGAAACACTGGGGTCAAAAACATGACATATTTTCACATGCCAAATAATAAAGTTAACACGTCTACAAGTTAAATGTGCCAATAAGTTTGATAAATTTGATTCTTTGACAGAGTACAATTGCTTGAAGTAATGGAAAATTTGATTTACTTTTTAAGATTTCAATATTTTTGTCCTGTAGTCATTCAATTTAGCACATAAATTTCAATTTTATAGAAAACATTTATTTTCCTATAGTCTAGAATTAGGACAAACTAACCTTAGGGTGAGTTCAACCAAGGCTCAACCAAGAGTGAGTTCAGGTTAATTCAATAATCACATATTGGCTACTTAATATGCTCAAGCTGCTGTGCTAGTTTCAAAAGATGAGTAACACTCAGTCTCTGCCTTAAAGGATTCACCATTTAAGAATAAGTTCCTAGCGTTTTTCCTGTTTCCACATGCAGCACATGGGCAAGACATTACAGAAGTGAGTTATAACCTGAAGGTTATATGGAAGTCACATATCCTCCATATGGATATGTGGAGTGGGCTTCCATATCCTCCAGCTTCTAATCTGAATATTGTTGATCTAGTAGAATGAAACCAATTTAGACTCAGGCAAAGAATCCGCCTGCCGATGCAGGAGACATGGGTCCGATCCCTGGGTTGGGAAGATCCCCTGGAGGAGGAGACAGCAATTCGCTCCATATTCTTGCCTGAGAAATCCTATGGACAGAGGAGCCTGGCAGGCTGCTGTCCATGGGGTCTCAAAGAGTTGGACAGGACTGAGCATGCATGCACTTATAACAAAGGCTTTCAGGTGCTATGTAGAAATCTGAATCAAATACAGTTGAAGGAAGACAATGAGTTCAGTTTTGTATGTGTTCTCTTAGATTCTTTTGGGATATCCACATACACTATCCAGCATTCCAGCATTCTGGGAAAGAGGATTCCAGATTGAAAGAACAGCAGGGCCAAATACCCAGAATCTGTTTCTTATACAAGGTACTTAAGCAGGCAAGTGAGGATAGGATGAAATGAAGGGGGCGGGGAGATAACTGGAGATGAGAGACAGGAAGGGCCAGTCCCTGCAGGATTTCCTAGGACAATTTAGAATTTTGCCCTTTACTCTGCAAAAGAGAGGAGTCCTTGAGGATTCAGAGTAAAGGAAACCCTTGGCTGAAGTCAGCACTGAGGAAATGCGAGTGTTATTCAAAGGACAACAGTGGCCTGCACAACAGTCTTGCTCAGTCACATTCATGAGGTTATGAAGGATGTCCTTCAAGAGAGCACTATACGAAAGCAGAAGACAATTTATATCAAAGAAGACTTTTTATATCAATTTCTAATTTTTATATATGTGGAGAATGGCTTTTATTCTTCCATTGAGTTTTAATCTTTTGCCACAATCATGTTATCAGACAAAATAATAAAGTTACAATCACAGGCAATATATAGACAAAGATAAAGGTAACAAAGAAAAAAGCAATCTAGGATCAAAATCACAGAAAAAACTAAAGGAAATAAGTAAAGAGTACAGGGAAAGGAGTTGGTTTAATAGGCAAAGAACACATCTTTCCAAAAGACAGGAAGAAAAATAGAAGTAGGAAATAGATGTGTTTTCAGGCATGTTGATGAGAGAGTTAAGGGATTTCCATTAAGAAACCCTTACTCTCCTCTGTAACATATAAAAGAGGTTAATTTGCTTAGAGAAAGATTCTAGATGTTGGAATTGGGGACTTGAAGGGATTGGCAAGCATTTGAAATAGCTGTAATGGGAAATGGTGCTGAGAAGGCAGCTGAAATTGAGAACCATAAAAATATAATGTCACCATTGCTCACATTTATGTGATTTTTTTTTCTCCAGCGGCCCCCCAGCATCTCAGAAATAGAAATAGAGAAGGCAGATGTTTGGATTAAACGAAGTTTCAAAAATGCATATAACAAGGGACAGGCTCTGGGAGACTTGAACTTCCGGCCATGATGTACCTACAGGGATAGGGTTTCCCCTCACTCCTTGAAAACTACATGTGTGTGTGTGTGTTAGTCGCTCAGTCATGTCCAATTCTTTGCAACCCCATGGACTGTTGCCCATCAAGCTCCTCTGTCCATGCAATTTCCCAGGCAAGAATACTGGAATGGGTTGCCATTCCCTTCTCCAGGGGATATATCTTCCTGACCCAGGGACTGAACCCACGTCTCCTGCATTACAAGCAAATTCTTTACCATCTTGAGCCACCAGGGAAGCCCCCAGATTTACAATAGCTAGTATCTAATAAAAGAAACCCAATTCAGGCAAAGAAGCAAAAAAGTAGAATTCAAAACCAGGTGATAAATCAATCAATATTAAACAGACATGGAAATAGCATGTTGAGAAAATTATCAGACCATTTAACACTCTCAGATAGTGCCAAATCCACTCTCTCAGATATATTCTGTGTAACAAAGGAACTCACAAGCATGATGAGAACGGTAGTGGAGTACAGGAAAGAGACTTCCAGAGTGAAATAGTCCCCATCTCCCCATGGGATTGAGGTATCTAAGTTAATGGTCATGTACTTAAGTGATGCACTGTGACTTTAAAAGATGCAAACTTTATTGCTAAACATAATCTCAAAGAAAGTAATATTTCTATTGATAAATACAGCCAAACCAACTGACATAAAACTATATCTAAACTCAGCTAAACTAAATCTAAAATTATAAACATTTTATTTATTTATTTATTTTATTTTTATTTTATTTTATTTTTTTCATTTATTTTCATTAGTTGGAGGCCAATCACCCCACAATACTGCAGTGGTCTTTGTCATACATTGACACGAATCAGCCGTGGATTTACATGTATTCCCCATCCCGATCCCCCCTTCCACCTCCCTCTCCACCCGATCCCTCCGGGTTTTCCTTTAGAAAGAAGTAGAAGATCTTTAATTTAGGCATATATTTCTTAGATAAATCACTAAAACCACAATCCAAAAGGGAAAATTGATAAATTGATTTTATTAAAATTAACAGTGGGACTTCCCTGGTTGTCCAGCGGCTAAGACTCCATGCTCCCAAGGCAGGGGACCCATGTTCAATACCTGGTCAGGGAACTAGATCCCACATGCTACAACTAAGAGTTCGCATGCTGCAACTAAAAAAAAAAAAGAGAGATCCTGCATGTCCCAATGAAGATTGAAGATCCCACATACTGCAACTAAGAACTGGCTCAGCCAAAGAAAGAAAGAAATAAAAATAGATATTAAAACAATTATTAAGATGAACAATGTCAGTTCTTTGAAAGAATAAAAAGATAAGTCACAGATGAGAAAAGTACATTTACAACTTACATTATCTGATTAAGGACTCATGTTTAGAATATATAAAAATGCTCAAACCTCCAAAATAAGAAAACAAACATATCAATAAAAATGGCAAACGATTTGAGCAGAGGTACATATATTATCTTACCAGAGATACAAATGGCAAAAATACACCCCCAAAGATATTTAACATCATTAGTCATTAGGAAATGCACATTATAAATCACAAGACACCACTTTACACCTATTAGAATGATTAAAACGCGAAAAGCCAACAATAACAACAAAAACTGCCAATACCAAATACTGATGAGAACATAGACCAACTAGAGCTCACATTCATTGCTGGTGGGAAAGCAAAATGGTAGAGACACTTTGGAACACAGTTTGATATTTACTCATAAAGTTAAACACGTGCTTACCATATAATAGGAAATTCCCTTTTTTTTTTCTTTTGGTATTTTCCCAGTAGAAATGAATACCCATGCGCACGCAAAAACCTTTAGGCAAATAATACAGCTTTATTCATAAACACTAAATACAAGGACAATCCAAATGCTCTTTGGCTGGCAAATAGATAAGTGCTGGTACAACCATACAGTTGGGTATTACTCAGCAATACAAAGGAATAGATTACTGATATGAGCAACTAGATGGACGGACTTCAAACGCATGATGCAAAGCCCAAAAGCTACATACCGTTTGGCTCCATTTCTCTGATATCCTGGAAATGGCAAAAATAAAGGAGTGGGTATCTGGGGATGGATAAGGGTTGACCTCAGAGGGGTGTGAGGGAAATTTTGGGTTGGTGGAACAGTTCTACATCTTGACTGTGGTGGTGAAAGCACAACCACACATATGCATCAAAGATCACAGAACTGTATACTTTAACAAGGGAATCTCACTGTAAACTATATTTCAATATCCGTGACTGAAAAGAGAATTACCGTGGAGACAGTTATAAATAAGTGTGTACCTATAGGTCAAAATGTTTGTACTTTTAAAAAGTTTTAATTCACCTAACAAAAACACACACACACACCCCTTGATGATTACTTCTTGAAATCTTTGATATAGATATTAAAAAAAAACATAGAAATGTAAGTATAAGCATGTTTATAATCATGTCACTGTTTGGATTAAGAAAAAAAATCAACAGTTAATGTAGCAAAATATATAAAGGATGCAACAACAACCATTAGGAGAATGGTTAAATAAATTATTGTGTGTGCATATGCACGCATGGGCTTCCCAGGTGGCTCAGTGGTAAAGAATCTGCCTGCCAATGCAGAAGATACAGAGCGACTGAGTTCATACACGCAACGGGTAGCATCACGGGCAAGAGCGTGGGCTTGGGTCAGATCTTCCTGTTCAAATGCTGGTTCTACTACTATGAGTTGTGTGACTTTGGACATATTACTTCCTCTCTGTGACTCAATTTTCTCCTCTGTAAAACAGAAATAATAACAACAGTATTGAACTCACAGGATTTTTGTGAAGATTAAATGCTACATACATGTCAGAATATATAAAGTGCTAGGTACACCACCTGATACATAAACAGTCAATAAACACTTGCTATTGTTAGTAGTAAAAATTGAGATTTCAGCTCATTCTAGAATCTCAAGAGATAAGATCATGATTGCTTCAACTAGAGGATCAGAATCTAAGCAAGTCTCTTTTTCTTAATTAGTCAAGGGAAAGAACAACAACAACAACAAAAATCCATATATCCAAAATGGATAGGACTGAAATTGTCTTTTCACAAAAAGGAAAAGTACTCTCTACTCGTAATGTAATCCTGTAGATTAAGCCTGACACTTTCCCCCCTTTCTTCACCTCCTTATCCAAAATTGTGCCCAGGTGCAGAAAAAGGATTTGAGCTAGTAGAAGGGAATTCATTGCCATCTAAACTCCATATGGTCACAAGAGATACCAGAAAATGAAAGAAGGTTCAGTCAAAAAGACACTCGCAGTAAAACTGAATTTTTAAAGCTACATCTGTCATATTATTTGTGCCACATGAATCATTTGGTTGCAGTGAGGACAAAAGGAACTCAGTGCTAGAACTACAGGATGTGTGTGTATCCGTGTGTGTGTGTGTGGCACACGCCTGTGCCTTTCCCAGAACATATGTCATCCCACTCGGCTTTTGCCAAAGGTGAAATTGGATCTTGTACTAAAATATAGCAATACACAATCAAAATGTTGGGGTTTAGTCCTCGTTGGGAAAAAAAGCATTTGATTTGAACTTGGGTTAGGCGGCTTTGTTGACATTTTCCTATGAATGAAACAAACAAACAAAATGATGCTTTTATCTTTTCCACATTCTTCTCCTCTTCTTTTTCCCTCCCTGCCTTGTTTGTGGCATTCCACAACAAGAATGGAAACTTTGCAGGCAATCAATGCAGCCGAGCCATGTGAAATAAATAAATAAATAAAATGGATGGAATGGAATCACTGGGCGACTCGCATGGTATGGCTACAGCGAGGCAGATCCTAGAGTTGGAATCATATCATTGTAGCATCTGCAGCGGCCTCCTTAGAGAGTACATAGTAATCATCTCTCTTCATGGTCAGTAACCACATAAGGACAACACCAGACGATGCCAGTGGTTTTGGTCCTGTAGCATTTATATGCTTCCCCGCAAAGACAGTCATGCCAGATAATATTCGTCAACCTTGTCCTTGGTCTTCTCTCTTGATGGAGGCAGATGTTTATTCTCCATCTGTACTATATGTCAGTGTAACTGCAGCCTTAATCTGGCAAAGGGTGCCTCTGATATGATGAGGCCATCACAGAAGCTGCTGGAAAGATTACTCTGGTGAATAAAATCAGTTTATGGCTAAAAACATTTATTCTTCATTTTGATAAGCTCTTAACAAATGGAAATTTGCCTTCCCACACTTTTGCCAAGCACAGGACTATGTTTATTTCTCGCTATATGGGTCACCGAGGATTCCCAGCTGTTAGCTAGAGTCAGTTGTGCATTGCTGCACTCAGCAACATCTGTTTCGCAAAAACAGTATCCAGCTTTTAGCGCTCAAATGGAGGTTATACCATATGCCGGCAGACCACTTAGTTTTTACCTTGGGAACTAACTTTACTCGAGTCAAGGTAACAGAGGAAAAACTGAATATTTAAATGTTACCCGGCTTCAGTCACATCTTCATGTGTGCCTGTCATTTCCAACTATATATAGTAAAGTTACTTCCAAGCATACACTGCAAGCTGTTCCTCTGTTTAATTATTAATTGGAAGAAAGTTTGTTTGCAAAACAGTTGAGATGTATTTTGTGATAGATGCGGATGTTGAAAGTAGTGCCATAAGGTGATTTTGCTAAGAGAGCAGTCTGTTAAAAAGTCGATTATTAGCTACGGACAAAAGCAGATCAGGTGGATAGCCCCTAAGGTGTGCCGTGATGGAAATGTACAGCATGCCAAATATTTTCTTACATTACAGAATAGACTTCATTGCTTGACTTTTGCCTTGGTTCCCTTGTCTTAGCCCAACATACTTTTTAAATGAAAATAGAAAATAAAACTTGTGTTTTCAGTTTATAAGAAATTTAAACTTAAAAAAACATATACTCAAATGCATGTTGGTTTAAAGTTTATGTCCCTGTTACTGTTGCAACGTCATGGCCGACACTTGTGGCCCCATAGACTGTAGCCAGCCAAGTTCCTCTGGCCATGAGATTTCCCAGATAAGAATATTGGAGTGGGTAGCCATTTCCTTCTCCAGGGGATCTTCCCCACCCAGGGATTAAACCTGGGTCTCCCACATTGCAGGCAGATTCTTTCCCTGGTCTGAGCCACTGGGGAAGCCCTATAACTTTGGTTACCTTCTATTTTAAAGAATTTTCTGTTTCAAAAGCTAAGTCAAGGCCAGTCCTAGGTAGAAATGTGAATTTATTCATCTTGGCCCCCTGTGTAGCTGAGTCCCTCTCTCCTTTCCTTGAAATCTGAAGTTATCTATCTTTTGAGTTATCCTCAATGAACTTCACTTTCAACTATTTGCCAATAAAACGTTTCTGAAACATTTGCTAACAAAATTCAAGCCCCTCCCACCCTTTTTCCAGAAAAAGTCCCCCCCGCACCCCCTGCCCCTGCACAGGTAACCTTGGGAAGGAGAAATGGTGAGGATGAGACTGATAATGGTAATAAATAACTAATAGCCTTGTCCACAAACAAGTACCAAGATGACCAGTGTGGCTGTTAGATACCCAATTTGAAAACTTTATAGCAATCTCATCATATCCAATGAAGCCAAGGCAGAAAGAGCAAATAGATCTGACAGTGAACTCAAGGTGGGAACTGGAAACCAGAGATCAAAGTCCTTCTCTCCATTTCTCTGAGGCCATGCAGCCTTCGCTTTTCTCTGCAGTAGTTCACGTGACGCACAGACCACACATGAGCATACCCTGCGGGAAATGGCTATAGAAGCCTTGACTTTACACATCTACAGTCCTGATGGGGTGCTGACTCCAAATTCCTAGGATAGAGAACCTTCCTGGCCCAGGTGGAGTCATGTGTCCAAGGCTGATCCATTCAGAGACAAATGACCTCATAGAAATAACATCAAGAGAAACTTTGCTGTTGTTCAGTCACTCACGTGTGCCCAACTCTTTGCGACCCCATGGACTGTAGCACGCCGGGCTTCCTTGTCCTTCACCATCTCCCGAGTTTGCTCACACTTATGTCCATTGAGTCAATGATGCCATCCAACCATCTCATCCTCTGTCGCCCCCTTCTCTTCCTGTCTTCAATCTCACCTAGCACCAGGGTCTTTTCCAGTGAGTCGGCTCTTTGCATCAGGTGGGCTAAGTATTAGAGCTTTGGCTTCAGTATCATTAGCTACTGATGAATCTTTTTAGGCTAAATCTGCCTCAGTTAGTATGGTTCTGACAACACAGAAAGCAAAAATATTTCATAGGTTTAATCCTGCTCTTTCACAAGAAATGTATATCTGTATACTTTGATATAATTCAGTTAATATTCAATTAAGAACCAAACTTTTACTGACCATTTACTATGTGCTACTGAGTGTTCAAGAACATTCCTTCTCTGGTCTTACCCTTTGGGAACGCACAAGCTGCTAGGGGGTGAGGAGCGGAGTAGGTGGGTGATGTTTACAGCCCAGCACTGGATCCTGCACAGGGTAGGGGAGGTGTTAGAAGTTCCGTAGAAAATTCAGAAAAACCCTTTCTTATGAAAGTGAAAATACTTCTGCTAATTTTTCAAGATCAATTCCTCTTTCATTGGCACAGGTGGGGCTGTGTGTGCATGCATACCTCATAAAAAATACGATGGGGATTTTTTTTTTCTGAAGAAAGGAAAGAACTCTGTGATAAAGCAATCGATGGGCTCTGAAGAATTTCTGATTTTCCATGAGGCTTGGGGACTCATCTTGGTCCAGGAGGAGGCTCACAAGCTCCTCTTATCTGTAATAAAATCAATTTTATAGATCAATGGTCTTCCCTTTCTTTAGGATCATTGGGCCCATGATAATCTGATGAAGCTGGAAATCCTTTCCTCAGGAAGAAAAAAAAAAACAACTGTCACCTAATTTTTGCACATAATTGGAAAAAAACTTTTCCCCTCCAAAATTCTAGAAAAGTATATGGACTCCCTGACACCCATCCACAGAATCCTATTTAAGAACCCCTATTTCACGCTGATGGAGAAGGAAATGGCAACCCACTCCAGTATTCTTGCCTGGAGAATCCCATGGTCGGAGGAGCCTGGTAGGCTACAGTCCATGGGGTTGCAAAGAGTCGGACACAACTGAGCGACTTCACTTTCACTTTATTTCACACTGAACTTCCAAAAGGTGGGGAACAGGTGGGGGATGTCATCATATCCTCTTTTATTGCTACATTCTGGCAGAGGGTCTCCAAGAATTTTCAACAAATATTGAACGATAATAATAAAATTGATATTTAACATCTAGCATTTTTCAATGATTAGTAGCAAAATTTTTCTCTAAGCAAACTATAACTAATCTAATCTTCACCACAACTTTTGAGGTAGATTTTATTACCTCCTTTTTATGGAGGAGAAAATTGGTCAAAGAAGTTGCATAAGACATAAATGAATTCATTAAAATCCTTTCCAGGTCTCTTAAACCTAGCAGACCAAGGCTTAAGTTGTATCTTTCTTTAAGTTCTTAAGTACTTACCTAAGTTTAGTTGAGAGATAGTAACTCAGATTTCCTATAAAGAAAAAAATTCCCATAAGGAAATAACTTGTGTCATTTCACAGAGAATTTAAAAAAAGATGAAGAACGCCATGAAGTTCCACCTCTTCTTTTCTACAGATTATGAACACCAGTAACTTCCCCACATGGTTTCTCATTCATCACTTATTATTAAAAACAAAAAGTCTGTCCTGTGATTACCAAGGCAAAATTTCCAAACACCTAAGATAAGCAAATCTCACTATGGAGTTAATTTTAATGGCAGATCACAGATTCTTTCAAATGGACTGTCTAACATTTCCCAGAAAAGTGCACACTATTATTTGATTTTTGACTCCATCTTCCTTCTCCATTGGTATTTTTGTTATGATTTGTTGTTGCTTTATTCTCCTCATTTCTTGTTCTATATTACTTTCATTTAAGTTTTCCCTAACCTACAAGCTTGATGAGCTGTCTATAAAGAAAGCAGGAAAGATATTAAAAATAAGAGGATTTTCCAGGTGGGTTCTCCCAAGCTCTCGGCTCTCTCGTTAGAATCAAGATTTTACAGTTACATCTGCATAGTTCTTTTTTTAAAAAAAAATAAAAAGTTTTATAAAGGGGAAAAATAGAAAAGGGTCCGAAATACCTCATCGCTCTTCGCCCACCACCATCCAGCTGTGCAGTGGCATCAGAGGACAGTACAAAGACCCAGGGTGAAACCCACTATGAGCGCACTGGATCAAAGACGCCAGCTCCCTTCACACAGGCAACAGGAGCAGCAGTCTCTACCTGTCAACACGAAAGCTAAAAGTCTTCATCCCATATTTATATATCGTGTTACATCTTATTGAGATTCGACTAGTTAGTAAGAATTAAGGGAAGGGCTTTCTCAGGTGGCTCAGTGGTAAAGAATCTACCAGCCAATGAAGGAGACACAGGTTCTATCCCTGGGTTGGAAAGACCCCCCTGGAGGAGGAAATGGTAACTCACACCAGTATTCTTGCTGGGAAATCCATGGACAAGAGGAGCCTGGTGGGCTACAGTCCGTGTGGGTGACAAAAGAGTCAGACATGACTTAGTGACTAAACAACAACAAACAGCATGTATTTAGCATCTAGAGAAATGAAAGAAAATAAGGTGCAAATCTGTTGAACTAACTTACTGAAATACTCTTTTTCTACCTCTAGAATTGGAAAGAAAGTGAAAGTGTTAGTCGCTCAGTCGTGTCTAACTCTTTGCAACCCCATGGACTGTAGCCTGCCAGTCTGGGATTGGCTCCTCTGTCTATGGGATTCTCCAGGCCAGAATACTGGAGTGGGTAGTCATTCCCTTCTCTAAGAGATCTTCCCGACCCAGGGATGGAACCTGGGCCTCCCACAGTGCAGGCAGATTCTTTACTGTCTGAGCCACCAGGGAAATCCCTTTAAATACAAATCTGAGTGTTATTTTAAATACAAGGGCCAGAGTGTCTTATTTTAAATTACTGATGGGATATCCTGATGAAACCTTTTAAATACTCACCTATCGGGTTAACTTAAGCTGCTTGACTCAGCATATGGAGCTCTATGAGATCTGAACCCATGTCTGGATTTTACCGTTTCACTTTCCACCTCCCACCTCTACTTGGAGTTCCCCGCACACACCTACTCCTGCACACACCTTGCCTTTGCTCAAATCTCTTCTGCCTAGAGTCCCTTGTCCACCTTCATCTACTTCTATTAGATTCAGCAGAGGCAATGCCTCCTTCAGGAAGCTCTTCTGTTCCATGCTGATCAGGTCAGGTTCACTTTATCTGTGGTCCAGTAAGACTAGCACCTACTTCTATCACTGGATTCAAATTGCTTTTATAAATAGGTGCTATTATGTCTGTTCAGTTGAGGTCAGTGCTGTTTATTTTGAGTTTGTATTTTCTGTCCCTGGCACGGTGCTAGGCATATAGGGAGAGCTCAACAGCCTTCCTTTAAATCAAAGAAAGAAACATAAAGATGTTTTAAAAATAAATTATCCAGATTTATTGTCTTCTTTTAGGGGTTCTGTTGCTACTTATGCATCAGGAATCAGATCTGAAGTCAAGATTTTATTATTTTATACCATGAAGTTTTTCCCTCTAATTCAAGTCTTAAAATGTTTCCCTGTTGATTAAATTCTTTGGGAAAATATTACAGTTGTTTTATGTTGCAAATTGCTTTTCATAAAATAGAAAACTTTTTAAAGTGCTTGTTTTAAAAAATGAATCTTTTGAATGCAATATTCATAATATTCCATATTAGATAGTGATATTTAATCATTTAATTTAGTCTCAGCATGTCAATATAAAAAGGTTTACATCTAATTTGGGCACTAATATTCAATGTATTTTAGGAAAATGGGAGTTTATAAATTTGAAATTTATAAAGCATTAATTATATAGCATGCTTAGTGCTTTACATAACAGATGTAATCTTCAGAAAATGTCCATTATTTGCGTGCCATTATTCTAATTTTACAAATGAGGAAACAGTCTTAAAAGTTTAATGAACTTTTTAGAAAATTAATTATTAATTAATTTGGCTGCACTGGGTCTTAGTTGCAGCATGTGAGCTCTTAAGTCGTGCCACATGGGATCTAGTTACCTGAGCAGGGATTGAACCCAGGTCCCCTGCATTGGGAGCCCAGAATCTTAGCCATTGGACCACCAGGGAAGTCTCTGAACTTTCTTAATGAAGGATTATTTATCTTTTCTTTCAGTAGTTAGATTTGCTAAAATAAATGAGCTTGTTCATTATTATCTTCTAAGTCCTCATTCTTAACTCTGAAGCCACTCACTTCCTTCTCTTAACTTCCTTCTTTTTCTTTCCACTAGGAACCTGATAATAGAGATAGAAAGGGCTAGTGTATGCAACCAATTCTTAAGAAATTGGATAGAAAATAGTATTTATTATTACTTGCTCCTGATAAGAATGCCTTTGAGAAAGTCAGATAGACCTGTCCCATTTCTGTGGTCAGTGGAAAAGTCACTCTCAGATGAAGCATGCACTGAACTCTTCCTTCAACACATAAAAGGTCTTTCTTGAAAAAAAAAAATCCATCTCCCCTATGCAGAGTTCAAATATTAGCAGTCTTGATCCAGCTAAACACAGTTAGAAGCAACTAAAAATACTCTGCCCTTGGTCACGGAAACAAGCAGAAGAGAAGAGACTCATTGGAGTTCACTCGCTCTACTGAGTTGTCAACCTCCCTTGGTCCCTCTGAGCACATTCACTCCTTGCTTTTAGCAAGTTTCTTTACATTGTTTCCAAGTCCACTTCACGTAAATAGCAGAAGGTCATTGGGAGAAAAGTAGTCAGTCCACTCAGATATACTGACAATCACAAGAGATGGCAGCTGAAAGCAAGGGAAGACCCTGGGACACTGCAGAAGTGTGTAGAATGTTAACATCCAGGAGTGACATACTCAAGAAGTTTGTCTAGGACCAACACAGTAGACTGACTTTCAACTTGAAATTTTCGAATAAGGGTGTTACAGGAAGAAGAACTTCTGGCCAGTGTTCACTGCCTCAGCTCAGAGTGCCACACACGGGTCCTCACTGGAGTTGAAATTTTAGCAAAGCTAAAGCTGTTTTAGTAAAGCTGTTTAAGACTGAGTATAAAACAGATCTCGAACAGTCCTGCAGTATTCCAGGTTAGGAGTCGCAGCAGATGACAAATACCTTTAATTAAACAGGGATGCAAATAGTCTCAACCTGAGTTTGCAGTGAACCAGGCTGCAAACATTAGCTTCACAGGCAAGGTCCTCTCGAACACAGTTTACTTTTCTCCTTTCTCAAGTTTATTTAAGTAGCTTTCCTCCTATGTATGTTGTATGCAATTTCAGCATGTTTTGTAGTTTTAAAAATACTGTTCAGTAAGGTGGGTACATGCATGTTTGAGTGTGTGTGTGTTTAATTTTTTGGTTACAAGGAACTGCAATCTCTGATGAATTGGTTTCATTTAACCAAATTAACTCTGTTAGTTATATGAAAAATTAGGCAGTATTCTTATTCCAGTATGCAGAGAGTTACACAGAAGTACAAAATGTACATCAAGGGCCAATTACATATGAAGAACTACTGATAATTATGAAAGTTGGTTAATATTTCTGAATTATTAAGTCTGACAGCATAATCCTGCTTTCTGTGTTGTTTGGTCTATTGATACCAGATGCTTAATGCATAGTAAAATGTGACAGTGCAGTGGAAGTTAATGCTATTTTGCAAAACAAGGAAAATTACTGTGTGGAACATGAAATGCAGCAGGCAGAAGTTAGAATTAGTTTTAAACAGAAGGGTGGCTGTATGTCTGAAGCCGTATTAAACTTCAAACACTGTTAGATCTTATCTCAGCATGGAGTGGAAGTTAGAGGGCTGGAGTAACCTTCCACCATGACACCTGCTTAGAGACTATCCCTTCCCAGTGTCATTGGAACTCTTTCTTTTTTTTTTTAATTTATTTATTTTTTCAGTGGGTTTTGTCATACATTGACATGAATCAGCAATAGATTTACACGTATTCCCCATCCCGATCCCCCTTCCCACCTCCCTCTCCACCCGATTCCTCTGGGTCTTCCCAGTGCACCAGGCTCGAGCACTTGTCTCAGCTGTTAAAAAGAATTCATTTGAACCAGTTCTAATGAGATGGATGAAACTGGAGCCCATTATACAGAGTGAAGTAAGCCAGAAAGATAAAGAACATTACAGCATACTAACACATATATATGGAATTTGGAACTCTTTCATCTTTGAGGACAATGCTTTGGGGTCATGGGTCATTTGCCATCACATTGATGTTTAACAGTGGTTCAGTGATGGTGATGGAAAACTTTTTTTCTTAAGTACTCAAAACCACTTTCTACAAAGCAGCACCAGAGATAAGAGAGAACCACGCACCAGAGGAGCTTCTCGGGTGGCGCAGTGGTAAAGAATCCACCTGCCACACCAGGAGACCTGGGTTGATTCCCGGGTCAGGAAGATCCCCTGGAGAAGGAGACGCCAACTCACTTCAGTGTTCTTGCCTGGAAAATCCCAGAGACAGAGGAGCCTGGCGGGCTACAGTCCAAAGGGTTGCAAGGAGTTGGACACGACTGAGTGACTAAACAACAACAACAAGTGATATAAGAGAGAAAAAGTCACAAGGCCTGATTATGCATTATACATGATAGGTTATTATAAGAGCAGATTAATACTCCTGAATTATGAACTCTGACAGTACAATCACGTTATTTTCTTGTTTCTTCTGTTGATACCAGATCTTTAATGCAGAGTAAAATGTGACTGCAACATTATCTGTATGTGTAGCTAGAAAATACAGAAGTATACACTATCATGAATGTAAAGACATATGAAACATATAAGACAAACCATATGTTCTTACTCTCATTTTACTCTCATTTAAAGTAAGTGAATCCCCCATAGAAATGATAAGGGAATTTTCTATGACAAATGACATAGCATTTTATCTCTTCGATTATAAAATATGTCCCTTTTGTTAATTGGGCTTCCCCATGGCTCAGCAGTAAAGAAGCCACATGCAATGGAGAGCGGCAGGAACCATGGGTTTGATTCCTGCTTGGGAAAATCCCCTGGAGAAGGAAATGGCAACCCACTCCAGCATTCTTGCCTGGGAAATCCCATGGACAGAGGAGCCTGGCAGGCTACAGTCCACAGTGTGGCAAAAGAGTCGGACGTGCCTTAGCAACTAAACAACAAATAACAAGTTGCAGAGGTGTGGGATATGATGTATCAGACCCTGTCCACATAAACTGAAATTTCAGTTGGCATCAACCCTGGTCAGTGAAATATCTTAATGATATTAGCTATGCATGCATGCATGCTGTCTTTTCAGTTGTGTACAATTCTTTTCGACCCCATGGACTGTAGCCTGACAGGTTCCTCTGTCTTGGGATTCTTCAGGCAAGAATACTGGAGTGGGTTGCCATGCCTTCCTCCAAGAGATCTTTCTGACCCAGGGATTGAACCTGCATCTCCCATGGTTCCTGCTTTGCAGGTGGAGTCTTTACTGCTGAGCCACTGGAGAAGCCCAATGCCATCAGCTAAGTAATGACATAAAACATGATAAGTATATTTATGTATGTTATTTGGCTCTTAAATAATAGTATGCTTACCAATAGTTAAGCATACTACATGTATTTACTTAATTTTTATAATAGCCCTATGAGGTGAGAACTAGCATTATCCTCACTTTACAGATACAGAATAGACAAAACCAGGTTAAGCAAGTTAGCCAAGATTAATCAGATATTAAATGGCAGAACTGAGCTTTGAACTCAGAGAATCTGGTTTCTGAGGCCACAAACTTAAAATAAATGTTAAGGTGAGCAGAAGACGATGGCGGAGGAGTAAGATGGGGAGATTGCCTGCCTCCCCACAAATATATCAGAAACTCATCAAAATAGGGAACAACTCCTACAGATCAACTTCTAAACAACAGCAGAAGATCCCAGGCCTCTAAAAATGCAAACTAATCTCTTTGGAAGGAGAAATGAAACCAATATTGTAAAACAATTATCCTTCAATTAAAAATAAATAAATAAAAAATACATGTTAACAATATCACTGCCCACAGACTACCTCCAACACCCTCATTCGACTCTCCCTTGCATTCAGCCTAACTTGTTTAGGACACAAAGTCATGGCTCTAGCTGATGGGAAGCCTCTATCTTCTTGTTAATAGGACATGGGGATTTAAAAATATGCAGATATTCATACATTACTGTATGCTTTTAATTCTTTAACAATGGTTTTTCTACTTCATAGCATAAATGAGCTCTTTCAGGTGAAACAGCTTCTCTTACTTACCAGATCATTCAATGGCTAGAAACTTAATCCTCAAGTTTCAGTTTTAAAAGAACCTAAGCAATCATTGGAACAGAAAATGCAGACACCAGAGATGTATTAATAACTGGTATCAGATCCACAGTAGTCCCCCCTGCATAAATGGCAACGCTGGTTGTTCTCAGCATTTGTTTAACTTGAAATAAAACAAAATACAAAGTTCCAAAGAATTCTAGGGTGTTTATATACAAGATAGTCAAATTCCATGGGTTTTTTTTGCCACTTTTGAAAAGCATTTTGACAAAAAATAAGGTTTCATTTTAGCAAAGTATTTTAAATGGTTGTTTTTTCTTTTTAAAAAATATTATTTATTTACATACATATTTATTTTTGGCTGTGCTGGGTCTTCATTGCTGAGTGGGGGGCTACTGTTCAGTTGCAGTGTGTGGGCTTGTCATTGCGGTGGCTTCTTCTGTTGTGGAGTGACTCCTGGTCTCTAGAACACAAGCTCAATAGTTATGGCACACCAGTTTAGTTTCTTCATGGCATGTGGGATCTACCCAGATCAGGGATTGAACCCGTGTCTCTTGCATTGGCAGGTGGATTCTTAACCACTGAGCTACCAGGGCAAAGTATTTTAACAAAAATAACTGCTTGGTATTTATAAGAGGATTATATATAGTAAGGGCTTCCCTGGGAGCTCAGTTGGTAAAGAATCCACCTGCAATGGAGGAGACCCTGGTTCGATTTCTGGGTCGGGAAGATCTGCTGCAGAAAGGACAGGCTACCCACTCAGTCTTCTTGGGCTTCCCTTGTGGCTCAGCTGGTAAAGAATCCACCTACAATGCAGGAGACCTGGGTTCGATCCCTGGTTTGGGAAGAACCTCTGGAGAAGGAAAAGGCTACCCACTCCAGTATTCTGGCTTGGAGAATTTCATGGACTGTGCAGTCCATGGGGTCTCAAAGAATCAGACACGACTGAGCAAATTTCATTTTCACTTTATATATAGTATACACTTTCACTTTATATACAGTATACATATATATATATATATATTGATACTTGTTCAAATTTATTTTTATGTAGCTTATATTATTACAACTGTCATCAGAATTTGTTTTAGGAATAGGGATGTCTTTCTAAACAACATTCTTTAGAGGGGAAGGAAGTGGTGAATTACTAAAAGGAAGGAAGAAAGAATGTCTATTGAAGAACAATTAGCAGTTTCCCTCAGACAACCCTCCTCTCACTCTCTCCCCTTATTGCCAACATGGTCAGGCTGTGTAATAACCCTCAGGAATGCTCGTACAAGGAAGTAAACATCAAAGGAGGACTCCGTTTTCAGTCACAGTGCACACGGTTTAGGCACAGGTAACAGGAGGCACAAGTTAAAGAGCCCGGAAGGGGACTTCCCTGGTGGTCCAGTGGTTGAGAATCCGCCTTCCAGTGCAGGGGATGCTGGTTCAATCACTGGTCAGGGAACTAAGATCCCACAAAAGCCACAGAGCAACCGAGCCTGAGCACCACAACAAAAGATCTTCAGGTGCTGCGACTAAGACCAGAAGCAGAATTCTGAGGATGCAAACATCTTAAAGAAGGCTTTCAGTCACTCCAGGCCCAGGAATTAAAATGCTGGAGGCGATTTCCACTGACCCATCAGTATAACCGAGCAGGATACTATGGGGTCTTTTGGGGACAGGCCCTTCCCCATATTCTCTGCTGTAGCTCCTCTCTGAAGCACTTAGATAATAGTATCTGATGCATACTTCCTGAGTTATTTCAATACAATTCAGTCGCTCAGTTGTGTCTGACTCTTTGCGACCCCATGGACTTCAGCACACCAGGCTTCCCCATCCATCACCAACTCCCAGAGCATGTTCAAACTCATGTCCATAGAGTCGGTGATGCCATCCAACCATCTCATGCTCTGTTGTCCCCTTCTCCTCCTGCCTTCAATCTTTCCCAGCATCTAGGTTTCTTCAGGGAGTCAGTTCTTTGAATCAGGTGGCCAAAGTATTGGAGTTTCAGCTTCAGCATTAGTCCTTCCAATGAATATTCAGGACTGATTTTCTTTAGGATTGACTGGTTGGATCTCCTTGCTGTCCAAGGGACTCTCAAGAGTCTTCTCCAACACCACAGCTCAAAAGCATCAATTCTTCAACACTCAGCTTTCTTTACAGTCCAACTCTCACATCCATACATGACTACTGGAAAAACCATAGCTTTGACTAGATGGACCCTTGTCAGCAAAGTAATGGCTCTGCTTTTTAATATGCTATCTAGGTTGGTCATAGCTTTTCTTTCAAGAAGCAAGCATCTTTTAATTTCATGGCTGCAGTCACCATCTGCAGTGATTTTGGAGCCCCCCAAAATAAAGTCTCTCACTGTAACAGATGCTAAAACCACCACCAAATGAAACCACCACTACTTGATGAGCATGTAGCCCCCAGACATACTAGCCCCTAAGGTTTGATCATGTGAGAGTGGGACCATAAAGAAGGCTGAGCACCGAAGAATTGATACTTTCAAACTGTGGTGCTGGAGAAGACTCTTTAGAGTCCCTTGGACAGCAAGGAGATCCAACCAGTCAATCCTAAAGAAAATCAGTCCTGAATATTCATATTCATTGGAAGGACTGATGCTGAAGCTGAAGGTCCAATACTTTGGCCACCTGATGTGAAAAGCTGACTCATTGGGAAAGACTTTGATGCTGGGAAAGGTTAAGGGCAGAAGGAGAAAGGGGTGACAGAAGATGAGATGATTAAATGGCATCACTGACTCAATGGACATGAGTCTGAGCAAACTCCGGGAGATAGTGAAGGGCAGGGAACCCTGGTGTGCTATAGTCCATGGGGTCACAGAGTTGGACATGACTTAACTGCTGAACAACAGCAAGCACCCAGTTAAATGCAACCTGGGTCCCATTATCAGCATTTGGAAGATACTGCAGTTTGTATAGACAGGCATTTGTGGATATGGAAGTTTTAGGGTACTCAAAGAACAGTGAACTAGAGGACAAACTAATTACTAAAGTTCTATGAAGAAAAAAACAAAAAGACTTAGGATATTTGAGAATTGCTTCTCTCTGAGAACAATTTTATTTCCAGTATATTTAATGACATAGTACACTGGGCAACTGCTGAATTTGGAGGGGTGGCTCTCAATACTGATTGAAAATTATATTCACCTATGACGAAGGTGAATAAATAGCCGTAGGAAGCGAGGGGGCCAACCTAGCGAACACCTGAGAGGCAGTTCAGGGTACTTGGTGGAAAAGATAGAACGAGAGTGAAAGGAATTGGAGACACAGTCAAGAGGGATAATGTTGGGTCTTTTGGCTTATAGTGAAAACTGACTTTCATTCTGCTGTTTTTCATAACAAAAGCATTTTATTTGGAAAAAATAAGATTATACTAAAATAAGGAAAGCCTTGTTTGTATTGAAATAAGATTGTTGATAACAGAATAATTATAGCAGAAGCTGGCATTTGATGTGGTGACAATTTGAAAAAGATGAAGGAATTTGAACTATTATTTTAAAATTTATTTTTAACTGGAGGATAATTGCTTTACAATGATGCATTGGTTTCTGCCATACAACAATGTGAATCAGCCATAGCTATACATATGTCCCCTCCCTCTAGAACCTCCCTCCCACCCCAGCCCTCATCCCAACCTTCCAGGTTGTCAGAGTCTGGTTTGCACTCCCTGTGCTATACAGCACTTCCCACTAGCCACCTATTTTATATACGGTAATTTATGTTTCAGTGTTACTCAATTTGTCTCACCCTTTCCAACCCTGTAGGGTTTCCCAGGGAGCTCAGTTGTAAAGAATCCACCTACCATTGCAGGAGACATAGGTTTGATCCCTGATCCAGGAAGATCCCTTGGAGAAGGAAACAGCAACGCATTCTAAAACCCCATGGAGCCTGGAGGGCTACAATCCAGGGGGTCAGAAAGAGTCAAACATGACTTAGCAGCTGAGTTTTGGTTTGGCTCCTTCCCCAACTGTGTCCACAAGTCTGTTCTCTATGTTCGCATCTCTTCTCAGTAAGGAAAGAATCTGCTGAAGAGTTTTACCCAGAGAAGAGACATAAGCAGACTCATGTTTAACAGAATCATTCTGGGTATCGTGTTTGAGAATGCCAGCAAAGGGTCACAGGGAGGGAGACCAACAAGGAAACAACTGCAGTCATGCAAGTGAGAGATGAGGGTGTCTTGGATTAGGGTGATTTTTGATGAGGGTCAGGGGTCTGAGGATTGATGTTACCTACTTATAAGATAATACACTAAACTCTGTTTCACAGATTCTGGCAGAAGACACGAGACTCTTGGGTCAGAGACAAAGGACTTTATTGCTCACACCATAACAAGCAGCATGAGCGTCGAATTTGTGTTGGTTCCCCTTGTCCTGCCAAGTCCCTTAGAGGCAATATGGGTGGGCCCAAATGAATGCTGCCTAATTGGTGGGCATGTGTTGCAGCTGTGGAACACTGAGCTTAGGAAATCCATCTCTTTTACAGCACTAAGCACTAAGCCAACCTGTTCTTTATCCTTCATCCCATGACATTGCCCCATCCCTTCAGGTTGCTCACTGCAAACATAACCCTAAGAGGTGTCCTAAGTGAGGACTGGGCAGGACCTGCCACTCTTGGGGTACTTGAGAAGAATGTACAGGGACCTTCAGGTGGTTGGCTAGCAAGTTGGAGTGAGAAGTAGTCAGATCCTCAACATATTTTTTTCAGTAAAGTTAACAAGATTTTTCTGGGGCTTTTGTTCAAAATATTTTTCTAAATGATCCCTCTTTCACTGGTTTATTTTGTTTGAGAATAGTTTCATCTGCAAAGGTCTGGGAGTATCTTATATTCACTTCCAGTATACTGAATATATCTCACCCCACCCAAATCTAAACTTCAAAATAGTGCATCCAGGTCACAACGTGCTTGAAGAGTCTCAGATGAAAGAACAGATTAACATCTGAGTGTTTTACTTTGTCAAAATCTGTCAACTAGTAAGATAACGCAGTAGAAACAATATAGCTTATAAAAAGTGGAGAAATTATAATTTCATTTTTCTAAGGAAAATATTATTTTCTTGTCACAAATTCTACTACTTGTATCATCAGCTTCTAGAAGATACCCACTTTCAAACCATGTCTTGCATTTGTGCAAATTTCCAATTATAACCTTCTTTAACTTTACCAGAGATTCAAATATCCAAATTTGCAAGCTAATACTTGCATTATCCTTTCAAAGGGCCAAATGTATAAACTTGCTGTATCATGCGCTTTTTTTAAATAACAGGAATGATTAAATTAATATTCAAGTTGTTACAAGCAACACTGCAGAAAACCAAGGTGTGTTTGAACTTCTTAGTTCCTTAGTCTAAGTTTTTTAGTTCTCCAGATTACAGTCATACAAAATCAAAGAATAATGAAAGCTCAACTGCTGGAGTATGATCAGTGAAAATCCTTATTAATATGTTCCACTGAAGCATGTCATCCTGTTAGAACATTACTTTGTGCAGTTGTTCTCAATACAGACTAGACATTGAGTCACTATCTTGGAAAAATGTAGTCTGACACAAATGATTTTTGGGCTTCCCAGGTGGTGCTAGTGGTAAAGAATCCGCCTGCCAATGCAGGAGACATTAAGAGATGCAGGTTCAATCCCTCAGTTGGGAAGATCCCCTGGAGAAGGGTCTGGCAACCCCACTCCAGTATTCTTGCCTGGAGAATCCCATGGGCAGAGGAACCTGGTGGGCTATGGCCAATGAGGTTGCAGAGTCAGACACAACTTAAGCTACTTAGCAACATTGATTTTCAAAGAAGGGTAAACTATAAAATTGGGGAGCACACATTTAGCAGTCTCCACACAGCTTGAATGAAGGCAAAAGACCCTGATTTTGCCAGAAAAGAGTGTTCCATTAATGAGAACTTGGACTTGACTTTGCTACAGGAAAAGTTTGTGAGTGTTTTTTTCCCCAGGGTAAAGGATATTCTCTTCTCAAAACCATCCATTCCCCATGCTTTCTTTTCTCCCTTCACCAAATCACACATTTATTTCACTATCAATGACTTCAACAGAGTTAAAGTATTTCCTGCTTGACAAAGAAAATTAACACACTCTTATTTTGACTCACATGTTCATCTTTAGTCACTTTATTTAGAATGAACTTATTCTGCCTGCTAAGTCGCTTCAGTCATGTCCGACTCTGCGACCCGTTGGACTGTAGCTCACCAGGCTCCTCTGCCATGGGATTCTCCATGCCTTCTTCCAGGGGATCTTCCCCACAGAAGGATCAAACTTGCATCTCTTATGTCTCCTACAGTGGCAGTGGGTTCTTTGTCACTAGCACCACCTGATCGACTCTGCTCCACAGAAAGTCAAATTTCTTCCTTTATAAAACCAGAACCCAGTGACCCCACTAACAAACCACCAGCTTGTGAGGTGCCATATCAGCAGCCAACTGACCTTTGATGTCATATTTATCTTACCTCAACCTAAGATTCTAGGAGTTTCAATGTATATCATTTTTTCTTAGAAAATAGCAGACAATCCTTTGGAAAGCTGTTCATGTAGATGACAGAAAAATCTATTGTGTAGTCATAGTCACTTCAGAGTCCACTCATCTGGTTCTAGGATTTGATTCATTGAAAGTTTACATTTATGGAATTCTTACTAAGTGCTAGGTATTGTAGTAAATGCTTCATATGCATTATCTCATATGGGCATGGGTTCTATTATTCTCAATTTCTTACAGATAAAAATCGAAAGCTACAGAAAAGGTAAAGAATTTGCTAAAAGCCACTTGGCTACTAACGATCCAGTGATTCTACTTATTTAATCATTTCCTTATAGACTACCTCACTTTATATTTCTTCTTGTTTGCAAAACAAATATGTAATGCTCAAGAAAATAATAATTGACTATAAAACTGTTTTCACCTACAATGCTAGTGTTAGCATTCACTGTGTTTTTTATTTTATATAAACATACATTATTGTAAATATATTTACACAGAAATAATGTATAATTGAGGGCTTCCCAGGTGGCTCAGTGGTAAAGTGCCTGCCAATGTAGGAGCCGCAGGAGACTTGGGTTTGATCCCTGGGTTGGGAAAATCCCCTGGAGAAGGAAATGACTACCCACTCTAGCTTCTTGCCTGGAAAATCCCATGGATGGAGGGGATGGCTACAGTCCATGAAGTTACAAAGAGTGGGACATGACTGAACACACATGTACGAATGTATAATTATTTATAAAATATGAATATTCATAATATATTAAAAATTTAAAGTCTATCAAACCCCCAACTAAAGTTAGCTAATTAGAAATTCAACTTTCTTTGCTAATGTTATTTACAAAAGTTATTGAAAGGAAGAGATTCTGCTATTTCTTCTTTCAGGGTAACTTATGGTCTTGGCAAGATTAGCCTGCCTAATCTCTTTTGTTTATACTCTGCTAATTTGGGGAGAGAAAGCAGAAGTTTTACAGCAGCTTAATTTAGCAAAACATTTGATTAAACCAGTTATTCTTTTGCAGTGAAAATACAGACGCTATCAGAATGCGTGGTATCAGTGCTCTGATAGGACTTGACCTCCATGGGTTTGGATGGGATCTGAGAAACAGATCTGTCTGGTATTTGGAAGCTTTTAGAATTCTTCCCCTACTCAAAATGCTTTGTTATCAAGTTGGTGAGAGGTAGGAGTGTGTGTGTGCTCAGTCATTAAGTTGCATCCAACTCTGCAACCCCATGAACTGTAGCCCACCAAGCTCCTCTGTCCATGGGACTTCCCAGATAAGAATACTGGAGGACACAATCAAAAAAGATTCTTTATTCATAATGCTATTAATATTTGGAGTGATGTTCTTCTCTAAAAAAATGAAAGTGTTACTAACTTATTGCTACGTTAAGATGCAGTAACAAAACTTTCATTCAAACTTAGTGGAAAAGCACAAGAATTCCTAAGGATCTGCTGATGATGTACATGGGTATACCTCACTGCTAATTCTTTGTTGAGCATCTCACATCAACTTCCAGGAACCTTCTAGTTGCCCACTGTACCCCTCAATTTTGAATGAGACTCAGTATTTCTGATCCATTTCCATAGATATGATTGCTTGAAGTAGCACTGTTTTAGTAGGGTTTCAGCCTCCATATGGCTGAGATTAAAAATGAATACAACTACACATCTGTCAGATGCAACTCATTTTTTAATGAGGCCTCAGAATGTTCAGTGATGTTTCTGTTTGATCATTTTGTGGTATGGCATCACTTCTCTTGTGAGCTCAGGAAAGTGACTATTTTCTTGTATTTCTCTATTATCTTTCATTTATTTCCATTAGTCTATTGAAATCGAGCATATTCTTCTTTCCCTGAGGCATGCGACATGTATAAATATGCATCATCATTTTACCCTCTCTTTCTTTCCCACTCTCTCAAAGTAACCACTGTTTACAAAAACTGACCACTTTTCAGTTATTGGGTGAACAAAAATTACTTGAAGATGCTCAGAAGACAAATATGCAAATAAGAATCCTTAGAGAGATCTCACACGTATTTCATTTTATTCATAAATGAACAAGTGTGTTTAAACAGCAAGTGATTCCATGAGTAGTTCAAATGTATAGTAACTAGAGGCATGTAAAAACAGTAAATCTAGATAGAATGCTTGTAATCCAAAAATCATGTTGGAAAGGATTCAATTTTCCATTCAGGAAAGTCTTCCTCTACTGATTATCCAGTGCTTTGTGGAAATTGGGAGGCGGGGGGAGGGAACCCAAGGAGGAAATCCATGAAAATTAATTGCTGTTCTTGCACAAATCAAATAAATTCTTTTGTATGATCATCAAAAACAGGATATAAACAAACTGTCTTGATATCTTTCCTTTTCTCAATATCACTTGGCAGGAATCTACATTCCAGCTGATGAGGATCAGTCTGTCTAACTGAATAACAGGCTTATTTTATTCCCCAGTGGCCACCACTGGAAGACTTGTGTGAAAATGACCTTTGTTACTTTCATGATTGCTAATCATGTCCTGAAGACTGAAAGAATGTTTCCAGAATTCAAAAGAGATGTGTGATGTGATGTTTATTTCAATTTCAGTTAACTCTGCCCATCTTACAGAGAATTTGCTGTGACTACTTTGGGACAAACTGCTCCTTAGTCATGCTGACTTAATCTTTCTTTCTCAGCTTCTTACAGTGATTAACCTATGTTTATTCTTCCACAAATAGCAAGAGAACACACCAAAGTTACTCTAACTCAGATACAGAGAACAAATCAGTGATCAGGGAGGAAACAGGTGAAGAGGATGAAGAGGTACAGACTACTAGGTATAAAATAAATGAGTTAGCCAACATTTTACAGTAACTTTAAGTGGGGCATAATCTATAAAAATATCAAATCACTATGTTGTACCTCTAAAACTAATATGATATTGTAAGTCAACAATACTTCACCCCCCAAAAAAAGAAAGATAAGTTTTTCTAGCAATTACTCTTAGCAAACGTTCTTATATTAAGGTCCTTTATATACCTGTCAGCAGCATTTGAAGCAGGGCAGGAAAATTATAGTTACCTTTTGTGGTAGACACAAAGGAGCGCCACCCAGACTCCCTCTAGGGACAACCTGCTGCCTCACAGAAGGGACTGTGGTCAACGACAGGCTCCGGATCTCAATGTCTTCAGGATCTGCCTCAGCTGCAGAGAGAATCTTGCCCAAGAGCACATGCTTCCCGAGCTGTCCACACTCAGTGGCAGTGGCAGGTAAGGCCATAAAGGCCTCGGCAGTTTTGACCCAACAAGGGACACTCTGATAGTTGAACAGTCATTCAGATTTCCAACGGGTTTACCAAGACTTTGCAGGTCTTATATTGATCGCAATTGAACTTCTTTTTCTAACCCACGCTTCCTTCCCCCGTTCTTTCAGTTACTGATCCCTAATAAACATCTTGCACCCCAAACTACATCTCAGGGTTTTCTTCTAGAGAGCCACCCCATGAAAATTACTTTAGCTGTTTCTGTTTTTATTGAAGATGCTCTTCCTGTGACCCTGAAATTGATGATTGGTAACAAAAGCTGAGGACAAAGATGCCAACAGCCAATATCGATGAATTACGGACCAGGCTGCCTGCGTCTCAGTCTGGCTTAGAGTGACCACACTGACCTTGTTATACCAACCTATTACCCCAGGACCCTCTCTCCACCCAGCTTTGTAAGCTGAAGGACAGCTGGACAGGGAGGAAACTTCTGCTAGGGCTGCTGCTCCATTTTCGTCCCCTCCATTATGCAAGAGAGGAGGGGAGTATGCCCCTTAAAGAGGATACCAAGAAAATCAGTCATGGAGATTCAGGATACTTGAAAAGTGGAGACTCAGAGTCTATCTCCAAACTTTTCTGTTACTGAGCTTCTTTAAGAGGCAGGAACACAGGAAGAGATAGAACTGGAAAATAAAATGAACAGCCTGCACTAACACATTTCAGGTTGGCAAGGATGTATGAGTTTCTTGTTGGTCAAATGAACACCATTTGATACCAGGCTTGGCCCGTCTTATGAGTTTCCCGTCCCATCAAGAGGGCTGGTCACCTGGGAGAGGACCTATCAGAGCAGAATCTATGGCTTAGACCTTAGGGAATGGGGTTGAGAGGGTAGAGTTCTTCCAGAAAACATCTTCTGCCCCAGGTGCTGGGGAACAGGAGCTCAGGTAGTAGGCAAGATGAAGTGGCAGCCAGCAATGCGTCACTGCCTTGTAGCTCAGTGGGTAAAGAATCTGCCTGCAGTGCAGGAGTCCTGGGTTTGATCCCTGGGTTGAGAAAATCCCCTGGAGAAGCAAATGGCAACCCACTCCAGTATCCTTGCCTGGAAAATCTCATGGACAGAGGAACCTGGTGGGCTGCAGTCCATGGGGTCACAAAGGGTCGAGCACGACTGAGCGGCTAACACTTACACTAAGTGATCAAAGAAGTAAATGTATTAAGGATTATAGGAGCTGTGTTTCTCAGAGTTGCCAAAGGGGCTACAAATACAGAAAGGAAGAAAACTAAAATGAATTCGGCACTATGGAATTAGACGTATACGTGTGAACTCACAGTGTTCAATATATCAACACATACCCAGGGCTGTCCACTGAGATTATCTGAGAACAACTTCCCAACAGCAACTGACACTTAGCAAACAGAAGCTGGCTGCCCAACACTATCCTCCTCAAAAAGAAATGAGAGCTTCTTGGAAGACTGAGGCACAGAGTGTACAAGAAAGCCTGGAACATTTTGTTTGCCAGAAAGCAAAGAAATGCTCAAAAAAATGATAAGAATGTATCCGAAGAACATAGATTCCATGTTGAAGTAGTTTCCACTGGCCAAATGTTAGATAATTTGAGTCTGAAAGAGTGACAGGAAGGAAAAATAAAAGAATGACAAGAACAGAGTATATGCCTTTTAATAAATTAGGAATCATGCATCTACACTGATCTAAATAAATCAATAAATGAATAAATAAAATTCTGACAAAGAGTCAGACACAACTGAGTGACTAACACTGAAATTCTGCCCAGGAATACAATATTCACAAAGTTTCCAAGTTTCTCCCAATACTGTGCATGCATGCTAAGTTGCTTCAGTTGTGTTCAACTCCTTTGCAACCCCATGGACTGTAGCCCTCCAGGCTTCTCTGTCCATGGGATTTCCCAGGCAAGAATACTGGGGTGGGTTGCCCTGCCCTCCTCCAGGGGATCTTCCTGAACCTGGGATCAAACCAGGGTCTCCTGCATCTCCTGCACTGTAGGCAGATTCTTTACCACTGAGCCACTGGGGAAATCCAAGATAGCCCTTAGCAATGCCTTTAAGGACCTCTTTCTCTAATTATAAAAAGTAATAAGAAAAATTGTGGAGAATATAGACAAGTATAAAAATATTTTAACCACTTTAACCCCCACCAGCCACTGTTAATATTTTGGTATGTTTCTGTCTAATCTCTTACTCTGGAGATGTAAATCCCTGAAATATTTCTTCTGTTTAACTCATATGAGCTTAATGATTAACCCCAGATACAAGTACAGACCACTAACCTTAGAACTAGTTACCTTAATTTTTAAGTTACTTTTTTAGATCTTTAAAATAAATTCAAGAAAAATGTATAGAATTAACTTAAATACGAAAATAAATGCTCGGTTCAGTTATTGGCAAAGCTTTAAGCATGCTTGGGACATCTTGGGTATGTGAATCCACTTTTTCAACTGTCATTTTTATGAAATCCCAATGCAAACTCAGTATGTTGAAAAAAAATTAACATTCAAAAAAAAGCAGAGATTTATAAAGAAGAGAACAACGGTCATTTGTATTAATAATTCGATTGGGTTGGCCAAAAATTTGTTCTGGTCTATCTTAAGAAAAACCTGAACAATTTCTTTAGCCAATCCAGTCCTAACAAGTGATAACCACTGGCTCTCATAATTTAAACAAGTCCTTACATTCAACAAGGAAATTCCCCACACTACTAACTAAAACAGTGCAAGTTATTAAAGCTAGTGTTCTGGTCTCGCTCAGATCACAGGTAACAAGGGCCACTCCACTCACACAAGGCATTGGTAAGTTCCTGCCAATCATTTTTCTCTCAAGAGAATTTAGGTGAAATTTCTCAAAGTCTCAAACCAAAGATGAAAGGGACAAGATGAAGGCATACAGAGGACAAACGAAATACTTCCTGACAACCAGAAAGCCCTAGTCACACTTAATATGATTTCTTTTGCTAATTCATCTTGAAAGTTGAAGTCTAGTCATTGACAACCTATCATTAATTCTTTAAAGTAAAACTCAGAGCAGTTAATGTATATAAATATGGCACTCTGAGAATCAATGATCTGATCTGGAGATAACTGTTACATGTCATGTTGGATTCGTTGTTTTCTTAATTGACAGAAGTGCAGAATTTCACAAGAATGAGGAGGAAAAAATATATTAAGAACGATTGCTTTTTAAAAACAAAACAAAACAAAGTCTTAACAACAAAGTTTGGGCAATATCTAGAAAACCCAAGCAATTTCCTTGGCACATCTCACTTTTCACACTCCTTTTTCCAGTTATCAAGCATTCCCTCAGTTGTGCTCTGTACTTAAAACAAAATAACTTCTAATGACTCCTTTGTCACTATAACCATAGTGATAATTATGCTCTAACCCTATAGCTGGGGCTTCCCGGGTGGTGTAGTGGTATAGAATCTGCCTGCCAATGCAAGAGACACAAGAGACGAGGGTTCAATCCCTGGGTTGGGAAGATTCCCTGGAAGGGGAAATGGAACCCACTGCAGTATTATTGCCTGGGAAATCCCATGGACAGAGGAGCCTGGTAGATCACAAAGAGTCAGACACAACAGAGGAACCGAGTGTGCGCGCGCACGCACACGCACACACAAAGCCCTGTGGCTACTCTGGGTTGCTCTAGGAATGTCAGGTAATAGAGAGTTGGGGACAGGGGTTGGCTTTACAAAGAAATATTCAGTCACACACTATCAAGTCTAAGTACAGAGAACATGGAATTCAGCAAGAACGTGGAAGTTTCATCTTACGTGTCATCAGCAAGATGCTAATTTCTATAAATAAAGGGGCTGTGTATTTAACTCTTTTAAACCACATGCTATGAAAACAAATAGATTTTTCACCTAATTTTGAGAGTATGTTTGGAATGCTCTGATTTATAATCTACACTATACACTATGCACGATCATGCAAATTATGTATGGGGGTTGAGGGAGCATAATTTTAAATATTTCCATTATTTATGCTGTACATATTTAAAAAAAAAACTTTATGTTTTAAATGAAGAGAGCTCCAAATGTTCACTGATTGTTCTAATACCAAGAATTTCAATGTTCTTTTGGCTACAGTCATGAGAAATTATCCCAGACAAAAGGCAAGCTCAAAAATGAGTAAATCTTAAATTCACATCATCAGAAGCCTGAAAACAAAAGTGAGAATTCTAAGTGAGTCCGAAGGTGGTCTGGAAAGGATAATCTCTTGAGGACACTTGGGAAAGGCATGTTTAAGACACTGAGGCTTGAAGTTTGGTGTAAGGAACAGCCGACCACCCAGTGACGGGCATCTTCAAGAACTGCTGAAACCCAGGCATGCCCATGTGACTGCCAATCCAATGGGCTTGCCACGGGTAGTTAAAAGTCCAGCCTGAGGGAAATTTGGCGGCCACTCAAGAGAGACATGCCATGCATATTAAGATTCCATGGACAGAGAAAACAAACAATGGTTTTAAACACAAGCCGGGAACCAAGGAAGGCAATATGGGTTCAATGGCTGTAATGTGTCATTATTGATAAATACTGAAAATAAAAGATCAGTGCAAAGGTTCCACACTGAGATCAATTAATGAGCTTCCAGAACTACTGAAATGTTTACTAATAGGGAAAAAATCAGAACAATTTTTTTTTTAAATGACATCAAGATCAAAAACATTGTATGAACATAGGGTGCAGTAAAAGGAAAGCAGTGTGTTAGATGCTGGGCCTCACTGCTTCCCTTGGACCAGCTTCCCCTTTGAAAACCATGATGGTGTCCGTGGAGTGTTTATTTCACCCTGGACATGAACAGGCCACAGCGTAGAGGATACAAACTGCAGGCACTAGCTGTGACTGAGTTGCTTCTGTGTGTTACGTGCTGCACAGTGAGAATAGCATCCATGTGTCAATCATATAGCAAATGTATGTACGTATGAAACCAACTTTTATAAACTATAAATTATTAACTCTGTCTTAATTTTATTACACTTATAGAAAAATATTATAGCCTTGACATTATTTTATAGAAAGATGGTTGAGTATCTTTTCAAAGAAAGCTGGGCAGAATTGTCTAAATATAAAGAGAGAGAAGCTTCCCTGATGGCTCAGATGGTAAAGAATATGCCTGCAATGCAGGAGACCCTGGTTCGATCCCTGGGTCGGGAAGATCCCCTGGAGAAGGAAATGGCAATCCACTCCAGTATTCTTGCCTGGAGAATTCCATGGACAGAGGAATTCTATGGTGGGCTATAGTCCATGGGGTCACAAAGAGTTGGACATGACTGAGTGGAAACTAGCAAAGAGAGAGAAATAGGAGGGAACAGGAGAAAGAAAGAAAGAGGATGAGGGGGAGAGGAGCAAAGGAGACAAACAGCATTGTAGGTACTGACTCAGTTTTTAAAAACCTTTTATTGGAGTATAGGTTCTTGACAATGTTATATTATTTTCTGCTGTACAGCAAAGTGAATCGGCCATATATAAACAAATACCCTCTGTTTTTTGGATTTCCTTCCCATTTAGGTCACCACAGCACTGAGTGGAGTTACCTATGCTATACCGTTGGTTCTCATTAGTTATCTATTTTATACACCATTGCGTTTGTTGTTTAGTCGCTGTCATGTCCTACTTTGTGACCCCATGGACTGCAGCAGGCCAGGATTCCCTGTTCTTCACTGTCTCCTGGAGTTTGCTCAAAATCATGTCCATTGAGTCAGTGATGCCATCCGACCGTCTCATTCTCTGTCACCCACTTTTCCTCCTGCCTTCTATCTTTCCCAGCAACATGGTCTTTTCCAATGAGTTGACTCTTCGCGCCAGGTGGCAGCTTAAGCATCAGTCCTTCTAATGCATAGTCAGGATTGATTTCCTTTAGGATTGATTGATCTCCTTGCTGCCCAAGGGACTCTCAAGAGTCTTCTCAAGTACTACAATTGGAAAGCATCAATTCTTCAGGGCTCAGCCTTCTTCATGGTTCAACTCTCACATCCGTACATGACTACTGGAAAAAACATACACAGTAGTGTATACATGTCAATCCCAATCTCCCAGTTCATCCCACCTCCCTTTCCCTCTTTGGTGTCCATACATTTTTTCTCTGTCTGTTGTCTCCATTTCTGCTTTGCAAATAGATTCATGTGTCCCATTTTTCTAGGTTCCAAATATATGCATTAATATACAATACTCATTTTTCTCTTTATGACTTACTTCACTCTGTATGACACTCTCTAGGTCCATCCACATCTCTGTAAATGAAACAATTTTGTTCCTTTTTTATGGCTGAGTACAATATACACTATTCCTTTGTATTTATGGGCACATATTCTCTATCCATTCAGTTTTAAAATATAAACTATTAGAAACTAATGAGCTAACTTTTCTATAAGAAGATGAACCAGATACAGATTTTAGTTCATGGTTGAAGACTGGAGTAGACATTCCTACCCACAATATACTTTCTTTTCCTTTCAGTAGAAACCCTGCCCTCCCCATTATTTTTCCAACCTTAACGAACCTCCTTTTTTTTTGTACTTATGGTGAAACTACCATTTACAGTCACACAACTATTCCCAGAGATAGAAACACAACACAAGCTACATCAACCATACTCACCCTTGCGGGATTTAAATAACAGCAAAGATCCACAGATGCAGAAGGTGTCCATGACAGGATGATCCAATGGAATTATTAAAAATAGAGTTCTCAGGTTCCTGAAGCTGAAAGCCACAGGGATATTCTAGAGCTTATCTTTCATTTTGTCAAGCTAATCTAGGTTCTGTACATGGATCTCATTTTCTTGTTTAAGTTATAGCTCCTTTTGCTTTCATCAAAGGGTGATGCATCTCCACGGATGCAGGGACCATACTGAATTTCACTCATTGTTAGATTGCCTGTGTTTGGCTCCACTGAGTTTTTGGTAGGCATTCAACTATTTGCTGAATCATGAAACAACAGGGCGAATAAGCTCACCCAGTGCCTAAAAGTATTTCCTGCTGTTACGATTTAACATTTTAGGGGTTTCCCTGGTGGTCTATGCTTCCACTGCAGGGGGTCGGGTTCAATTCCTGGTCCAAGAACTAGGATCCCCCATGCTGCATGGTGTGGCCCCAGAAATTTAACATCTTAAATCTAAATAGTTGAGGTATTTCTCATTAAACATCTATTAATAAAATAATGTGACAGAGATGAGTATTAATATGAAAAATGGATTTAAAAGGGCAGAAGGTTTTGACAAAAATTTTAAAAAATGATTTTTATATTGTCCATTATATGTCCTAATAGAATTAAAGTGCAATCCCTACTTACTCTTTGATGAATAACATTTTAACATACTTCTTTTTGTTCTCATCTGTGAACATTATTGATTATCTGCACAAATTGTTTTTCCACAGCCATCAATTCACTATTTAATTTTGTAAAGCACTGTTATGGACTGAATGTTAGTGTCCCCCTTGCAAAATTCTTATGTTAAAATTTAATTCCTAATATGGTATTTGGAGGTGGGACCTTTGGAGGTAATTAGATCATGAGGGTACAGCCTTCATGAAAAGGACTAGTGTCCATATAGTAAAAGGCCAGAGAGCCTCTTTCTACGATATGAGGACACAACAGGAATGTTGTGTAGCCATGAATTGTAGCCATCTACAATTCAGAAGAGGGCTCTCAACAGAATCCTTGATCTCAGACTCCCAGTCTCCAGAAGTAAGAGAAATAAATTTCTGTGGTTTATAATCCATACGGTCTATGGTACTTTGTTGTAGCAACTCAAATTGACTAAGAGACAAATACATAGGCCAAGAATTACCAAATTTGGTAGATATGCCTCTGAGTATCCATGAAGATTTTTCAAGAACTTTGTAGGCAGTAGATGAAAATCCATTTTCATATTCTCAACTTTTTGCAAAAATTGATCTGCCTGAGAATAGATCTAGGGTCAAGGCATCAATTTAGTTTTTTTTTTTCCATTTCCTTCTAACAATCAAACTTCCCTCATATTACAAAAGAAAGGGTTATGTTTCACCCAATCCAAATCTTAGGGAAAAGTATCTGAAAACTTCCTCAACCAAATCAACATAAATTTTTGATAAGACTTTGATAAGGCTTATCTTTCCCTTTCTACTATGTTTTTGTCTTCCAGACAAACTAGGGCATTAGAAATAGGGTATCCTGCCCATGCTGGAATATTCTGAAATCAGATTTATATGTAGGGTTGGGTTAAAGAAGAAGTGACAATCATCTCTAAAGATCTATTTTCTTCTATCCCCCTAATTCCTGTCAACAAAATTGTGGACGCTGAGGAAGATCCTGAGAAGAAAGCAATAGTAGTGTGTCAGTAATAAAAACTAAAGGGTATTGTAGGCTATTTCTCATAGAAACTCATAGAAAGGCTGTAATTAATTATGTCCAATGTCTATTTCAGAATTAAAAAGTTAAGATTTGTAAACACACATGGTCCCTTCCCTTTCCCTATCTGGTTTCCTTTCAGAAAAACTGAGTCCACACACCAGTAGTTAGGGCAGAGCAAAATAACATGAAGAGGGGAAACAGGAGCACAAGCCCAGCACTGAGCGTCTGTCTGAGCATCATTAAGAAGGTGTCTGCACGGTGGCCAGGGCTTCCCAGGTGGTGCTGTGACAAAGAATCTGCCTGCCAAGCAGGAGACACTGGTTTGATCCCTGGGTGGACGACATCTTCTGGAGAAGGAAATGGCAATCCATTCTTGTATTATTGCCTGGAAAAATCCCATGGACAGAGGAGCCTGGTTGGCTACAGTCTATGGGGTTGCAAAGAGTTGGATATGACTTAGGACTGAGCATGACTTAGGACTGGCCAACGGTGGCCCCATGTGGGGTGTTAGAGCTAAGAGGTGTGAGGCGCTTATGGTGATGGAACAGTGGTGATGGAAAACTGTCTATAGGCAGGACTGATCAGATAAGTAAATATTTTAAGGATGATGGAATCCATGTTTCTCACTGTCAGAGGGGAGAATTATATATGCATATGTATTCAGATATATTATACACACTGGTTTCCCTTGTAGCTCAGTCATAAAGAATCTGCCAGCAATGCAGGAGACCCAGGTTCGATTCCTGGATCAGGAAGATCCCCTGGAGAAGGAAATGGCAACCCACTCCAGTACTCTTGCCTAGAGAATCCCAGGGACAGAGGATCCCGGCAGGCTACAGTCCATGGTGTCACAACAGTCGGCCATGACTTAGTGACTAAACCACCACCATTATACCTATTAAAATGTATATTTCTAATTAACTTGTATTTTCAAGGTTTACCTATCCATTTCTGTAAAATTCTAAGTTTCTTTGATCAATAATAAGCCAATAATAATTGTAATGATAACTTAATCCAGATGAAGGAAGAATAGCACTTAGGTCCTCTGGTCACAGAGAATATAAAAAAAATAATTTCAATTTATATACCTAATTTTATAGCAGAAAGATATAAAATGTGATCAATAAAAGACCGTCAAGCATAAAAATATATTATGTTAGGATAAAATTCTGTAGGAGAAATGGAATGGAAATATGAGTTCAAGGAGAAAATGGGACAATGTTAAAATTTCTGGTTGTTAAAGAAGAGCTTATTCATGGATTTTTAAAATGAGGATGGTGGGCATAAAGTCACTATAGCATTTAAATTATATTGATTAGAACATATTAAAGGATGACAATATGATTTCTATATCAAATGTCAATAATTAAAATATGCTGAAAGTCACATCTTTTGATACTATTTTACCTTATGATGAAAATGTTTCACTGTTAATTTAAAATTTGGGAAAAGGGTAAAATAGTTTTTAAAAAATATCAGAGGTGTGCAAGCAATCCCTAAATGTAAATATTCCATCTGTCTTTTCCAACTAGAAAAGCAGAAATTCACAAAAATTAATTAAGGTTTACAAGTTCACAATAGTAAATGATGAAAGCAGGAAGAGTCTGACTCTGATCTTCTAAACTTACCACTGTACCTTCAATTTCCCAGATTTTCCTCACTTCACTTCACTTCCTGGCCGGTTTATCTTTCCAACTGTTGGCCTGGCTGACCCACAGGGACCCCAAGATTACCCCTGATGCTGCAGTGCAGACTTGTAAAGGCAAGAGCCACACAGAGGCCCCCACTTCCCACACACTTCTTGTGAGCCCACGTGAGCAGATGTGTCCATGACGTCTCTGTAAGCTCCACCACGTCCACCTACCACAGGGCTTCAGGAGGCCTGGTTGGTGCTTTGCTCAGTGGTCCTCTGAGTTTCCCTTCTGTGCCTTCACTTCCCTAGCTCCTCCCATAATCGTGTAAAGTTTAATCAGATTAATAAATTTCCTATTCTCACAAATATGCATGACGGCTCTGCTTCTTGATCAACACAATTATTTTTACATAGAATAATTCCAGAGTAACAGGATCTTCGGAGAAGGCAATGGCACCCTACTCCAGTACTCTTGCCTGGAAAATCCCATGGATGGAGGAGCCTGGTAGGCTGCATGCAGTCCATGGGGTCACTGAGAATCGGACACGACTGAGCGACTTCACTTTCACTTTTCACTTTCATGCATTGGAGAAGGAAATGGCAACCCACCTCAGAGTTCTTGCCTGGAGAATCCCAGGGATGGGGGAGCCTGGTGGGCTGCCGTCTATGGGGTTGCACAGAGTCGGACACGACTGAAGCGACTTAGCAGCAGTAGCAGCAACAGGATCTTGGTATTAGCAATCTAGAACAGGTTCTTTGATTTGGCTGGATTTAAAGACCATCATGATCCAGTTTCCAGTTGCAAATAGGGCAGTGGTAGTCCATGGCATGCAGTGGGAAAACACTACCTATATTTTTAAATTTTTTTTTTAGTTAATTTATTTTTGGCTGTCCTGAATCTTTATTGCTGTGCATGGGCTGTCTCTAGTTGCAGCAAGTAGGGGCTACTCTCTAGTTGAGGTGTGTAGACTTCTCATTGGGATGGCTTCTCTTGTTGTAGAACATGGGCTCTAGGATACACAGGCTTCAGTAGTTGTGGCACATAGGCTTAGTTGTGGGATCTTATTAATATTAATAGTTCCTTGATTAGGGACTGAACCCATGTTCCTTGAATTGACAGGCAGATTCTTAACCATTGGACCACCAGGGAAGTCCTCAAAGAACACTACTTAAAGTCTCACCTCTAGCCACCTGGAAAGACCTTGCATATCCAAGTGGTTCCTGCCATAGGACATTTTAGTGGAAATAAACATAAAACTACCATGGATTGATTTGGTTGTATCTAAATGTGCTGGGCAACATGGAGGGGGGAAAATGGGATTAGGGTTTTAAATTCATAACTCAAGGTCTTGGTAAGGAATTGAAAACTTCTATAATGGCCCTTAAGGTGACTTTTTTTATCCTCTGTAATCAAAGAATTGAAATTTCTAAAAACTAAACCCAAAATTCAATCCTGTGGATGGCTGAACTGCAAGGCAAATTTAATTCTAAGTTCTTAAGGTCTTTTAGAAAATTAATTAGAAATTTATTAGAAAAGAGTGAGTTTCTGAAATTTGGGAGGAAGGCACATACACAAATTCCAAGAAAGCTGAGGATTTCGAAGACCCAAATTCTACTATTTTCTTTGACAAAGTGAGACTTCTACCACTTTCTGAGATTAGTCACCTTTTGTCTGAAGAAACTGTAAAAGATCTCTTATTTTCAGGGCACTACTATCATCCTTAAGGCCTACTCCCATCACCTCTCATTGTTTCTAACTCTACAAACAGATTCAAATCCCAGATGACTCCAGAGGTTCAGCTACAGAGTATGACCCATGAGGATGTCCTCCTAAGGGATAGGAGGGAGAATAAAATTATTTTTTATTATAAGGAACTTGCACTCCTTGTGAAGCAGTACCGTGTTATTTGAAAGTGGTCTTGAATTAGTTGTAAATGTGTATTGCAAGTTCTAGGAAAGCCACTAAACACAGTAAAAGGAAGAAGTATAATTGACAGACTGAGAAAGAGAAAAGGAAAATTAATATGAAATATTCAATGAAAACCTCAAAAGGCAGAAAAAGAGTAGAGAACAAAATAGGAACAAGGGCAACAAAGAGAAAACAGTAGCCACACTAATACTAATCAAAAGAAAGCTATAATAATTTCTGACAAAGTGGATTTTGGGACAAGGAAAGTTATCAGGGATAAAGAGGGACATTACATAATGATTAAGTGGCCAATTCTCTAATAAGGCATAACAGTCTTTAAAATGTATGTACCTAGCAACAGAACATCAAAATACATAAGGCAAAATCTGATGGAGCTGCAAGAAGAAACAGATGAATCCACTACTATATGTGGCTTCCCTGGTGGGCAGGATGGTAAAGAATTCAATCTGGGAGACCTGGGTTCAATCCCTGAGTCAGGAAGATCCCCTGGAGAAGGTAATGGCTACCCACTCCAGTATTCTTACCAGGAGAATGCTATGGACAGAAGAGCTTGGTGGGCTACAGTCCATAGGGTTGCAAAGAGTTGGACATGACTGACATGACTTAGCATGCACGCATGCACTTTTATAGATAGAGGCCTTAACATCCCTCCTTCAGAAATAGGCAGATAAAGCAGACAGAAAGAACATATGAACTCAAAAACACTGTCAATCAACTGGGTATCATGGACAGCCATAGACTACTTCATTCAACAACAGCAGAATATACATTCTTCCCAAGCTCACTTGGAACATTTGCCAAGACAGACCACATTCTGGACCATAAAGTTCACCTTATCACATTTATAAAGATAGAAATATTACAATGTCAGCTCTCAGATCATGATGAAATTAAACTAGAAATCAATAGCAGAAAGACAGGTAGAAAATTCCCAAACACATGGAGATTAAACAATATACTTCTAAATAATATTTGGGCCAAAGAAAAAGATCTCAAGAAAAATTTTAAAATATTTTGAAGTAAATGAAAATGAAAATACAGCTATAAAAATTTTTAGATGCAAAAGGCAATGTTTAGTGGGAAATTTACAGCATTGAATGCATATATTAGGAAAGAGAAAAGTTTAAAATCAGTCGTCTAAGCTTCCATCTTAGGAAACTAGAAAAAGAAGAGCAAATTAATCCAAAATAAGCAGAAGAAAATAAATAATAAGAATTGGAATAGGAATCAATGAAATTGTTGACAGAGACAATCAATGAAATTAAAAGCCGTTTTTTTTGAAGAAATCAACAAAATTTACAAGCCTCTAGCCAGGTTAACTAGTTTAAAAAGAGACAGTATGCAACTCACTAACATGAAAAGTGAAAGAGGGGCCATCACTACAGACCTCACAGGCATTAAAAGGATGATTAAGGAATATTATGTGTCATCAAAAGCATAAAGAAAAAAAAAACATAAAGAAGGCAGGAGTGGTAATTCCTACTGTATCCCCATTTCACTTCCTATGTTGACTATGCAGGACACAGGTAAATCCTCAGGAATGACAATGGTGTATTATGAGGTTAATAAGATGATGATTTGAATTAGAGCTGCTGTACCCCATGTGGGCTTCCCTGATAACTCAGTGGTAAAGAATCTGCCTGCAATGCAGGAGACCCCAGTTTGATTCCTGGGTTGGGAAGATCCCCATTGCAGCACACCAATACATCCCTGGACACTGCAGCTATTAATCTCAGAAATGCAGTTTGCTTTCACCTAGAAGGGTCAGCAATAAACAGTCACTGTCCCATCCACTTATATCAAGTCTTTAGCCCTTGTTATAATCAAAATCCAATTAGGAGAGGCCTTTATTGCTTCTTCATTCACATATTCACATATTCTTCATTCACATATTCATTCTTCATTCTTGATCTACTACACTGATTGTTATCATGCTGATTTGACCTTATGAAGAGGAAATTAAACTTTTCTAGACATCCCGTTAGACACATGTATGCCACCTTGATGGATTTTTTAAGGGGATGGTGATCAAGGGTCAAGAAAAGCAGGTTGCTGCATCTGATTCCTCCTACCTCCAGGAAGAAGCACAACAGTTACTGAACATTTTGGATTTTTAAGGAAAACAAGTGTCTCATTAGGGTTTGACACCCCAATATGTTTACTGAGTAACCCAGAAGCCTTCCAGTATTGATAGGGTTCAGAGCAAGACAAAGTCCTGAACAGGTTCAGGCTGTTATGTAAGTGACTCCGCTGCTGGGTTCATTTGATCCAGCAGGTCCGATAGTGTCTGAAGTGTCTATGGACAACAGAGATGCCCTCTGGAGCCACTGAAGGTGAGTCACAGAAAAACCTATAAGATTTCACAGCAAAGCCATAATTCTCTGCCTATAACAATTCTTTTGAAAAACTTCTGTCTTGCCTCTGGGTCTCATGGAAACCAAACATTTGATTGCGGCCAGCAAATTACCATGCAACCTGAGCTGCCCATGGAGAACTAGGTCTGACTCATCAAGCCATGAAGTTGGATGTAGAGAGCAGCACTCCATCATCAAGTGTAACATATCAGGCTCAAGAAAATCTTAAAAGCACAATTAATTTCTAGAACCAATTCTCATATTTCTGCTACATTACTTCCTTTCACAACCTACCACAATTTTCTGCAGTCTGATGACTTAAAAAGAAACAAAACAAAACAAAACTCAGCCTGCTCTGTAAAGAGTATTGCACGATATGGTGACACCACCCAAAAATAAATGGCTACAACAGTACAGCCCATTTCACAACTGAAAAATGGTTTGAAAGTAAACCCTCCAAATGGACAGAACTTCAGGCAATGTACCTGGTCGTTTGTTCTTCCAGAAACGAAAGATGACCAGAAATACAGATCTTCATTGAGTGATGGGTATTAGATGAGAGTTCAGTTGTACAATCAGTTATTTAGAAGAAAAACGATCAGAAGACTGTTGACAAGAGGTCTAGGGCAGAGGTATGTGGATAAGCCTTGCCACATGGTTATTAACTGTAAAAGCATTTTTTTGGTTTCATATTAATGCTTCCCAAAGACCAACTTCAGCAGATCTCAATAAATAGCCTCTTTTCTCAGCTATTCTTATTGTCAATCATGAGTTCACAGACAAGACGGTCATGGTTGCAGGAATGGAGATTATATGCCTGCAAGTTATTCATCTTCTTGTACCTGTTTTCTCATATTTAAAATAGAGATTATAAAAGTACCAACCCAGTGGGGTTATTGTGAGGGCAGATGAAAATACATATGAAAGAACATAGAACAGTAAGCAACACATAAAAAGTGATTAATAGATACTGAGTGATTTTCTATCTATGAAATATGTATAAAGCACTGGCTATACTGAAGGCCCTGTGTGAGGATGTTGTGAACTAGATAGTCAAAGTCCCTGTTTTCTGAAGCTGACATTCTTGTGGAGAAGGTTTTCAACCATTTATTACAATACATGTTATTTAATGATAATGTCATAAATGCTAGCAAAATGAAATTCAATACTCTAAGGAGGCAAAGAACAGGTTGAGATGTTTTCTGTCTAAAACAGATAGCTTAACTAAGCCTTAAGAGAGACTGTTGTTAATCATTCCTGTTATTTTGGCAAGCAACTCTTGTCCTGTCAACAAACCATCTATTCTAGATTACTTCTTTAGAAAAATGAAACACACAAAATTACCCAGCCTCTATCCTTAAGGGCCCCTACTGTCTCTTCTTATTCCTCAGAAACAACCAACTAAACCTACCCTTTGCTCCCTCTAAGTTAGTTCTGTAATCATGATGTTTTCCTCAAATTAAAGCTTTGTCATTGTGTAAATATTGACCCAATATCTAGAAATATCTTTTAGAAAAGAGAAAAATTATACGGTAGGTTGATATGCATTATACATAGTACATATTTATAAGACATTTTCTAGAAATAATCTAGAAATGCATTACATATAGTGAGGCAACCCTACACAGTAGAAAATGTGCCAATAAAATTCAGATTTTATTGAAAATCCACTTGCTTGCAAAATCTAGCTCCTGCACTTGGTCAACCTCATAGGAATACTGTGTAGATAAAATGTAGATGAAAATATTTAGATTGGTGATCAGCCCATTGTGGGTACTCAATAAATATTCATTCCATTTAATTTGTGAACATTAGTTTGCCAATGTTCATTCATTTAACAAGTATTTATTGAGACTCTACTAAGTGGCACATATTCTGCCAAGCATGGTGTGTGCACTGGTGAGACAGTCAAGGTTCTTGATGGCCGAGAAGTTATCAGGTCTGTGTGTCAAGTGAAGATAATAAGATTCAGCCAGCTAGATTGTCCAGTGGGCACATGAGATAATGTTTGAAAAACCAGCAAAGAACTATGCTAGTTCATTCTCAGACTTCTACTTACCAAATAATTATGTTCTGATTCCTTATGCAGAAATGCAGAGAAAAGTAGGTGGGTAGAAGTCTAACCTATTCCTTAATTTCTGTGTGAGCATAGAAAGTTCCTTAGAGCATTGTATTACACTTTTCTTGGCTCGGGGCTTGTGTACATGCTAGAGGGTTAAGCAGCTTACTGAGAAATGGCAGATAAGAAATCTAGGTAAGGAAGAGATTTTTAGGCTGTTCAAAGAACTGATACAGAAGAAGCAAAAACCCAGGAGACATGAGAAAAGAGTATGGGATTTTGAGATTCTAGAATACCAGAGGCAGAAGGAGGAAATTCTGAAAAGCTAAACTGGCCCGTGGACCTTTCCAGATTAAGAATCGTTAAAAAGGTGAGGAGTAACAGGTAGAGAAAAGACATAATGTCTATAAGTGGGACTCTCTGAGACACCTACCAATGCAGAAAGGGCTCGTTATTATTTGCCCACCAAGTATTCAGTGAATATCTGAATATTCACTGGAAGGACTGATGCTGAAACTCCAACACTTTGGCCACTTGATGTGAAAAGACGACTCACTGGCAAAGACCCAGATGCTGGGAAAGAATTGAAGGCAAAAGAGGAAGGGAGCAGCAGAGAATGAGATGGTTAGAGAGCATCACCGACTCAATGGACATGAATTTGGGCAAACTCTGGGAGATAGTAAAGGACAGAGGAGCCTGGGGTGCTGCAGTCCATGGGGTCACACAGAGTTGGACACAACTTAGTGACTGAACAGCAACAAGACGCTCTGACCAATCACTGTCATCACGGTAACTTTAAGGATGGGAGGGAAGGAACATTATTATTCTTTAATTTCCTAAACATTTACTTATATTTTTGAAAGACAGCATAGTTAATTTTGCTTAAAATTTTTTTAAGTTGATATTTTTGATGATGATAATTGTATTTTTAAAATATTATATGCTCATTGTTCAGAAGAAATTTTTCTATTGCTTCTTGACATGAGAGTGGTTGGCACAAATAACTGGTGTGAACTGAACTGCTCAGCTTCACAAAAGCAGGAGGTATTTGATATTTGAAGAGGAAAATTCTGGAGGGAGAGAAGAACCGGAGAGGCTGGACTCTGTCAGGAGGAAGAGAAACATATATAAGGCTGGACATTTTGGGTGTCCACTGGGGGTCTTGGAAGGTATCCCCTGTAGATAAGGGGCCTACTGCAGTCTACAGGTTTTAGTCTAAAGGTTTTTTTTCTTTAACATTAGAAGCATTTAATAAACATGACTGCTATATCATCACAGAAGCTGAGAGGCTAGTGTTGCTGCGGTTCTGCTAGTAAGAAAGAGAGCAACTCCAAAATGAATGAATACAGGAGTCAGCAGCACCCATTGCCACCTGCCCTGTTCTATTTCTGCGGCACTGGAGCAGACACTACATGTGTACTGGTCACTGAATATATGGCGGACACTGTGTATTCAGTCGTCACTGTGTATGTACTGGACACTGTGTATTTGGTGAACAATGCATACGTGCTCACTGGGTTGTGTCACCCAGATTCTGTCAGGGTGGGAGGATCCGTGCTCCCAGCTTCTGGGAGTGCCACTAGTAGCTTTAGGAACTGCCTTTAGCTAAAGAGAGCTCCTTTCCAAGGTTGCCCACCCCCGCCCCCAGCCTTCCGCCACCCTGAGGGCAGTCCACAGCCAATGGCATGTTGCTACTGAGCTCTGAAAGCCTGGATCTTCACCCTAACCTTGGGACAATTCTAGGGGCAGTGTGGACTCTAGATATCCTTGTGGGCTGAATCTTTGGGTTTTTTAAAAAAAATTTTTAATTGGGAACTAAATTGCTTTACAATGTTGTGTTGGTTTCTGCTGTAAAACAACATGAATGAACCACAAGTATCTATTAATATACATCCCCTCCCCTGTGAGCCTCCCTCCCACCCCCCCGAGTCTTTGGTTGAGGTTGCACCCTGAGCCAATTTCTCCCTGTGTCTGCATGTTTCAACCCCCTGGCACTTATCCTCAGACTCTGTCCTGGTAAAGTCCCATGCTGGTCTATCTCTCTCTGTCTCCCTGGACCTCTTCTGTAACAGGTAGAAACAGCAAAACCTGGTGGTGGTGTGGATAGACTTTATTTCAGACTATGGCTTTTGTGGCTTCTCTAAGAACCAGCCTGGCCCAAAACACCCACCCCTACCCCCCAGAAAAGAGTTTGTGGGTGTCTATAACTTCCCCTTAGTGAACAGAGATAGTTGGGGGCAGTGAGGGGGAAATCTAGGCTCAGACGCTAATGAGAAAATGAAATGTTGGAAAAGCCAGTGAATTAGAAACAGAGATGGAGTCTCAAATCTTGGCGTGGGAAGTAGGGTCAGATCATGAGAATGAACTAAAGTTCAGCATGGGATTGTAAATTTATAAGCCAGAGTATTCAAAACTCAAGTGTGAATAAGGAATGCCAAGACTATTAAACAAGAAATGACAAAACTCTTGAATCTTTTCCTTCCTCTTGGAGATAATCAGAGCCATCTGTTCCACCATTTTTAAAGCTGCTTCAAAATAATTACATCCAGGCCTTACCTAAAATTGTACTTTATTAAGAAAAAGATTTACATTTAACAATGGTCTCTACTATTGGGTCACTCTTCATTCAACAGCAATTTTTTTTTCTAATAAGCATTCTTGCTTGCCATGTCTGTATGTGTAAAGTGAGTGCTAGGTTGACATTCTGAGGAGAAAGAGAAACTAAAGGAAAAATAAGTGCAATTTTTTTTAATTTTAAAGAAAGACAGAATAAGAGGAAGCATTTGTGATTTAAGATATTTTTGGTCAGGTTCAAGGCCAACATCTGAGGTGCCCTGCTATTTACTATGTGCTAACTAAACAATACTAACAGCAATCTTAGGAGATATATATATATATATATATATTTACATATGTATAATTACTGTCTCAGATGCAATCAGAATAGCCACCTTAAGCAAACAAGAAATGGCACATTTTACATTTTAATTGGGCAGAAGTAATTATCAATAAGCTAACACCTTAACTGGGCTGAACTTGTCTGATAAGCTCATTTCTACTTACACCCTCTGCCAATGGAGCAGAAGGTGCTCAAATATGAAAAAGAGGAGAAGTACCAGGCATTTTGATTGTCATATATTTACTGCTCACAATTTCATTCTCATAAAGCTATAGGCAAAGTAGCCTTCTGCCATTTTTCAGATGGAAAAATCAAGACTAGCTTCTGAGTTAGTGAGAGAGCTCTGAGGTAGGCCAAGGTATAAAGCAGAGAACCAACTGTCCTCATGGGGTGCTATGGTTATGGACAGCTCAAAGTAAAAACAGTATCCCTAAAAATGGAGGCCAGAAGGATTGGATGGGAAAGGTTTGTGAAATAAAGCTCTAAAGAAGACAGGATGGTACTCTGGAAGGAGATGACTCTGTAGTACAAGCTGAATAATCACGGGTAACCTGAAACTCTTTTGAGGCTTGGTTTTTTGTATGCATGCTAAGTGGCTTCAGTCATATCTGACTCTTTGGGACCCTATCAACTGTAACCCACCAGGCTCCTCTGTCCACGGGATTCTCCAGGCAAGAATACTGGAGTGGGTTGCCATGCCCTCCTCCAGGGGACCTTCCTGACCCAGGGAGTGAACCATGTCTCTTATGTCTCCTGCACTGGCAGGTGGGTTTTTTACCGCTAGTGTTACCTGGGAAGCCTAATTTTCTTTTGCCTCTAACAAATAGTAATGCCTACATCAGAAACTGGTTTTAAAGACCAGGAAAAACATGTCAGTGAAACACAAAGCAGTACCTGGCACATGGCAGGTCCTCTTAATCCTTGTTCCTTTCTTTGATTTTCTTCCCTTCCTCTGCTTCAGTCTTTGGCCCAGAAGCAGTCTTAATTCTAACAGGGGGGTAGGAAGTCAAGGTTAGTTAAGACAAAGCTCATGAGGAAGGGGAGAACGGTAACTGCAGTCATTCTTTTTAAAGATATGACTCAAACTCAATCTACATTTTATGTCAAAAGTTAATGGGAACTTGCAGGCTTGAGTACTCAAACCTGCTTTTAAAAGACTTCCAATTTTTTAAAAAAGAGAATGTGTGGAATTCTTCTTTGACAATTCCTACAGTGGGACTTTCAACTGTTTCCCAATAACTGGAGCCCACAAGCCTCCTTTTCCCAAAACATTCTCTGTTTCCCAGGAACTCATAAGATTGCAGCCATATGGGTGCATGTTTTAAAATCCCCTCATCTCACCCCACAATCTCATGTTGACCAGCCTCCTTTCTTTCTCTCTTCCAATGTCAACCTTTCTAGTCCTCTTAGGTCCAGCTCTTTGAAAGAACAATCTCATCCACTTTTATAGCTCTGCAGGACGGGCATAGGGCCACGGACACAATGTGCACTAAATAGAAGTTATTGACCACACAGGGGTGGACTTGGAGGTCTCAATCACATAGGGGTGGATTTGGAGGTCTCAAGCCAATGTATTTGTATTTGCAAAGTCACAGCAGGACTGGGAATTCCCTGACGGTCCAGGGATTAGGACTCCAAACTTTTACTGCCATACAGCCGGGGTTCAATCCCTGGTTGGGGAACTAAGATCCCACAGTCAAGCAGTCAAAAACAGAACAAAACAAAAGAAAGTCAGAGCAGGGGGATTAGGACATAGACGTTGAAATGCAGGGACATAGTCATTTTTCAAGTTTTGGTGATTTCCAAACATGTATGTAAAAGAGAAGGCCTCAAGGGAAGCAGGGCCAAGATTCAAGCCTTAATCATAGATTAGAAAGAGGACAGCAAAAAAGGCAGACAGCTAAGACCGCTTGGTGGATGAGGGTCAGCTGGGCTGGAGGCAGAAGGCTTTGGGGTATACCTGTCATCCGGACCTTCATGGCTCTTCCTTTAGAGGCTCCAGTTTATCACGCTCTCCCTTTATTTCCTCTGGTCCTATTTCTCTTTTTGCATGTATTTTTCTCTCTCCATGGGATTCATGATCAGTATTTTCTGAAGATAAGATGATTAGGCTAGTTGCTATCTATTCTGAAAACATTTCCATATCTGGGTATCTCAAAATCTAAAGTCCACCCCTTGACCTTTAGACCTAACTGTTGATTCTGGTCTAATTAGCAGAATCGATGTACGTAAGACACTAACGTTGGTAGCCAGTGTTTGAAGGAGAAACTTTTGGCTGATTTCTGAAGGGGATGTTGGGCAACTAGAATTTTACTGTTGCCTTACCTGGATGCCTTATGAACTCCTGTGTTGAAATTAAGCTAGTTACCAGATGTAGCAAAAAATATAAAGGATCCCGTTAAATCTGAATTTCATATAAACAACAAATAACACTGAATATAATATTTGGGATATACTTATACATGCTCCAATGGCTGCCTGGGTTCCAGACGTGTGTCTATATTCTAAATAGCATAAAAGAGAATGGAAGTAAAGGGCCTGGCCATGCCTATTAGGGACGCTTGTCTGAAGTAACACCTTAAACTTGGCATACTGGTGAGAATTCAGTCACAAGGTTATATCTAACTATTTATACAAGGAAGGCTGAGAAAGCAGTCTTTGTAATGGACAGCCATGTACTGAGTTAAAAATTGAGGACCCTTATAAGGAAGAGCGGGCAGATATGGTGGGTCAACTAGTCATCTCTGTCAGAGTAAGTGATGGAAATTGAGGCATGCTTTGGAAATAAAATAAATTGAACTGGCTTGAATATACTGATGTTGACACTGGGTTACAAAATCAAAAGGGGAATCAAAAAGGTCTTCAGATTTTATTTCAACCAGGTTAGTTTACAGCATGTGTGTGGTAGTCGCTCAGTCATGTCTGATTCTTTGCAACCCCATGGACTGTAGCCCGTCAGGTTCCTCTGTCCTGTCTTGTGGGATTCTTCAGGCAAGAATACCAGACTGGGTTGCCATTCCCTTCTCCAGGGAATGTTCCTGACCCAGGGATCGAACCCAGGTCTCCTGCATTGCAGGCAGATTCTTTACCATCTGAGTTACCAGAGAAGCCCCAGTTTACAGTATGGAGTTCCCTTTTAGCAGAAATGGCAAACCTAAGAGAAACACATATTCAAAATGTATTAAGTATATACCACAAAGCAGTGGTCACCAACCTTTTTGGCACGAGGGACCGGTTTCATTGAAGATAATTCTTCCACGGACCAGGGAGGGAGTGGGGATGGTTTGGGGATGATTCAAGCACGTTACATTTATTGTGCACTTTATTTCTAATTTAATGCTGTCACTGATCTAACAGGAGGTACCAGTCCAAGGCCTGGAGGTTGGGAACCCCTGCCATAAAGCATTCTAAGTAAGATACTATAGCGATACCACAGGGAGATAGCAATATCACAGTTGCCAACCATATTCAGTGGGTTGACAGTGTAGTCTTCCTCCTTCCACCTACCTAAGACACTGTGATTAACTGCTGGCACTATCTGTTATTAATGCTATAAAATAAAAAGTTTAGCATGGTGCCTGGCCCATGGTAAACATTCAATAAACTAATGATGAACATTTTAACATATCTTTTCAAACAGAAGAGTCATCCAGGAGTCAAATGAAAAACTGAAGCATAAAAGTTGAGGCTTCTTGTGAAAATTAGTGAGAGGGCTTTTCTTCAGTGGATACAGAAATGCGAGGCATTGATTCCATCCTGTAAACTGACTCTGCTGGCCAGTAGTGATGAAAACCAATTTGATTTTTCTCAGAGGGGACAGGATAGCTGTTGGCTCACTGTATGCTCATTTCCTGGAAAACTGAATCTATCACAGGAGATAGGAGGGGCAGTACAAAAAACCCTGGAATCAAAGTACAAGATAAAGAAGCTCAAAAACATTAGAGTTCTGCTTGCCCAGACATTCCCAGTTTTAAGGCCAAGGACAGCAACACAAGTAATTCAGTTCTGGACCATGAACTAAGGGCAAGGCACATGGAAAGTTATTCCAACTACTGGGTTAGTCAAAAAGTTCATTTTTTTTTTTTTCCTGCAAGATGACTCTAGCGGTGTTTTGTTGTCTTTAACTTCATTAGAAACAATTTTGTTAGATTGTATTGTGACAACAATATCAGCCCACATTAAAAATAAAGGGTGAATTTTTGTATAACCATTTTAATATTGAAGATGGAAGAAAAAAGCAACATTGATATATTATGCTTTATTATTTCAAGAAGGGTATGGAGAAAGTACAGAGACTGATCAAATGGGTCAAAAGTGGAGATTTCTCACTGGTTGATGCTCCATGCTCCAAAAGACCAATTGAAGTTGATAGTGATCAAATCAAGACATTAAGTGAGCACAATCAACCTTATGTCATGTGGGAGATAGCTGACATACTCAAAATATCCAGATCAAGTGCTGAAAATCATTTGCAACAGTTTCGTTATGTTCATTGCTTTGAATTTCAGTTCCACATAAGATAAGCAGAAAAAAAGTTCTTGATAGTATTTCTGCATGCAATTCTCTACTTAAATGTAATGAAAACATGTTGTTTTTAAATCAAATAGTGACAGAGGATGAAAAGTAGATACTGTACAACAACATAGGACAGAAGAGATTGTGGACCAAGTGAAATGAACCACCACCAACCACTCTAAAGGTTGGTCTCCATCCAAAGAAGGTGATGGTATGTATATGGGGGATTGGAAGGCAGTCTTCTAACATTCTGGAAAACCAAGGGCTTCCCTGTGGCTCATCTGGTAAAGAATCTGCCTGCAATGTGGGAGACCTGGGTTTGATCCATGGGTTGGGAAGATCCTCTGGCGAAGGGAACGGCTACCCCACTCCAGTATTCTGACCTGGAGAATTCCATGGTCTGTATGGTCCATGGGGTCGCAGAGTTGGACATGACAGAACGACTTTCACTTTCTTTCTGGAAAACCAAATGATTAATTCCAACAAGTACTGATCCCAACTAGACCAAACTGAAAGTAGCATCAGAGAAAAGTGTCTGGAATTAATTGACAGAAAACACATACTCTTCCATCAGAATATCACAAGACCACGTGTTTTTTTGATGACCAGGCAAAAGCTGTTAAAGCTTAGCTAGGAAGCTCTGATTCATCCAATGTATTCACCACACATGGTACCTTCAGTTTTCCATTTATTTAAGTCTTTACAAAATTCTCTTAACGGAAAAAATTTCCATTCCCTGGAAGACTGTAAAAGGCACCTGGAACAGTTCTTTGCTCAAAAAGCTAAAAGGTTTTGGGAAGATGGAATTACAAAGTTGCTGAAAAATGGCAGAAGGTAGTGGAACAAAGCAGTGAATACACTGTTCAGTAAAGTTCTTGGCGAAAATGAAAAATGTTTCTTTCATTTTTACATAAAAACTGAAGAAACCTTTTGGCCAACCCAATACATTATCTCAACTCCAGGGTCGGGGACCAGGGTGATAAGGGGCAGAGTGTAGGTGCAGACAAGGTTGTCTAAGAGCGAGGTCTCAACTTCTATAGCAGGTGAGACAGAAGTAACCCGCCTTGGGAAAATGTGAAATGTGAAAATTCACACGTGTGTATTTACTCTCCACACCAAACTTGGAACGTAATTTTCAGCATTGTGTTAGAGAACATATAGGGTTTTCCAGGTGGCTCAGTGGTAAAGAATCTGCCTGACAATGCAGGAGACGCAGGACTCGGGTTTGATTCCTGGGATGAAAAACAGAGAGTGTTAAAAGTCTGGAAGAGGGAAAGATTAATTACAAGACTTAGTAGTAATTTCTACCAGGAAGTGGTATTTGGGCTGGGTCTTAACAGGTAGGTATAATAGAATTTTAGTATTTAGGGGAAAGAGGAAACTTTTTCAGGCTGAGAACATCATAAACAAAGGTGTGAAAGGACTGATTGTGAGGGACACAGTGGCTCAAGCGTTTCAGTATACGGACCTATCCTAGCCATGGATGGAGGCAGATTGTGGAGGGCTTCTCATTTCAGGCCCAAGATTAATGACTTTATCACAAAGGCAACCAGTGAGAATTTTGAACAGGGTTAAATCTGGCTAACTCTGTGTTGTAGGGATGTGGCAACTGGGAGACGGGCTGGAAAACTCAAAGGTCAAACGTATGGAGACCAGTTCCGAGGCCACTGTAAGAGTCTGGAGAACACTGAAATAAAATCTTACCTAAAGGAAAGAGCATGATGGTACTGGAACAGTCCTGGTTAGAATGGTTATTAATTACTTAACTGGGTGGCCAGAGTAAGTTACTTCACCTGAAAGTTAAAGTGTTAGTCGCTCAGTCTTGTTTGGCTCTTTGTGACCCCATGGACTATAGGCTGCCAAGATCCTCTGTGCATGGGATTCTCCTGGCAAAGATACTGGAGTGGGTCGCCATTTCCTTCTCCACAGGATCTTCCAACCCAGGGATCGGACTGGGTCTCTGGCATTGCAGGTAAACTCTTCACAGTTTGAGCCCCAGGGAAGCCCTTAAACTGAGCCTCATTATATATTCTCTTGCATACCTGCTCAGTCCTGTGGGAGTCTTTATGACCCCATGGACTATAGCCCACCAGGTTCCTGTCCATGGGATTCTCCAGGCAAGAATACTGGAGTGGGTTGCCATTTCCTCCTCCAGAAGGTCTTCCGGACACAGGCATAGAACCCAAGTCTCCTGAGGCTCCTGCATGGTCAGGCAGATTCTTTACCACTAAGTCACATGGGAAGCCCTATATGTTCTCTAACACACAAAAAAAGCACTGCTCCCAGTTTGGTGTGGAGGGTAAATAAACATGTGTCAAGCAATGTGAATGATCATTCCTAAGGAAGAGATCTTTTCAAAAGTTTCTTCCTTGTCCCGAGGACAACTTGCGGGGGCTTGTACCACTTCTGCTGTAGTTAGTACCTTAGCGTCCTTTTTTAACAGCTCGTTTCACGTGTCTTCTCGCTTCTGGAAGTCTTACCCCATCAGGGCTTCTGGAGGGTCCCATCTGGGTCCCCGGTTTTCGGGCCCCTGGGACTGGCATGGGTGCCCAGCAAGCGCGGGAGGGAGCCGAGGAGCGCGGCGTAGACCAGGTAGGCGGAGGGCAGCGCGGCCCACAGGCACCCCGCGGGATGGACGGGGGCGGGGATGGGGAGGCGTGTGGGGATTTCTATGTGGTCGCCGGGGCCCAAGCGCAGCGGGCACAGTTCCAAACCTCCTCGAGGGCCAGCGCGGTCCCTCCGACCCGGGGCGCGGGCTAAGGGATGCCAGACGCAAGCGACTCACTTCCAGCTCAGAACTGAAATCCCCTTCTCTCCGGCCTTTAGCGGCTCCAGCCGGGGAAATCCTAGCCCCTTCCCCCTCGGCTCTAGCCCTTTTTCCTTCCTACCCCCCGGCGGGGACCCGAGGGGGTGGGGGTGGGGGGCGGCGCGCCGCGTTCCAGAAGCTCCGGGCGGGAGGCGGTGGCCGAGCGGGGCGGTGCGCGTGGGTGAGGGGGGGTGGGTCGGAGGAGGGGAGTCTGGGAACTTTGAGACTCGGCCCTCGGTGACATCCAGGCGGCGCCACGGCCTGGCCAGCCTCCTGGGCCCTTGCAGAGTCGCGAGGCCGCGCCGCTTGGAGAGAGACCCCGGCTACCCTGATCTGCGCGCAATCGGGACGGCGGAAGACATGAGCGCGGGCATGGGCGGCTTCTGGCCGGAGCCGTGGCTGCCGCGGTCGCTCGGCTCCCCGGGCCTGGCCCTCGCCGCGGCCCTGCTGCTGCTGGTCTTGTGCCTGAGCGCGCAGCGCACCAGGTAAGCGCCCCGCTGACCCCGCGCCCGCCGGGGCCACGCATGCGTCCTGGGCCCAGAGCACCCTCCAGCATCCCCGGCGCGCGGGCTCACAACTTGTGGGCAGGCCGGCGTCTCTGGGGGTCGGGTGTTAACACAAAGCTTCCCTGCCTCTTTCTCAGGCACGCGCAGACCGTGTGCAAGCGTGGGCACCGAATTCGAATTCGATTCGCTGCTCCAGGCTCGGTTGTAGTCAGCCCTGGGTTTGCGTGTTACACACTAGGTGTCACGCATGGTTTCCAGACACGTTTTGGTGCCTTGCTGCAGTGAGCTGGTGCTTTATGGCCTAGCCTGCGAAGTATCTCAGGAGGGGAATTCTGTTTCATTTCATTTTGTTAGAAGTGAAATGTTTTAGGAAAATCCCAGTGTATGGTATGAATAGTACCTCTGGCTGCCTCTTTGGTACTCAGTTTACCACTGACCGGCATCTGGAAAAAGAATAGTAACTCCTGGGATTTTTGTGGATACTTAATGAGGTTGCAGGGGCTTCCCTGGTAGCTCAGCTGCTAAGGAATCTGCCTGCAGCACAGGAGACCCGGGTTCGATTCCTGGGTGGGGAATATCCCCAGGAGAAGGGATAGGCTACCCACTTTGGTTTCTTGGGCTTCCCTGGCGGCTCAGACCGTAGTTCTCAGAATCCGCCTGCTACTGGGGAGACCTGGGTTCGATCCCTGGGTTGGGAATGGTCCCCCGAAGGAGGGCATAGCAACCCACTCCAGTATTCTTGCCTGGAGAATCCCATGGACAGAGGAGCCTGGTGGTCTGCAGTACATGGGTCCCACAAAGAGTGTGCAAAGAGACCCTCACGACTGAACGACTAAGCACAGCAGTGAGCTTGTAGTGTGTATTTTATACACTTACTCTGTTATTTTTTTTTTTTTTTACTATTTTTTTAAATTTTATTTTTTTTTATTAGTTGGAGGCTAATTACTTCACAACATTTCAGTGGGTTTTGTCATACATTGATATGAATCAGCCATAGATTTACACGTATTCCCCATCCCGATCCCCCCTCCCACCTCCCTCTCCACCCGATTCCTCTGGGTCTTCCCAGTGCACCAGGCCCGAGCACTTGTCTCATGCATCCCACCTGGGCTGGTGATCTGTTTCACCATAGATAGTATACATGCTGTTCTTTTGAAATATCCCACCCTCACATTCTCCCACAGAGTTCAAAAGTCTGTTCTGTATTTCTGTGTCTCTTTTTCTGTTTTGCATATAGGGTTATCGTTACCATCTTTCTAAATTACTCTGTTATTTTTATTAGAACAGAAAAAACAGCGTATTAACAACAACAAAACTCAGAAGTGCGTCACTTTGTTATCTGATTTGAAAAGGGGAAGGAGAACAGAACATAAAAGTACTCACTTTGAAATCTGTTTGTCTTTTCTTGCTGAGTCACTTTTTCATAACACCAGGTTCTTCATAGCTTTTTTTCCTCTTCCTTTTTTGTCTGATCACCTGGGTGGATCTCGGTCAGGTGGGGAGGTTGGGAAGATCAGTGATTTTGTTGGGGACATGTTAGATCAGTAAGGAAGTCTGTTTCTGGTGCTTGGTGGCAAGGTCCAGGGAAGATGTTTAATGATAAAAGTCACAATATGAAAATGGAACATCAAGTCATGAGTAAGGTTGGTCACCTTGTGAAAGAGTGATGAAGAAGCAGGGGTCCCAGGGCATTCTCCTTATTGAAGAGCCAGGCAGAAGAAGATCACCAAAGAAGGCTGAGAAGGAGGGGCCGACAGCATGGGAAGAAAACCAAGGGAATGTGGTGTCCTGGAAGCTAGATAGAAACGTGTTTAAACAGGTAAGGGAGTTACCTGCGTCAGATGCTGCTGAGAAGTCTAGTTTGTTGAGGACAAAGGACCTTCAGAGTTGATAAAACGGAGAATTCTCCTGCAACGTGGGAGACCTGGGTTCGATCCCTGGTTTGGGAAGATCCTATGGAGGAGAGCATGACAACTCACTCCAGTATTCTTGCCTGGAGAATCCCCATGGACAGAGGAGCCCTCGGACTACAGTCCGTGGGGGTGCAAAGAGTCGGACACAACTGAGCGACTCAGCGTGGCTCACAGCACAACACAGAATTGATAAGAGTGAAACTGAGAGTTGATGGACATCTAGCCTGTTTGAAGTGGATTTAAACACTGTCTGTCCTACAGTAGTAGCTCCTAAGGTTTTATATTCAGATGAGAGTGCAGTGTAGTATTATGTTTCATATCTCTTGAGGCAATAATTCCAGTAATTTTATTTAAAGGAATCTCTCCTGGTGACGTAATCATGAAGGTCCTTAAAGATTTAATTAGCACAGTGCTCATTAGGGCTACTTATAACAGTGAGACATTAGAAAAAAACTGTTTTCCAAAAAAATACTGTTTTAGTTAAAAATATTATTGCATGTCAGAGTCATAGAAACTTCTGTAGCCATGATGAAGACATAGAAATCTACATTCAAGATACAGTAAGTGAACAAACTTACAAAACAGAATATGTTCATGTACATGGTTCAGTGACGTCCAGCCAAAGACCACTGGGAACACATCTGGAATGAGCTGAATTATTGCTTATTGCTATGAGGAAGAACACACACCATTCTTCTGGATAAGAGTGTTAGAAAGGACCTATTTATGGGATTTGGGTTTCTGTTATGTGATTTTGGGGACAGTTCAAGGAAGCAAGATTTTGCTCTGTTGGTAAGATACTCTCAGATGGTTGAGGCTAGTCTGTGATTGGACACCTTAATAAGTCTCCTGGATGAGGCAAGAGGAATGCATTGAGGCTGAATCAGCAATTAGTATAAAAGCAACAGACACTAGAATTAGTAATGTTTGGGGGATATTTGGTCATTTTATTGATGTAGACAGTGATTTCTGTCAGTATTTAGACATGATTTCTGTCAATATTTAGACGTGATTATGGATTGATCTCATTTTTGACTTTGTAATAGTCGTGGAGTGGCTTTCTTTGATCACTTAATCAAATGTTTGAGTAATAATGGCTTCACATTTGCTCCGCAGAACAGTGCAGTGCCATAGCTATTGTCAACTGAAGGTTGTGAAATGCACAACCTAAAGTTATGAGTTATGTTGTATCCGGAACCTTATGAAAACTATATAGCCCAATAGACAGCCTTACACATAGCTCTGAGAAACTGTTCCAAAAAGGCAAGGAAGGAGCCAGGATATATAGGAGTTTTTGCTGAGGAAGAAAAAAAATAATCCATGTACATCAAAAGGTTACTGCTAATCACAAAAAAATAGGCATCTCAAGTTAATGATTTTAGTTCTTTTCTATGTATAGGTAGGGGCTTTCCAGGCAGCTCACTGGTAAAGAATCTGCCTACCAAGCAGGAGACTCAGGTTTGATCCTTGGGTGGGGAAGGTCTCCTGGAGAAGGAAATGGCAACCAGTCCAGTATTCTTGCCTGGGAAATCTCAGACAGAGGAGCTTGGCAGGCTATAATCCATGGGGTTACAAAAGAGTCAGATACCACTGAAGTGACTGGGCATGCATGTGCAATCATTCTTTTGTAAGACTCTTTGTGGGCATATATTTAGTTATTTCTTGGGTTAAAATCCTGAAACCTTTGAGAAGATTGATGGGTCATGGGGTAGAGACTTACACTCATAACTGTGTTGGAAAATGCCACTTTTCCAAAGTATACTGTTTGTAACACTTCTACCAGTACATGCTATTCAAGAGTTCCAGTTGCTCTGTATCTTCACCTGTATCAGATGTGGCCGGTCTGTGCGTTTATAAACCCAGCTTTCTAGATTCTGAATGTTTGTCTTCCCCTGAAGAGTGTTGAATTTTGTTTTAGAGTGTAGATGTATTTCTCTTGAACTTGGGGAAGCTTAGCTTTATTTTTCTTATAAAGTCTATGGAAAGTTCCATATACCGGGAAATCCACTTCTGGTGGGATTGCCAGGGAAATCCAGTGGACAGAGGAGCCTGGTGGGCTACAGTCCATGGGGTCGCACAGAGTCGGACATGACTGAGTGATTGACACACACATGGAAAGCTGAGGATATTTTCTAAGCGTCTTTTCTTTGCTAGGATTCAAACCCTCAACTCTGTCCCCCCAGCAGTGGGCAGCACCTGAAACCTCTGTTCAGTTCTTTGAATCTTCCAACTGACTCCTTCCAAAGGGCTCTTTGAAATCTCCTCCACAGATCCACACTTCTGAGTTTGGCCAACAATTTGAGGGGTGATTATATGCATATTTTTTCTAGGTTTCTCTTCTGGATTTACACCCACTTCCAACCCCAAACTCTGACACCTCGATCAGTAATACTGTAGCATGTTGCTTGAGTTTCAGCTGCCTCTCCCTCTTGCAGATCTATCAGAGGAACTGCTGTGTACCCTGGACCTAATTCATTATGAGTCTGTTCTTTAAGGGGTGACTTCCCTTCAGTATCTGCCTTCTTTTGCTTATTCTTTAACACATTTAAAACATTTTTTTTGTCTGTTTATTTTACATTTTATTATCTGTGAAAATGTTAGGTTATTTTAAGCTACTTCACCATTCCTGCTGTATCTGACTTTTTGTGATCCACCAGGCTTCTCTCTGTCCATGGAATTTTCCAGGCAAGAATACTGGAGATGGTTGCCATTCCTTCTTCAGGGGATCTTCTTGACCCAGGGATTGAACTCACATCTGCATTGGCAGGCAGGTTCTTTACCACTGAGCCACCTGAGAAGTCCTACTTCATCATTAACAAGAACCTAAACCCACATTTCTAACAGTGATTATATCTAGGTGATTTCTTTTTGTGGGATAATTTTTTATCTCCTATTTTATGCCTATATTTTCAAATTGTCATAATACATATACCTTTCTTTCATAACACAAAATAAGCAATACATTTAAATAAAACTTTGAAAAATTATTTTTAAATGTTTTAAATAATTTTTTCTTTTTCAAAGAACCAGCATTCTGGATCAGTGGTAGTGGTTAGGATTCTAACTTAGAAGGTGTGATTTGAGTGGTTCTAGGAATTCCAATTCATTTCCAGAACATCATTAGTAACATATGATATATGTTTTTGTCCAATAATTAGCTACATTTAAAAAAAAACCAAAAACACTGTTTACTAATAATAGACTTAAATACAGATACTTTCCAATATATTTTAGAAGACAACATCATATAAATACAGAGTCTGTGTAGCAAGACAGAGTTGAAAACAAACACATCTCTGTTATTCTTTCCCTACTTCCCCATCCCCTGTAAAAAGGACCAAAATCAGTCCTACCAAAAAATATAAAAGAAATATAAAATTGTTAAATTGTTTTAAATGAGATAAAAGTGGCACTAAATATCATGTTTCCTGAAGAGGACACATAAAACAGAATTAAAAGCTTTATAATCAATGGGAGAAAGTATTTACAGAAAATGTCATGGGGAGAGGGCAGTAACAGATTTTTTAAAAATTTATTTATCTGATTATGCCAGGTCTTAGCTGCAGCATGTAGGATCTTTAGTTGTGTAACACAGATTTTTTAATCTTACAGTTCGGGATATGAGAAGTCTGAAAATGAGTGTTACTGACTTCAGTCAAGGTGTTGGTAGGCCACATTCCTTTTGGTGGATCAACAAGAGAATCCATCTCCTTCCTTCTCCCAGCTTCTAGAGGCCACCAGAACTCAAATCTCTTTTTTCCGACTCTGACACTCCTTTCTTCTGAGAACCTTTGTGACTACATTGAACCACCCAGGATAATCTTCCCATCTCAAGGTCCTTAATTCAGTCACATTGGCAAAGTCCTTTTTGCCATGTTAGGTAACATATTGAGGTTAGGGATTAAGGATTAAGACATGGACATCTTTGGTTTTAGGGATTAAGACATGGACCTCTTTGGGGGATGCTATTCTTCCTATCAGGGCTTCCCTGGTATTCTTCCAGTATTCTTGCCTGGAAAAGCCCATGGACAGAGGAGCCTGGTGGGCTGCAGTCCACGGGGTTGCAAAGAGTTGGACACAACTGAATGACTTAACTAACTCTAACTGTTCTTCCTATCACAGTGCTCCCTCTGACCTTCAGAGATTTATGTCCATTTTACGTGCAAAATATAACCACCCTATCACAACATCCATAAAATTCTCTACCAATTATAGCATCAAATCAAAGCTCAAAATCTCATCTAAATTTCATCAGCTTAGAAGTCCCAAGTTTCATTATTTCAATCATCTAAATCAGGTGTGGGCCTCTGGGTATGATCTATGCTAGGACAAAAATTCCCAAGAACCTTGTGGGTCTCCCATGTTTGTCATAGTGATTTACTCTATCAGACTTTTCCACAGATATTTTCTGGGTAACCCCATTTATATTCCTGGCTTCTTCTGAGATGCCTGAGGGGAAACATGAGTCACGTTCCTAATGTTTTCGATGACTGACTAATTATATATTAATGAACGTGTATGACTGAACATGCCAACCTTTTGACTTTTCCCCTGTGTGTGTGCTAAGTCGCTTCAGTTGTGTTTGATTCTCTGCGACCCCATGGACTGTAGCCCACTAGGCTCCTCTGTCCATGGGATTCTCCAGGCAAGAATACTGGAGTGAGTTACTGAGCCCTCTTCCAGGGGATCTTCCCGACCCAGGGATCAAACCCATATCTCCTGCATTGCAGAGAAGCCCTTATTCTTCCCAGGCACTAGCAAAAATTGTCCAGCCACAACCTTGACGTCCCCTTCAGAGCACGCTTTCCTGACAGTGAATCTTCTAGTTTTAGGGTCTCTTGCAATCAAGGTAGGCTGAGAATTTTCCCCAAATTACTTCCTGTGTCCTTTGTACAATGCTTAACAGTTTCCCCTTAATCTGTAGCTTTCTCTCACACTTTCATATAAGCAGCAAGAAGAAACCAGTCTGTCCTTTCAGCACTTTGCTTAAAAATCTCCCCAGCTAAATAGCCAAATTCACTGTTTACAAAATCTACTTTCCACGTAACTGCAGGACACACTGTGTATGATTAAGATCCATTTTCTCCGGTTTCCAGTAACAGGCTCCTCATTTCACCTGAGCCCTCAGCAGCAGTGCCCTTAATGTTCGTATTTCTACTTACAGTTTATTTGTGATAAAGTAAGTGTTCTTTAAGATAATTATTTCAATATATATTCCTTCTGAGTCCTCACTAGTGGAATTGTTGATATCCATATTTCTACTTACCATCTATTCAAGGAGATCAGTTTTTTTTTTTAAGAGGAACAAATTATTGATACTTTATTTTTAAACTACTTTATTTATTTATTTATTCAGTTATTTTGGCTGCACCACTGAGCATGTGGGATCTTAGTTCCCCGAGCAGGGCTGGAACCCATGCCACCCTGCAGTGGAGGCTTGGAGTCTAAACCACTGGACCACCAGGGAAGTCCAATCTATGTTTTTCCTATCATCCTCCTCAAAATTCTTCTAGCCTCTGCCCATTGCCCAATTCCAAAGCCACTTCTGTGTTTTTTGGTTTTTGTTTACAGGGGCACGTCATTTCCAGATAGCAAAATCTGTATGAGTTTCCTGCTGCTGTAATCAGTTACCACAGATGTAGTGATGTTAAACAGCACAGAAGGACTCTCTCTTAGTCCTAGAGGTCGGAGTCCTACTGGGCCGCTATCAAGGAGTCAGCAGGGTGAGACCTTTTGGAGGGTCTAGGGGAGAACGCTGGCTGAGAAAAATCTTCAACTAGAGAAAGACCTCAAAGATTGAGCCCAGGAGAGAACACCTCACTGAATGACATTCTCTGGGTGATGTCATAGGGCGTCACCCTCCTCAACAGGAGGTTCAAAGGGTCCATAGTCCAATAACCACTGAATCATCTTCCTCAATAGAAAGTGGAAGTGACAGCTACCGCACAGGTAGATATGAGAAGTGAAGTGCACATTTTGTAAAATGTGAAGTCACTTGGAAGACCGTTGGCTTGCACCATCAGGTTTCCTTGGTATTTCCCAGAAACACTTTTCTCCTCGTTGCTATTTAAGAGGAAAAAAGTAGAATGAGTTTCCTTCCCTTTTTCATTCTTCCACGTATCCCCACCTCACCCTACCCCCAATGCTCTCATTGGTAAGAAATCCTATTTAAATATTTTAAGATAAGTTGTAGTCAATGTAAACAATCTGATTTTTTTTTTTAATTATAAGATGTCAAGGTTATGTAGATAACGAGTTGTTTTGAAATGTGGGTTTGTTGACATCTCTGTAGCACACAAATCAATTATTTCCTCTTTCTAATTACTTAATTACTCCCCAATGAGACCCTGATGCTCCGGATCCCTCACGCTGTTACCACTGCCAAGAGAATGAGAGGAACTAGGTTGTCATCATTAGTGGATGGTTTTCTTGTTTCTTCCCTTTTTCTCATGACAGAATGTGGGAGAAGGATGTGGGCCCCTGAAAGCAAAGTCATTATCTACTTGAGAGGATGCTAATTCAGCAGGTGGGTTTGTATGACTTTTACATAGGAGGTAATAGGAAGCTCTCCAGGCTCAGCTGAGACTCTTGACTAATTGACTGATCAGTTAGAGGCTGCCATACTTACCCTGACTAAGCCAAGGAGCTTGGATTGCTTTTAACTTTTGTGACCTTTCAGGCTGCATCACTGTCTTATTTTGTATCTTTTTTAAAAAAGGGCCCTGAAGATAGTGTTCCTACTGTGTAATGAGAGGGACAGCTGGTTTTGGAAAATGCAGTACTTTGCTGTTTATTTGTATGTCATTCAAAGAGACTATTCTCTGGGTCCTGGGAAGTTCCAAACTGCTGACAGGATCCACACTGAGGATTGCTGAAACACTGGAATTACAATTTGCTGATAAATCCTGGCTATCCCTTTAAACAGGGGTTCTGAACCTCTGGGATCTAATGCCTGATGATCTGAGGTGGAGCTGATGTAATAATAACAGAAATAAAGTGCACCATAAATGTCATGCGCTTGTAATGAATCATCCCCAAACCGTGTCCCTCCCTGATCTGTGGAAAAACTGTCTTCCGTGAAACTGGTTCCCTGCTGCCTTTGAATATTCAGACTTTATGCCAGATCAGCATAAATCTCTTATCATTATCAGAGTGAAATCTTGAAGTGCTTACCTTAGTCATGAGGGATAAAATTATGTATGTAAAATCATCCATAGCTCAGTGTTCCCTAGTAGTAGAAGAAGTGAGGTGTAAGGCAAGGAGCGAGCCTGTGAAGCCCCCTAATGGACCTGGGTCCAAAATCCTTCTCCACCCCACTAGGAAGCTGACTTTTGAGAGGAAGGTACGGGAAGATGAAAATGAACATACCAGGCTCTGTGCTTAGCTGGTTTTGCACATATTGTCTCATTTAACCTTCCCTACTGTTCATGAGATAGCTGTGAAGCTATTTTTTCAGAAGAAGAGATGAACACAATAAGAAATGAACCAGTTTGCAGGGCTACGTGGGTAGAACTGGGTTTTTGATTCCAGGTTCATTATAGCTGTGGCAGACAGACTAATGCCCTCTTAATCCCCAAATTGTTCCCACCTTAATCTCTAGAACCTATGACTAAGTCCCTTGGCAGAGTGGAATGAAGGTTGCTAATCAGCTAACCTTAAAATGGGTGGTGATCCCAAACTATTTAGTGTGCTCAATGCAATCACAAATTAAAATGGGGAGAGGGAGGCAAGAGGGAAAGTCAGCTGACCATTGCTGCTCTGGAGATGGATTAAGGAGTGCAAAGATCAAAGAATGCAGGCACCTCTTGAAGCTGGATAAGCAAGGAGATAGAGCCCTTTCTAGAGGCTCCAGAATGGAGACTCACCCTGCTAACACTTTGATGTTCACCTGGGGAGAGCCACTTTGGACAACTGGCCTACAGAACCATCTGATAGTATATTAGTATTGTTTAGGCTACAGATTCAGGGTTCCCAGGTGGTAGTAGTGGTAAAGAACCTGCCTGCCAGTGCAGGAAGTGACATGGGTTCGATCCCTAGGTTGGGAAGATCCCCTGGGGCAGGGCATGGCAACCCTCTCCAGTATTCTTGCCTGGAGAGTCCCATGGACAGAGGAACCTGGTGGGTTACAGCAATGGGGTTGCAGAGAGTCAGACATGACTGAAGTGACTTAGCTCACTCACATGCAAGCCACAGGTTCATGCTAGTTATAGTGGCCCTAGAAAGTTAACACAACAGCCTCTTGCAAGGAAGTTCAGAGGGCGGAAAAGACTGCAACTGGGGTCACTTTTCTGGTTGCCCATGAGGAGCAGGATAGAAGGTAAACATTTAAAAATACTCTCTATCAGGCTTCTTTGGTGATCTAGCGCTTGAGTCCACCTACCAATCCAGGAGACACAGGTTCCATCACTGATCTGGGAAGACCCCATATGCCTTGGAGCAACTAAGCCTGTGCCCTGCAGCTATTGAAGCCAGTGTGCCTAGAGCTGGTGCTTCCCAACAAGAGAAACCACCACAATGAGAAATCTGCGCATCACAGCTAGAGAGTAGCCCCCACTTGACACAACTAGAGAAAAGCTCTCAAGCACAACTAGAGGAAGGTCTCTCACAGCAACGAAGACCCAGTGCAACCAAAAATAAATACATCTTTAAAAAAAACTTAATAAAAAAAATACTCAGTCTTTGCTAATACATAACAATTGGAGATTACCATGAGCTATGCATTGATGTCTCTTCCTTATCCATCAATTCACAAGTAAGGTTTATTGTGTGTCTGTGTAACTCCATGCATCTTTTAAATATATGTATTTTTTTAATCCAAATGCACTTTCTGTACTGAAACCGCTCAGCAGAAAGACGTGAAGCCCAGAGTGTTGGTGATGGGCTGGCCTGGCCTCCTCATCCCTGATGCAAGAGAGGGCTCCACAGCATTCCTACAGACACGCTTAGGCACACCAGTCACCAAAAGCAGAGAATAAATAAAAAAACAACACACAGTAGATTTCTTCTTGAAGTTTCTGGAGTTTCTGGACCAACTAGTCCCAACCTTCAAAGCCTGGAGCAAGGGACTAAAAACACCCCTCACCTCCACCAGTGCCAGCGGAAGCCCAGTTTTAAATTAAAAAATAAGTGAGTATATGTCTTAAATTCTCCTTAAAAATCTCGCAATTTGTAAATGTATATATTTTTATTTAACATAAAAGTTTACAATATATGTTAAAATAAAGGCTCAGGAAAAATGGTTTCCAAAAAAAGGAAGAAAAAGCTGAAGTTATGAATTAAAATTGAATTTTTTTTAAACCTGTTGTTGAACCAGTGACTTTTTAAAAAGTATATGGATAGGTTGTTGTTGCTTAGTCGCTAAGTCATGTCCAACTTTTTTTGTGACCCCATTGACTGTAGCCCGCTAGGCTCCTCTATCCGTGGGATTCTCCAGGCAAGAATACTGGAATGAGTTGCCATTTCCTCCTTCAGGGGGTCTTCCTGACCCAGGAATCAAACCAGGGTCTCCTGCATTGGCAGGCAGATTCTTTACCGCTGAGCCACCAGGGGAGCCCGCTGATAGGTTAAAGAAAGGAATATATATATTTTTTAAGTGTGATGCCGACTGTGGGCACTGAGGTTCATCCCTGTTTGCTGCTACCCATGGCCTGGAGGAGAAAGCAAAGGGGGACTCGGGGAGTTGAAGGGACCTGGGTGGCAGGATGCTATATGTCCCGGGTTTCCCCCAAATTGAGTGGAGCAGAGAGCGCCGTCAGCTGCAGAGGAAAGATTAACGACTTCTTGGAGAAGAATATTTTTGTACTTTATCCGAAGTAAAACCCCATTGAAGCAACTTCAGGTTACTGTTCTGTGAAAGGCAAAGGACAAAATTACAGAATGCTGCTTTGCCGAGTAAGAGAAGGTGACATCTATTATATCATGCATTTTTATGGCCCAAGTGCTCATTTTTATGGCTTTGGCATTTTTTTTCTAACAATGAAGTATTTGAGATTGGATCTTTTTTTTTTTTTTTTTTTTTAGTCTATAGCAAAGTGGAGAGGATTCATTAAGTCTGTAATTGCTTAATACAAAAATTAATAGAAATTTTATTAAAAGTACAATCATAACAGGATTTAAGTCCATTGTCATTTCTCTTTGTAACTTTATCCTAAATAATTGATAATAATGAAGAAGAAACTTTGAAAGCTTGACTTTAGTTTTTGCACGAAGCACAATATCTGACACTGAATAGGTCCTCAGTCAGTACTTATTACAATGCAGGATGAGGGAATGGGTTTGGTGCAGTAATTGTTATTTATTTCAATATAACTATTTTAGAGTCATAGGTATTGATATCAAACATAAAAACTACATACAAAAATGATAAATGTCATATGTATCAATTTTTCTGCAACTTTAATAAAAAGATTTCATAAGCGAGTGCTTACCTAGCCTGAGTATTTAAATGGAGAACATATATTGGTGCAATGATAATTTATTTATTTTTGGTTGTTCGGGGCCTTCATTGCTTTGTACAGGTTTTCTCTAGTTGCAGTGAGTGGGGGCTGCTCTTCATTGTGGTGCTCGGGCTTCTCATGGCGGTGGCCTCTCTTGTGGAGCATGGGCTCTGGATCACAGGGTCAGTAATAGTGGTGCATGGGCCTAGTTGCTCCTCAGCTTGTGGGATCTTCCTGGATCAAGAATTCTTTACCGTTGGACCAGCAGGGAAGTCCACTGGATTATTTGGTTAATCTTAGTGTAAACAGTTCTAACTGAAAACATAGCAACTAGAGTGCAGTCAATTCCTAAAATTTCCTGCTTCTGAAAATTCAGAATTTAAAAATACATATTGTTAACTTCCAGGTCTAGGCACTGGATTTGTATAACTGGGCTTATGGCTCCTCTCCCCTCTGTTGGTGAATAGTGTGCTTTGTTGAGCAAATCAGAGCTTGTCTGTGAAAGAGCAGAGCCTGATTTGGGTTAATCACATAGATTCACACACATTTTGGTCTTTAGTACCCTGACCGCTAATAATGGTGGGCTGATTACTTGTAAGTATTAAAGAGACGAGGTTTTCTGTTTGAAAATCAGCATTGCCCTGGTGAAAGCTCTGCTTTGTATCAGCTGCTCTTTAGAAGTCTGGTCCCCAAACCACTTTATTCCAGAAGACAGGCGGCTTGTTGTTTGGTCACGTCTAGTTGTGACCCAGCGTTTCGGCAGGGCTGTATTTGGGGGGCAGGAAGTGAAGGGATTAACATCTTTGGATGATGGACAGTTACCTGGTGGAGATGTTCAGCTACTCTGATATTACTGACTTTCCAGTCTATTTTTGTGTCTTGAGTACACACTCTTACAGAATTTGCTTGACTTGTAATCATGGTGGCCAACCCTTCTGAGCATTTCCTGTGTGCCTAAGAGACACTGAAGCAAGGACGTTATAGCCATTAGTAGAGTTAATTGATAGAATCCTCCCTCACAGTTGGGGAAGGAAATGGCAACCCACTCCAGTATTCTTGCCTGGAGAATCCCATGGACAGAGGAACCTGGTGGGCTACAGTCCATGGGGTCGCAAAGAATCAGACACGACTAAGTGACATCACTTCACTTCACTTCCCTCACAATAACTTTCCTCATTTTTATAGGGGTACAAAAGTAAGTCTCATTGAAATAATGTTCCCAAAGTCACACAGCTAGAATACAGTGCAGTTAGGGTTTAAAGCCATAGTGCTGACTTCATTTTTAAAAAATTTAGCATTTTTTTTCCCATGTTATTTTGAAGTTTTCTTGCAATAATGTTCTGGCATATGCCCTTACTCTTGACTAAGAATGAAAGTATTAAGATTTAATTGACTTTTAAGCATTTCTAGTAAAAATTTAACTAAGATATGAATATGTACACTTGGACTTTTAAAAGAAGAATATGTTAAGATTGAAAAAAAAAGCAGGCAGTGCTAGTCTGCTGTCTCCTTACATTAGATTGTATGAAAGTCACATTTGTTGGCCACCGTGAGAAAACATCTCTTTTTCCTTTTTCTATGTTACTGGCTTTTGCACCCCCTCACTTAATGGCTTAGCAGAGGAATTGAGGTTCACTGTATCATCCTTTGTTCAGAGACAGTGGAGAACAGGACAGATCATGCAGGACCCTGTCTCTCTCTCTTCTTCTTCTTTTTTTTGACATATGCAAAGCTGTATATGTTTAATGTATACCATTTGATGAATTTGGAGATAATTATACATCAATGTGGAGAAGGCAATGGCACCCCACTCCAGTATTCTTGCCTGGAAAATCCCATGGACAGAGGAGCCTGGTAGGCTGCAGTCCATCGGGTTGCTACGAGTCGGACACGACTGAGCGACTTCACTTTCACTTTTCACTTTCACACATTGGAGTAGGAAATGGCAGCCCACTCCAGTGTTCTTGCCTTGAGAATCCCAGGGACGGGGGAGCCTGGTGGGCTGCCGTCTATGGGGTCGCACAGGGTCGGACAAGACTGAAGTGACTTAGCAGCAGCAGCAGCATACATCAATGAGAGCTTCCCTAGTGGTTCATCTGGTAAAGAATCTGCCTGCAATGTGGGAGACCCCAGTTTGATTTCTGGGTCAGGAAGATCCCCCAGAGAAGTGATAGGCTACCCACTCCAGTATTCTTGCCTGGGGAATCCCCATGGACAGAGGAGCCTGGTGGGCTGCAGTCCACGGGGTCACAAAGAGTCGGACACGATTCAGCAACTAATCATAGCACAGCACATACATCAATGAAACCATCACAACATGTGTCATAAACATAATCCTTCATCTACAAAAGTTTTCTCCCATCTACTTTCTTTATTATTATTAAGAACACTTAACATAGTATCTACATCTACCCTCTTAGCAAATTTTTAAGTATACATGACAACCTAGACAGTGTATTAAAAAACAGAGACATCACTTTTCTGACAAAGGTCCATATAGTCAAAGCTATTTTTCCAGTAGTCATGAATGGATGTAAGAGTTGTACCCTAAAGAAGGCTGAGTGCCGAAGAATTGATAACTTTTGAATTGTGGTGCTGGAAAAGACTATTGAGAGTCCTTTGGACTGCACGGAGATCAAACCAGTCCATCCTAAAGGAAATCAACCCTGAATATTCACTGAAAGTACTGCTGCTAAAGCTGAAACTCCCAGACTTTGGCCACCTGATGCAAAGAGCCAACTCATTGGAAAAGACCCTGATGCTGGGAAAGATTGAGGGCAGGAGGAGAAGGGGACGACAGAGGATGAGATGGTTAGAGAACATCACCAACTCAATGAACATGAATTTGAGCAAACTCTGGGAGGTGGTGGAGGACAAAGGGGCCTGCGGTGCTGCAGTCCATGAACGTGAATTTGAGCAAACTCTGGGAGGTGGTGGAGGACAAAGGGGCCTGCGGTGCTGCAGTCCATGGGGTCACAAAGAGTCGGACACGACTTAGCGACTGAACACCACCACCACCACAGTATTAATTAGAGGCACGATGGTGTACAGTGGATCTCTAGGACTTATTTATCTGGTGTTACTGAAACTTTGTACCTTTGACTAATACCTGTCTGTTTTCTCCTCCCTCTAGCTCCTGTTAACCTGAATTCTAGTTTCTTCTTCTACAAGTTTGACTATTTGTGATTCCTCATATAAGTGATATGACATGGTATTATCCTTTTGTGCTTGGCTTATATGACTTAACATCATTTCCCTGAGGTTCATTCATGTTGTCACAAATGGCAGGGCTTCCTTCTTAAGGCTGAATAACAATCCATTGTAGTATAAACCCCATTTTCTTTATGTGTTTGCCCACTGATGAACGCTCAGGTTGCTTCTGTGTCTTGGGCAATGCTTTAATGAACGTGGAAGTGCACATATCTCTTTGGGAAGTACACATATCCTTATTTCAATTTTTGGGGGGATATATACCCAGAAGTGGAATTGTTGGATCATATGGTAGTTCTAATTTTAATTTTTTGAGGAACTTTCTGTTTTTTTAGAGTGACTGTACCAATTTACATCCCCACCAACAGTACAAAAGTTCCCTTTCCTCTACATCTTTGCCAGCACTTGGCTTTTTTCTTTTTAATAGTAGTCATCCTTACAGGTGTGAGGTTATATCTCATTCTAGTTTTGATTTGCATTGCTCTGACGATTAGTCATGTTGAGCACCTTCTCACATTTGTATGAGAAGGACATTTGTATGTCTTCTTTAGAAGAACATCTATTCAGTTCATTTTTGCATTTTTAATCAGGTTATTTTTTTTTTTTTTCTGCTATCAAGTTGTTGGAGTTACTTATAGATATTGAACAGTAAATGCTTTGTCAGATGTATGGTTTGCAAATATTTTCTCCAGTCCCATAGGTTGCTTTTTCATTTTATCAGTCATTTTCTTTCCTGTGCAGAAGCTCTTGGGTTTGGCATGGCCCTGTTTGTTCAATTTTGCTTTTGTTGCCTGTGCTTTTGGTGTCCTATCCAAGAAATCATTGTTAAGAAGCTTTTCCTCTGTGTGTTTTCTCCGGGTTCCTACCTACTTTCCTGGTGGCTCAGACAGTAAAGAATCTGCCTGCAATGCAGGAGACATTGGTTCTATCCCTGAGCTGAGAAGATCCCCTGGAGAAGGGAATGGCTACCCACCCCAGTATTCTTGCCTGGAAGATTCCATAGAAATAATAATGAGCAGGCTGTTACACCTTAATCTTTTTGAAAACTTGTAAAATCTGATTCAAGATCACTGTTTTCAAAATGAAAATCACGTTGGCTCAGTGGTAAAGACTCCGCCTGCTAATGCAGGACACCCTGGTTTAATCCTTGGGTAGGGAAGATCCCCTGGAGAAGGAAATGGCAACCCACTCCAGTATTCTTGCCTGGGAAATCCCATGGACAGGGGAAACCTGGCGGGCTACAGTCCATGGGGTCACAGAATCGGACATGACTGAGCAACTGAACAACAAAAATGACCTCTTGACAGGAAGAATAATGAGCAGGCTGAGTGTCACACCTTAATCTTTTTGATTGTAAGATTTGATTCAAGATCACTGTTTTCAAAAGGGAAATCATGTTGAAGGAACCTGAAATCCAAGATGAAGGATATTTTCACCCTCTGGAATCCATTAAAGATAGTTTAGTGTACTTCCCATTTTAACTCTGTTTCCTAAATGGATTCTGCAACTTGTTGTGTGGGGCTGCTGCAGTTACTATTGCACTTAGAGAAGCAGCATTAAATATTGTGTGAAAAAGTGTTACAGGCAGTTCAAATATTACTTGATACTGTAGCAAAGCATTGGGGTTTCTGATGTGTCTCTTGAATGCTTTCAGGCCTAGAGTGAACTTTCAGTCTTGCTTTGGATTTTGAATGACCTTTTTCCACAGGGACAAAGAAGCTCAGTTCTGTATGCGGAGTGTGTCGCTTTGCCCTTATTTCTTTGCAGGCATCCATGCAACTTCTTTCACTATGCATGCAGTGTATGTGTGTGTGAATATATAAATGTATAAATATATGTGTGTATATATGTGTATATATTTCAAACTAGTTCTACCCTTTTTGCTTGTCAGTGTGTTATACCATATGGTATAGAGCATCATGCCAAAAGATAAAAATATTCCTAGAACATATGAAATCACCAGTCAACTGAAGAAGGGGAAAGACTTTTGACCACAGCACTTATGACTCTGATACATCTGTGGGCAAATGGCAACATGGCTTAATACTGCAATTCTAAAAAAAAAAAAAGAAAGGACATATTTTGAAGTTAAAGTGCCTCTTTGTATTTAAGGGAATAAATCCAAAAGTGAAGTCTTTCAAATTTTTATTTTTCTAAAGGAATTGATTCAAATAAGTGTTTTTCTTTCTCTGTTGAAATTTTCCCGTATGTGTTTACGGAACTTTCCCCTCTTATTTTAATCTCTAGATTTACCGTGCAGGGAGACACTGGAGATGGGACTCACTCCATCGGTGGTTGGAGTTGGAGTCTTTGGACTGCAAATAACACAGCCATCACACAGCTTTTTCTAACTTATTCCTTGGGTGGGATGTTTCAACCTAAAAAGAAAGGTATAGAAAATCAAATCCTACAGTATTGCTAGGGACCGTGGAATAAAGTCATAGTGTCAGTGTGACTCAGGGCTGTTTGAGTCCCAGCCACAAGCAATAAAGAGTCTGCAGATGATAGAGACTAATGCCTTATTAGTGTAGACTAATGTCTGATTGTGCTACTTAGATTTCACTCATTTTACTTGTCAAGTAGACTCAGGTTCCTTTGCGCTATGTGGAATATTATTTCCAACTACTTAATCAAACAAAAATAGGGGGGAAACTTTAGCAGGTAGTTTCCTAGCCAAGGATTGAGTATATTTTTTTTTTACTAAAGAGATAAGCTATCACAGAAAATAGAGGAAGTGCCATTGCCATGAAATTTCTGGGTAACAGTTCTGTAAACAGTTCTCATGTTATTTGACAAAGATCCAACCTTAATGTTTCATCTCTTCACTGATTATGTTTCTTCTTCTTTTGTATTTAATCAGCTCTTCTATTTTTCTTTTTTTTTTTTTTTTTTTACAAAATTACTCTGCCTGGGCTTGATTTTTACAGGGTGGATCTATAATAGAATAGTATTGCTAGACCAAATCTTAGCAATGCCCTTTCTCATTTTATATGACTTCTGTCTGAACCCTGTGATATTGCAATTGACTTCCTGGGCAGTGTTTGCCTTACTTTGAGAAAAACATATAGTTCTCAAAAATGTTCAAACAAAAGTCTTGTTCCTGAAGCATCTACATGTTTTATTTGTTCTTGTGCTTTTCCGTATGTTGAGATCTACTCTCAAGTGGTTTCTTTAGTTCCAAACATAAGTTAATAAAGTTGTGTGCTGCTGCTGCTGCTAAGTCGATTCAGTCGTGTCCGACTCTGTGCGACCCCATAGATGGCAGCCCACCAGGCTCCCCCATCCCTGGGATTCTTCAGGCAAGAACACTGGAGTGGGTTGCCATTTCCTTCTCCAATGCATGAAAGTGAAAAGTGAAAGTGAAGTCGCTCCATTGTGTCCGACTCTTAGCGACCCCATGGACTGCAGCCTACCAGGCTCCTCTGTCCATGGGATTTTCCAGGCAAGAGTACTGGAGTGGGGTGCCATTGCCTTCTAGGTAAAAATGTTCTTAATTACATTGCCTTGCAAGATAGATGAAAATTGCCTTCCACTTTATAGGCAACTATAATATTTTTAAAGGGCTAGTTTTTCCTCTTTTTAGATGCCAACGTGACTGATTCATGTCAGTTTTCTCAGTCTGCTTTGGTGGGACTAAGATAACTCAATCCCCATTTGAAACTCTGTATTTGTACTCTTTTAAGACAGTCATATTTGAGAAGAAATGCTGGCCAAATAGAACCAACAGCTGAAATAGCGTCTGTTTTTGGACTTTAAAACTGTCACTGTCTTATAAAAAAGAACACAGAACTGGAGTCTTAAGCACTGTGTTTCTGTGATGGGAAAGAGGGCCTTTAAGTAATTGAGGATGATTCATATTTGAGGCCATCTCATGACATGGGTAATACATTTAGAATAATACTAGGTTATTCAACCGGTTAGAATTGATCATTCTTGATCTGTCAACAACTTCGAATACTGACAGTTTTCTAACTGTTTTGTGATAGGTATAGATTTATTTTCAAATCCACCCCCTTCCTTAAAACTGATTATTATCAATAAAAGGAAAAACAAGGAAGAAATGTTGCAGGAGCATTGTTCTGTCTGTCACAGGATGACAGAAAATGACAGGAATCTTGATGATATCCAGAGCATACTTTCACAGGGTCTCTGAAACCTTGGGAGTGAAGAAGAATACAGAACAGTGGGAGCTTTTTAATTTTTTTTTCCAACTGCTATTTCCAAATTTACTAAGATGCTACTGTTGCATGCAGGTGAAGAAAATAACCTGTATATGTATATCTGTATCCTTATTCAGAGAGAACAAGGATCATGGTATTTATGAAGTCCCACAGAAGAGGAAATGGTATGATAACATTTCTCACTGCTTCTGAGCCTCAGTGTTCTCATCTGTGAATGAGCAAGTCAGAGGACATAATCACTAAGGAAGTGATGTGATTCTACCAGGAGTCTGACATTCTCAAATTAATTCCCAAAATACATGTATTTCAGCTCTACAGAAGGTACCTATTCTCAAACACAGCATCTTTCTCTGGTTTAAAAAAAATTTTTTTTAAAAATATGGACCTCTTTTAAAGTCTTTATTAAATTTGTTAAAATATCACTTCTCTCTTTATGTTTTGGTTTTTTGATCGCAAGGCATGTGGGATCTTAGGTCCCTGACCAAGGATTGAACCCTCACCCCCTGTTTGGAAGGTGAAGTCTTAGCCATTGGACCACCAGGGAAGTCCCAGTATGTCTCTTTCTGACTCTATTATCATTCCTTTCTTTCTGCCCTTTTCGTCCCAGTGTCAAAGCTCCACCTCTCTGGAAGTTTTCCAGATCTTTCCTAAGCAGAGTTTGCCCTCTCCTCCCTTAGCCTCTCCCGGCATCTCAGAATTCATTTCACAGTGTGTCACAGTTATCTGTCAGTACGCATCGCTCCCCCGTCAGCGTGTCAGCAACTAGTACAATCACTTTTCTTTTCATTCATCTCTGTGTTCCCAGCACTTAAAAAAAAATGCCTGGTGTATTTAGTAATATATTAGTAAGTAATGCATTCATAATTTAAAAATAGAACTTCCCTTGGAAAGAATCAATATTCATCATAATATGGAATTAAAAGGCTGTGGACAGTTTTCTCTGTAGTCATTATTGGTTCACAAAATGCTGAGAAACCTGACATACAGATGTCTATGAAGAGCATGACCTATGACTCCACCTGAGTCAGAGCTAAGCCAGTTATCAGGAATTCCCCTTTGACAGTTACAAGCTATGATAATGGTTTCAGGGCCCAACATAGAGGAATCACAAGACCCTGAATCCCAGAGTAAGTTCAAGGCTATGAAAAGCATAGCATTCCTGAAGACTCAGAGCAACACTGTTTCTGAGGATTAAGCAGAGAGTTGTTTGAAAGGGATTGAATAAGGACATTTGGAAATTAAAGCATGTCCCTGGAACTTAGAGCAGAGACAGGAAGGCCATTTCAGGAAAAATCAGATGAAACTCTTGGTACAAAACCAGAACAGAAGAGAGTGAGTTATTTGATCATTTACACTTGTTCAGAATATGTCAGGTGGCAATATATCAGAATGGTTCAGGCTATAGAACCAAAGAGAAGAGTTAAATTTCTAGTTCTGCTACTTATTTGAGGTAAGACTTTTCACAAGTTATTTTACCGCTGGGTATAGAAATAGTATTGGAGGCAGACAGGTGAGTTTGAAACGGTCTCATTGCTGAGGCCCTTAAAGGAAAGCAGGTGTTCACTGTTCAGTGACTTCAAGTGTGAAAAACCCTGAGGTAAGTAGACAGCAGAATAAGATGCCATTTTTGCTTCCGAGGAGTTTATAGCGGAGTTAGTAAGACATGTACAAATAGGTCCCAGTCTTCAAAGTTCAGACTTCCCTATTCTCTTAAGTCCATATTGCTTAACACCCTTGTTTGCCATTGTGTACACTTCTGTTTCCCACCTTCCCTTCCCTTTGGTTCTCAAACTCCTGACACCTGGTCCACCATATTCACTCTTATCAGAGGACCTTGCTTCCTATTTTTCGGGAGGACTGAAGTTATCTGAAGAGAATTTTCACAGACTCAGCACCACACACACCTGCCAATCAGCTCCCAATCCTTCGTCCTGACTTCCTACCTCATCCTGTGAGGAATAGTCAGTGCCCCTGTCTAACCCGGCCCTCCTTTTCCACAAGAGGTCTGTTCGGGAGAGATCCACCACGATGTCAACTTGGAAGGGCTGTGGTGCCCAGATACGTGGTTGAGCACTATTCTAGATGTTTCTGTGAGGGTGTTTTTGGATGAGATAAATATTTAAGTGGGTGGATCTCAGTAAAGCAGATTGCCCTCCATACTATTAGTCGGCCTTAATCAATCAATCAATTTAGTCACTCAGTCATGTCCGACTCTTTGAGACCCCATGGACTGCTGCACACCAGGCTTCCTTGTCCATCACCAACTCCGGAAGCTTGCTCAAACTCATGTCCATCGAGTCGATGATGCCATCCAACCATCTCATCCTCTGTCGTTCCCTTCTCTTCCTGCCTTCAATCTTTCCCAGCATCAGGTCTTTTCAAATGAATCAGTTCTTCGTGTCAGGTTGTGTCAATGTTGTGTATTCTCACCCTGCTTATTAAACTTATGTGCAGAAGACATAATGCGAAATGCCGGGCTGGATGAAGCACGGGTTGGAATCAAGATTGCCGGGAGAAATATCAATAACCTCAGATATGCAGATGACACCACCTTTATAGCAGAAAGCAAAGAACTAATGAGCCTCTTGATGAAAGTGAAAGAGGAGAGTGAAAAAGTTGGCTTAAAACTCAACATTCAGAAAACGAAAATCATGGCATCCGGTCCCATCACTTCATGGCAAATAGGTGGGGAAACAGTGGAAACAGTGACAGACTTTATTTTGGGGGGCTCCAAAATCACTGTAGATGGTGACTGCAGCCATGAAATTAAAATCAGCCTTACCCGCTCCATTAAAGGTGGGAATTGTTATCCAGAAACAGGGAGTGAGTGGAGTGGGGCAATGTGGCGGGATTCGGGCTCACTTGGGGTTGGGGCCGTGAACTGACGGGGAGAGCTGTCAGCATGAAGGTGGGTTTTGCTCTGGCCACACTCACTGCAGTGGCTCTGGGTGGAGAAAGCAGAGCTTGCGCTTCTGCTCATGGCCCTGTGTCGTGTGAGAGGGACAGGACTCCTGAAGGAGTAAGTCAGGGAGTGGTTACGATGCCTGGCCATGGAATTTAAGCTGGGAGACAGGCCAGAGGGGCCGTCAAGTGAGAGAGGGACTCAGAAAATAGGGGGTCTCAGGGGGATGTTCCGAGGCACCCCATCCCTGCTTCCTGTCACTCCTGACTTCAGTTACATGAGCACTTCCCCTCTGAGCTGAAGAAGCGTGGGATTTTGTCACTTGCAGTTGAAAAAGTCTTGCCAATTGGACAGGAAACAGAAAGAAAAAAAGGGAAGGACCCAAGTGACAAAACTTCCACCCTTCAAACATATGGTTCTCAAGTCTCAGTGTGTCAGAATGATCAGAATTAAAGTGATGAATCGAATTAAGTGATGCTCAGATCCCATCCCCGAGATTCTGATTCATTTGGTGAAGTCTAATGAAGTTGTTTTCAACACCCCCCGTAAAATCCAATCTTCATCCTGGCTTGAGAATCTTAGTTCCAAATCCTCTCAATTGAGGTCTTTCATGACAGCTTCAAATTATTTAGATGCTACAAATTAATCTTTGAATTCAATGATCGATAATTTTTGGATTATATCGGCCTGCTACTGGGAGATTTATGAGGAAAGGAAGAGGTGTTCAAATTTCCCCTGGATACATTTTACAGCCCTAGTGCCCAGCCACATGCAGGGCCAGAGGAGGCCGGCATTGGACGGTGGGATCCCCCACAGCATAGGTGTGACCCAAGGGTGCTGGGCACCATGAGGATAGAGGTGTGGCTGCTACTCCCTGGGAGCTTACCATGTGGTTTTTGTGTTATTGTTTGTTTAATGTTTATTGTGAGAAGTGTATTGGTTTTAGATTTATGGTTCAGTAGTTTTATTCTGTGTGGTAGTGGAACACTTTATTGCAAATTAAGGCTCCTTAAGTAATTGGTGTATAAAGTATACCCTTTTAATAGGCATTTACAACAGGACAGTAGAATTCCATGGACAGAGGAGCCTGGAGGGCTACAGTCCATGAGGTTGCAAAGAGTTGGACATGGCTGAGCGACTGCCACATTCACTTTTCTTTTGCAGTAGACTATCCTAGAAAGAGCTTTGGTCTGTGTGTCAGCAACTCTTCTCAAGTTCTGTTCCTGTCCCATCCTAGCTCTGAAATTCAGGACAAGTTTCTCACCCCTTTTGCATTAGGGTCTCCACCTGTAAACTGAGGGGCTCCAAGATTCATTTCAGCCCTAAAATTCTATGACATAAGCCGTGGTTTCTCCCCCTTTTTTTTTAAAGATACAGAAGTGTTTTATATATATATATATATAATATATTATATATAATATAATATAATATAATTATTTTATTTATATATTTAAATTATATTTAATTATATATTTATATATATTATATATATATTGGCCTCACACTCTTGGCCTCACCTATGGCTTATTGTCACTCCTTGTTTTTGTAGTATCTTGGATGGTGCCCCGTGAAGGACATGAATAGGCTTGGTGACAGTCTGCTTTCCAACTTTCCAGTATGGCTTTTAGTGATGCATTGTGGTGAAGAGTGAGGGCATGTGATCAGAGAACAGCATCATTGACACTAAGCAATGAAGATGGGTAAAGAAGAATGGGGAGAACACGGGCTCCGGGTGGACTTCTAAAAGGAAGGGGAGAGCACTGCTTCCTTGTTGGTCTGGGAACAGCCCAGGGAGGAGGTGGCAACTGACCCAGTGTTTGCAGGATGAGCTGGATCTCAGTCTTCAGGGAAAAGAAGACTTTCCCTTGTGCACTTAGCTGGGGCGATGGGATGGAAGTGGAGATGTGGACAAAGATGGATGAAATTTGAGGGATGGAGGAAGAAGATCAACTTGCCTTGGAGGAGGAGAAGAAAGACTAGAAATACAGAAAGTTCAGACTGTCCATGAGTGGTTGATACTGCTGCTGCTGCTAAGTCACTTCAGTCGTGTCCGACTCTGTGCGACCCCATAGACGGCATCTCACCAGGCTCCCCTGTCCCTGGGATTCTCCAGGCAAGAACACTGGAGTGGGTTGCCATTTCCTTCTCCAGTGCACGAAAGTGAAAAGTGAAAGTGAAGTCGCTCAGTCGTGTCCGACTCTACTGTGAAATGTAATGGATAGAGCACATTCAAGTATTTTAAAAATCTTTTTTTTTTTACCTTTTTATTTTATATTGGAGTAGAGTTGATTAACGAGGTTGTGTTAGTTTCATATGTACAGCAAGTGGTTCAGTTGTATATGTACATGTAACTATTCTTTTTCACATTCAAATATTAATATTTAAATATTTTTATGAAAGATTGAAAAACCAAAATGTAACAGGGAATGGAAATGTAACACGGGATAAAGCAATCTGCATTGAAAGATTGAGGGTAGAAGGAGAAGAGGGCGTCAGAGGATGATTTGGGCTGGATGGCATCACTGACACAATGGACATGAACTTGGGCAAACTTCGGGAGATGGTGAGGGACAGGGAGGCCTGGCGTGCTGCAGTCCCAGCGGTCACAAAGAGTCAGACACAAATGGGTGACTGAACAATAACAAAGCAATCTTTAGAAAAAGGGAATAAAAAATGGCTTTTGTACATCCCTTGGAGGACAGGCAGAGCATGGTGTGAAGGCAGTCTGCTTCTGGGCTCTCTGCTTTTATGTACTTTATAAACTTTTAATCTAACAGTGATATGCCTGAGACATGCTTGGATATCCAAGGAGTCTGCCTTTTCTTTAACAATCTTCCCACTCTTACTGAATCTTACCATTGTCTCAAAGTATAAAGATCTCTTTGGTGAAGAAAAGAGAGTGAAGATTCAAAGTATCTGTGTTTGTCAAGTCTCCTTTCATCAAAGCACTCTCCCAGCCCCTCCCATGCATTTCTTAAGGGATTTGTTTCCAATTTTAAAGTTTGTTTCCAATTTTAAAGTTTAATGATGTATTAAGCAAAACACTCTCCGACATAAATCACAGCAAGATCCTCTATGACCCACCTCCCAGAATATTGGAAATAAAAGCAAAACTAAACAAATGGGACCTAATGAAACTTAAAAGCTTTTGCACTACAAAGGAAACTATAAGTAAGGTGAAAAGACAGCCCTCAAATTGGGAGAAAATAATAGCAAATGAAGAAACAGACAAAGGATTAATCTCAAAAATATACAAGCAACTCCTGCAGCTCAATTCCAGAAAAATAAATGACCCAATCAAAAAATGGGCCAAAGAACTAAACAGACATTTCTCCAAAGAAGACATACAGATGGCTAACAAACACATGAAAAGATGCTCAACATCACTCATTATTAGAGAAATGCAAATCAAAACCACAATGAGGTACCATTACTCGCCAGTCAGGATGGCTGCTATCCAAAAGTCTACAAGCAATAAATGCTGGAGAGGGTGTGGAGAAAAGGGAACCCTCTTACACTGTTGGTGGGAATGCAAACTAGTACAGCCGCTATGGAAAACAGTGTGGAGATTTCTTAAAAAACTGGAAATAGAACTGCCATATGACCCAGCAATCCCACTTCTGGGCATACACGCTGAGGAAACCAGGTCTGAAAGAGACACGTGCACCCCAATGTTCATCGCAGCACTGTTTATAATAGCCAGGACATGGAAGCAACCTAGATGCCCATCAGCAGATGAATGGATAAGGAAGCTGTGGTACATATACACCATGGAATATTACTCAGCCATTAAAAAGAATTCATTTGAACCAGTCCTAATGAGATGGATGAAACTGGAGCCCCTTATACAGAGTGAAGTAAGCCAGAAAGATAAAGAACATTACAGCATACTAACACATATATATGGAATTTAGAAAGATGGTAACGATAACCCTATATGCAAAACGGAAAAAGAGACACAGAAATACAGAACAGACTTTTGAACTCTGTGGGAGAATGTGAGGATGGGATATTTCAAAAGAACAGCATGTATACTATCTATGGTGAAACAGATCACCAGCCCAGGTGGGATGCATGAGACAAGTGCTCCGGCTTGGTGCACTGGGAAGACCCAGAGGAATCGGGTGGAGAGGGAGGTGGGAGGGGGGATCGGGATGGGGAATACGTGTAAATCTATGGCTGATTCATATCAATGTATGACAAAAAAATAAATAAATAAAAATTAAAAAAAAATAATAATGTATTAAAATGTGTAATGCATTTAATTTGTTTTGTTCAATGAGTGATGCTAATGATTTTGTAATTTAATGATGGTTTAACCCAGAAGAATGAACATGTTTAGCAGAGTATGATGGTCATGATCATGAAAAATAATATTTTAAATTTTAATACACATAATACTTTCTGCAGAGATGTATAGTGGGGTGACATATGAAAAAGCTGGCATGTAGCTCATAATTCTGTGCAACTAATCTCATGTAGTTTGCAGTCTGTTTTGGAAAATCCATTAGGCATTAGAACCACTCAAAGGTAGGTGATTCTTTTATTGAGGAAATTGTTTCGATTGGGTTTGATGTTTCAAATTGTCAAGTCAGGCATTTGGGTTATACCTAAAATCAAATGAATCTTTGAATTCAAGTGTAGCCAACTATTGATTATATAATTTTATTAGTTTTATAATCTTAATCTCATAATCTCTTAAATTACTTCTTTGGGCCTCAGTGCTTTCCTAAGTAAACTGGGGATAATAACACATATCACAGTTTTGATTTGAGGAGTAAATGGGATCATGGTGTTAAATGCTTAGTATAGTTCAGGTACCAGAAGATTCTGTCAGTGGCCTTGCTCTTTCTTGCTCTCTCATTATATGTAGGAAATGTGTGTGTGTGTGCGTGTACTCGGTCTTATCCAACTCTTTGCGACTCCATGGACTGTAGCCTGCCAGGCTTCTCTACCCATGGAATTCTCCAGGTAAAAATATGGGAATGGGTTGCCATTTCCTTCTCCAGGGGATCTTCCAGACCCAGGGATCAAACCCATGTCTCCTGCATTGGCAGTTGAATTCTTTACCACTAGTGCCATCTGGGAAGACCATATGTAGGAAACTCAGGTTGAGTATAGATCAATCATTAATTTAAATATGGCTTTAAAAAGTAAACCTCACTTGGGGGAAAAAAAAGTAAACCTCACTTGGAAAATTATTAGAAAAAGCAATGAATATATTAGTTTTTTTTTTTTTTAAAGAAAAGATTGGAAATGCATCAGAAGAGCAAATTACAAGGTAATTCCTCCTTGAAATATAAATAATACCTCTTAGTTCCCCTCTTGTAGTTTATATTTTTATACATTGTTTATCTACTTGCCTATCTACCTTATCAGTTTAATAATGTTAGATATACCTGAAAAACATTTATTATTCTCTAATAACCATAACAATGAATAATAGAACATGGAATCTTTTGGTTCATTTAGATTCATAAGATTAATGGATATAACAGTTATCTGAAAGCTCATTGAAGGGATTTGAGCTTTTACATGAATAATGGCTACCAAAACTAGCCTCCTCTTGAAAAGGATATGAACTATTAAAATAGACACCCTTAATACTGTGTAAACTTGTACTGTCGTAAATGGTTGGTAGCCCTATTCACTGAATCATTTAACCAAGGCTTCAAAGGCACTATGAGAACTAAGTGAAATAATGTATTTTCTTACCTGTTTGTGTTATCTTCTCAAGCTAATTCTACACAGGTATTAATAATTCATTGTTTTAATTCCATTGCATGTTAATTATTATCAGTGTTACAGAAATTCTAGAAATTTGGGGGGCTCATTATTTGGTTAATATAAATAAAAGTGACCTAAATTAAGCATGTAACTGAAGAGGAATCTGAAAAGAAAATCAATATGATCACTCATGAGCAGGTAAGTTTATTTTCCTATTGTATCAAAAATAAATTTAATACATCCCAGTGACCCTTCCCAGATGTCTATAGACTTTTTTACAAATACGTAATTCTTTAATTGAGATAAAATTTCAACTATAATATTCTTGATGCATTAAAAAATTTACTGTAGTAGATTTTTGAGCTGTAATTAGGATAGCTACCATACTGTGTGATTCTCCAAAAGCTGAATGTATATGTTCTGCGCTATCATTTATAACAGTTTTTGCAAACTAAAGAAATTTTCACATCTGAAAAAATTTGGAAAGCAGTTCAGAATCTCAACTTTGGAACATGCCTGTCTTTCTCATTTCCTGCCTCTCTCACAAACCCTGCATTCCTCCTCACCATGGAATATGCAATAGGAACCAACGAACGGGTTGAAGACAGTACTATACACGGTTCACACAAGGTCTTGTGAAGAAGATGGGACCCCATCTTCAACCATATGGAATACCGGAATTTTTGGGAGCAACCCAAAATGGTAATACGAAGTCTTATTTAGGAAACAAAACTTGTATGACTAGAAATAGACCAGCCTCTAAATATATTCAGGTTTATGTGCATTCGGGTAGAAACTACATGTCACTCCGTAGGGTTTTAGGTGGTCAACAGAGGGCAAGCATATTTTTTACCTTAAAAAAAAAAAAGTGTCCACCAGTCCAGGAACTGATTATATTTTCTAGTTTGATCATTTCAAGTCTTTTCTAACCCAGTGACAAATCGTACTTCTATATACATATTTTAAAATATTGTCAGTCCCTTTGAGGAAGTAAATGTTCATTTCAAGACCATTTTGATTATGAATTTTGACTTCAGAGATCTCATTTCTACATTTAATTTTTAAAATTATCATATAAAATGTTCTGTGAAATATTGATCCTCTCCTAGACTTGCCCAACTGAAAATGAAGTTGTAAACTGTTGGAATTTCTTTATTTTTCCCCGAAATAATCCATGTTACCTATGATATGTAGTTATGCTAGAGTGGTTTCACATCTCTAGACTTTCAAGCATCAATATTTTTCTTATTTGTTTGCTGCTTCATCTTAAAGCAATTTATTTAGCCACTCTGAACTTGTGTCCTTGTTCATAGGATAAAGATTTTCGTATTTCATAATCTCTCAGACTTCTTGCAGTCTGAATTTCTATCTTCATAAAAGTCTGATATCCTCTACTCACATTAGAGTTTGATCATTTTCCACATTTTTAAAAATAAATCACTGGCCTGTCATCCTCTTTGTTTGCTACTTCTTGTAATTTGGCATATGATTATTCTTTGTTGCTGGCTGTTTCTTTAATTTTTCTGAAACCTTTCTTGTGTAGCTAATAGATAAAAGGGAACCTTTTGAGTTTTTTTTTTTTTTTTTTAATAATGTAAAGAGTATAGCTATTTAGAGATGTGTCCAACTCTTTGTGACCCCAATGGACTGTAGCCTGCCAGGCTCCTCTGTCCATGAAATTCTCCAGGCAAGAATACTGGTGTGGGTCCATTCCACTCTCCAGGGGATCTTTCTGACCCAGGGATCGAACTCAGGTCTCCTGCATTGCAGGCAGATTCTTTACCATCTGAGCCACCAGGGAAGCCCATTTAGAGATGTAAGTGATCATAAACATCATCAAGCCCATCCATCAAAAAGAAGAAAAGTGATGGCAGAATTGTTCATGGCCTTGATTTTGGTTTAGAGGGAGGACCTTTGGAGTCAGAAAGTAGCAGCTTGATGACCTCTCACATTTTATCATGTATACCTCCTTTTAGCTGTGACATCAGAAGTGATGTCTCTCCTCTCATGTAAACACTGGTTGTGACATTTAAGAATAAATCTTTTATTGTGGTGAGCTACAGCAGTTTCAGGTTTCTGTAGTCAAGACTTCAGATTCTTCCCCCATCACTGGGTTCAGAGCTGACCAGGCCAGGAAGGTCACCCTAAGACTTACTGAACTTCCTCCTCCTTCCCCTTCCCACCATCCTGCAGGGCCCCCAAGGTGCTTGGAGAACTCCTTGGTCAGTATTTGTTGATCAACAGTCCCTGCCTTGGGCTTGTCTTCCTGTAGATGGTGGTCAGGTTTGCCCACTGCCTTAGATGGGAGGCAGCTCAGTGTAATAGATCAGGGACTGAGGGTTCTGCCTTCAATCAGGTAGGTGACATTGATCTCTGAGCCTCATTGTTTTAATATGAGGGTTTGTTTTGTTAGTATTCAGGTATGGTGAATAATGCCACACTGGGGGTGAGAGTGGGGGCACCTAGGGAAGCACCAGAGTTGGTCAGGAGGCCGAGAGAGCAAGGGAAAAATATGAGGAAGAAAGCTTTCTGTGGTTTCCAGAGGAAGGGACAGCAAGGCAGGGTAAACAGGCTTAGGATTGGCTAGTTTGAATGATTTTAGCAGGCTCTGGGGCATAGGGGCTGTTACTAGCTGTCTGGTGCCAGGCCATGGGGTGACTAGGGCAGGGGAATAGTCACCCAAATTGTGAGAATCCAAAGTAAAGGAGGTGGTTGCGGTGTGAACTCTGGGTTGATGAGTTTGCATATGAAAGTTGTGCTTGCAGGTGATCCATATCTTATCTCTAGGTAAGAATGGTTGCGTAATGCTGGGAGAGGCGGTCCCTCTAGTGTTAGCGAGGCCCCGGATGTCAAACCATCAAAAATAGAGTGAAAAGACATGCTTACTACACTCACTAGCCTTAGAATTTTTCATTTGAAATAACGTGAGTAATGATATTATTACTAACTTAATGTTTGTAATACTCCTAATGTTATTACTGGAAACAGTACTATGATCTATTCACTATGTTGTTTGATTCTCCTTACAATGAGGAGTGGCATATAAATTATTGTATCCTTTTTACAGATGTAAAATATGGAGATGGGGTTTCTTGGCCAAGTTTCCACAATGAGTCACTGTGTTTGTACTTCCCCTGCTCATTGTATTTAAAATAAAAGCAAGAGAGGACAGAATTACATGTATTGTGTATGTGCCAGATGTGTTCTTAGGTGCTTCAATATGTTATGTTGTCGTTTGATCACTAAGTTGTGTCCGACTGTTTTGTGACCCCGTGGACCGTAGCCCACCAGGCTCCTCTGTTCATGGGCTTTCCCAGGCAAGAATACTAGAGTGGGTTGCCAGTTCCTCCTCCAGGGGATCTTCCAGACTCAGGGATTAAACCCACATCACCAGCTTGGCAGGCAGATTCTTTACCACTGAGCCACCTGGGAAGCCCTGTGTTACGTAATTAAATATTAAATAAATAAAAATGTTTTATAACACCGTGAAAGAAATTATTGTGCCATTATTATGCCCATTTTGTCAATGAGAGAAATGAAGTTCATGGAAGTTAGGGAAGTTATTTCAAGGCTACATAATTAACAAGTGGTAGAACGGCGATTTGCCCCAACTGGGTCTTCAGGACTCAGGGTAGCAAATGAATTTTATCTGGAGCATCAGCCTCAGTTAGCTGATGGAGGCTGCCTGAAGCAGTGCAGAGAGGATTCTGAAGCTGTGTCTGGGCTCATTGGGAGAGAGTGTCACATTGAGTTAGGGACCTTTGTCACGGGCGTGAAGGGCACAGAGCAACACCCAGCCATTTAGTTCTCATCCTCGAAGTAAACTCTCTTTCAAGCCCCTTTCAACTCCACAAACCTGTTATTCCGGGTAATCATGGGAATAGGTCATGTCAGCCTGCATTCCCCTGAAAGCAGAGCCTGAGACTGAGGCTTGTGTGCGGGTAGTTAATTTCAGAATGTGACCCAGGCGCAGGAGCAGAGAATGGGGACGGGAGAGCCAGCAGAGGGGAGTGCTGTGGAGGTGGCTGCCACTTGCACTCATTTTGGTGCACCCTCCTGAGGAGCGTCGTGAGATGTGTCTGAGCACTCTCCACGGGGGAGGATCACGGGCAAGCAAGAAGCATCAGCGTAGACTCCTGTGTGTTGGACTAGGGCGGTTCTGTGAGTGTTCACTCCTCCATCCTGCCTGGTGTGTGTCCAGGGGGCTTCGGGGGTGTTCTCTGCTGCAGACAAGGAAGCTCACGGGTAGAAAGCAAGAACAGGCAGTGCATCTTGGAGAGAAACTCTTGAGATGCAGCCAGTGAGGCTGGTAAAGCCTGAACTTGGTCAGCTCGGTAGTGGCTGGTGTGAGCAGTGGGCTGAGAGGATCCTGAAGTGGTGCCCAGGAGGACACTGACCGGGGTCGATGTCTGTAACTCCCTCAGACCTGGGGAGGCTCCAGGACCCTTCTAAAGCCTGTAACTAGGGTGTGTGTGCTCACTTGCTCAGCTGTATCTGACTCTCTGCAGCCCCATAGACTGTAGCCCACCAGCCTCCTCAGTCCGTGGGATTTCCCAGGCAAGAATACTGGAGTGGGTTGCCATTTCCTCCTCCAGGGGATCTTCCTGACCCAGGGATGAAATCTGCCTCTCTTGCATTGGCAGGCAGGTTCTTTACCAGCTGAACCACCAGGGAAGCCCATAGTTAGGCTAGGAGAGTACTAATAACATGTCATCTGCAGTACTTGCCGAACTTTCCTTCTCTCCATCCTTCTTCTGACTGACAGAAACTTGGGCTCATCAATCTCAGTCTGTTTCTAAGAGACCAAGTATGTTGAGCATTAGCAATTCTGTTTTGTTGAGTATCTGTTATGTGCCAGCCTGGATGCTAGACTACGTAAGCCCACTTGATCTTTTATTTTTTCTAAACTTTTTATTTCATATTGGGTTATAGCTGATGAACAATATTGTGATAGTTTCAGGTGGACAGCGGACTCCCCCACTGGCTCAGTGGTAAAGAATCTGCTTGTAATGCAGGAGATGCGGGTTCAATCCCTGGGTCTGGAAGATCCGTTGAAGTGGGAAATGGCCACCCACTCCAGTATTCTTGCCTGGGAAGTCCCATGAACAGAGGAGCCTGGTGGGCTACGGTTCTTGGGGGTGCAAAGAGTTGGACACCACTCAGCAAATGAGTATGTGCGCACACATACACACAAATACACACACACACAGGTGGACAGCAAAGGGACTCAGCCGTATATATACATGTGTCCATTCTCACCCAAACTCATCTCCCATCCAGGCTGCCGTATAACATTGAGCAGACTTCCCTGTGCTATACAGTAAGTCCTTGTTGGTTATCCATTTTAAACATAGCAGTTTGTACATGTCAACTCCCTAACTATCCCTTCCCCTCATTCATCCCCCTGTAAGCCCACTCAGTCTTAACCACAATACTGTGAACTGTGTATTAATCCCCTGTCTTACACAGGAGGAAACTGAGGCTAACAGCCAAACTGAACTGCCTCAGGCCACTTCTGTGGAGCTGTACTTCAGTCCCCCCTCTAGCTGATGCCTAAGTCCAGATTCATTTCACCCTGAGGTTGTCTGATGGCCAGATGTAGCAAGGTCTTGGCTCTCATTTGACAAGGGCTTGAGCTCTTACCCTGGGACTCTACCAAATGAGCTCACTTTGGGGATTCGGGCCTGTCAGCATCCTCCAAGTGAGTCAACTGGGGACCTGGCTGGTCTCCACGATAAGAGCTGGAAATTCCCACTGTGTTTCTGACTCAGAGGTGCCTTTCTGAGCCCACAAATCTTTATAAACTGCCTGGGCAAGTACACACTGAAGTTGAAAGTTCCTAGAATCTGTACCTTTTCCCCCCAGAAGTACTGAAGGCCACCTTCTCTCTAGTATTCAAAAACAAAGTTAAACAGAATGTCAAAAGTTAACAAAGATAGGGATGTTCCTGATGGTCCAGGGGTTAGGACTCCTTGCTTCCAAAGCAGGTGGCACTGGTTCAATCCCTGTTGGGGAACTGGGAACACAGCACGTAGTGTCAACAAAAAAATGGAATCTAGAAAAATGATACAGATGAACCTATCTGCGGAGCAGGAGTAAAGACACAGACGTAGAATGGATTTGTGGATATGGGGGGAAGGAGAGGGTGGGAGAAATTGAGAGAGTAGCATCGACATATACATACGACCGTGGGTAAAATAGATAGCTAGGGGGCAGCTGCTGAATAGCACAGAGAGTCGGTGCTCTGTGATGACCTGGGTGGGGGCAGGCTGGGGGTGGTGGGAGGGAGGCTCTAGAAGTAGGGGATATATATACACACACTTATAGCTGATTTAACTTCCCTGGTGGCTCAGATGGTAAAAAATTCAGCAGTGCAGGAGATGCAGGTTCTATACCTGGGTTGAGAAGATCCCCTGGAGAAGGGAATGGCAACCCACACCAGTATTCTCGCCTGGAGAATCCTATGGACAGAGGAGCCTGGTGGACTACAGTCCATGGAGTCATAAAGAGTCGGACACGACTGAGCAACTAACACACACACAGCTGATTTACGCTGTTGTACAGCGGAAACTAACAGCATTGTAAAGTAATTATACTCCAATAAAAAAATAATAAATTAAGAAAAAGAAAAAAAATTAGCATCAACCTCTCTGCATCTCAGTATTCTCATTTATGAAACTTTAGGCTGTAGATTTTAAGTTCTTTAAGGTGGTGTCCAAAGTAGATTTTTTGAGACTGAGGCTACACTGAATTGGATTAGGAGGAGCTAGAGGGCAGGGGCAAGGCTGCACTGGGAAGCTGCTTCCTCAGTATTTAGCACAGAGTAGATTCCAATCTGCATTTGCCAGATGACAGTGAGGTTCAAAATGGACAGGGCACCTCTCCTCTGTGTTTCTTTCCTCTACTCCTTGGTCTTCATCCTATTCCAACGTCTGTCAGTTTTGCTTCCAAGACAAACCTTGTGCTGACTAAATGGTTGGACATTTAGTTGTGTCTTCGTGTGCAGGATCTGAAGTCAGTGTATTCTCCTCCCCAGATGCATTTGCTTATTGAGATTTATAGTTAATTTTGAAATTAAGGAAATGTCACCCTTCAGCCAGTTTCATTTTTGGACTCTTCTGAGGCTCTAAACTCACTCCATGCATGCATGCGTGCTCAGTTGTGTCCGACTCTTTTGTGGCCCCATGGACTATAGCCTACCAGGCTCCTCTGTCCATGGGATTTTCCAGGTAAGAGTACTGGAGTGCGTATCCATTACATTCTTCAGGGTATCTTCCCGACCCAGGAATTGAACCCAGGTCTCCTTCATTGCAGGCAGAGTCTTTACCGTCTGATCCACCAAGGAAGCCTTACTGTTAGTATAGAACAAACCTACATAATAGAACTGATTTTGCCTCTTGGTCCACAAAGCTTAAAGTACTTAGCATCTGGCTGTTTACAAAAAATGTTTGTCAACCTCTTCTTGATAGGAAAAGAAACCAGACAATAGGAAGAGTGATAGACGTGGGAGAGGATAAAAGGGAAATGAAGCACAGGAAAATGATGTCACATGTAAAATGTAACAACAAGTAGAATGTTCTTTCTCTAAGCATGTGAAGCACTTACGTGGGGTCTTTTAAGGACTTGCCCGCTTTGCCAAGCTCAGCAAAAAATGATCTTCTCTGTGTGTAACTTAAAACACATACACAGTGTGCGTGTGCACTCACACACACACACACCCCTGCAGTGTGCTTTGAAGGAAATGCGGCCATGAGCCCCAAGCCCATCTCTGTCACTGAAGTCACCTTGTGATCTAGTGAGTTATTTACCCTTCCTGCCTGAAGTTTGCTGAAGTTGCCTGTGGAACTTGTAATTGTTGAAGCCAGTGGCTTCTCCCCGTTGTCGGTCTCCTGAAAGCATTCTCTCTGGTTTCCAGGATGCTGGTCTTGTCATCCTCCTCTGTTGTGAAATCCTCTGCATATATACGGATCTTGCACGTGAGTCTTCACTCAGCTCTCTGCCCTCAGAGCTCTCATTCCTTCTCGAATCTGGTCATGTCACTCCTTTCCTCACCCCAGAGATGGGCCGTGGCACAAGGGGTAGTCTCTCTGCATGTCCAGCCAACCATGCATGCTGCCTGCCTCCTTCCTGAACCCGGTACCTCCCCGTCCAGGCCTGACTCAGCTTGCAGCTTCATCTACCTGCATCCTCAGTCCGTTCTCTCCTCTCAGCTCTGCTGCACTAACTTCTAGTCCTTCAGGGCCCGGTCAGCCTTGGTGCCTGCCTGTTAAATAGGTCATGTTGAGCATTTGAACATTGCTTTAAAGTTCATGTATCAGACCATCTTTCTAAGCACTTCAGGTGACTGTCGAAGCAGTCACCACTCCGGTTTTGAGCCCTCTTGTGGATCTTAAATATGACAAGGATCAGTACATCAAGTCTGCACAAATATATCCAGTACTGAAGTCATCCCAGTACCAGAAAGGAGCTTCTGCACTTCTTGCACAGGTTTTGTACAACTTAATCAGGCCATGCGTATCAGGCCCCTGCTTCAGATTCCGCGAGGCTTCCTGTTTTTCTCAGCAGAGAGTGCACATCCTAGCTAGGGTGGTGGGGCCCTAAGAGAAGCCTCCTCCCACCCTCCCCTCCCGCATCATGTCATGTGCGGGCGCCAGCCACACTGATCTCTTGGTTCCTTGGGTATGCCAGGCTGCTTCCCCTTACACCCTTACCCTTTTGGCTGGGACTCGGCCCCCACATTTTCATGACGTGTTCAGGCTTGTCATCCAAAGTACAGCTCAAATGTCATCTGCTCACAAAGGCCTTTCCTTGTCACCCTGTGTAAAGCTGTCCTCTCCCCTTACTGAATAAACCCATTGTGTTTCCCCGATGGACCTATCACAGTTTGAAACCTTCTGGCTCATGGTTTGTGTACTTATTCCCATCTGTTTACCACGACCAGAATCCGAGCTTCATGAGAGCAGGCATCTTTTCTATTTTGCCATCGCTCGGACCCCTCAGTTGTCCTGCTCTGTCTTTATTCCTTTAGGATGAACGTGCAAAAGTCAGTGCAAAAGGTCTCCTTCATTCCCTGAAAGGAACGGGTTGCTTTCTCTCAAAGCGAACGTTAACCTTTGGTGCGACGGGGTCACACATTTGGGTTTTAAAGAAATCTTCTCTCCCTGGTGGCTCAGATGGTAAACAATCTGCCTGCAATGTGAGAGACCCCGGTTCCATCCCTGGGTTGGGAAGATCCCCTGGTGGAGGACATGGCAACCCACTCCAGCATTCTTGCCTGGAGAATCCCCATGGACAGAGGAGCCTGGTGGGCTATAGTCCATGGGGTCACAAAGAGTCGGACAGGACTGACTGACTGACACACACATATATTTGTGATTGATACACACACATTTGCGTAAGACAGACGAGAAGTCAAGTTTGCTTGCAGAGCGGTGGGAGCTGATGTAAGGATGTTAAATGTTGGCGGAATGTTTCAGACTTCAGCCAAACAAAATAAATATTTTGCAGGCTATCAGTAAACTCACATCAAGAACAGCCATAAATAGTGGATATTTGGCATTGCTTTTTCTGTTGTTTTGAAAAATTGCAATGCTTTCATGAGAAATTCCTGTCAGTCTTTCCAAATGTGAGTCCATCATCTTCATTTTGAAGAGTATTAACTTCTTAAAGAGAACTCTTGAATTATGGAAACTTCTAAGCCAAAGTTCTTCTCTTTAAATCATCAGCGAAAAATAGCATTTCAAACACTGGAAGACCTTAGGAATCTGTATTTGACCTTTACTTTATGCTCACCGTGTTAGCTTTTCCAGATTATTCATTGTGTGTGTGCTATCTGTAGATTCTCTCAGATTTCTCCTCATCCCTTTAACATGTAACAGAAGTAGTATATTGGCTTCCCAGGTGGCGCTAGTGGTAAAGAACCCATCTGCCAATGCAAGAGACACAAGAGACGCAGGTTTGATCCCCAGGTCAGAAAGATCCCCTAGAGTAGGAAATGGCAGCCCACTCCAGTATTCTTACCTGGAGAATCCCCGTGGACAGAGGACCCTAGCGGGCTACAGTCTGTAGGGTTGCAGAGTCGGGTACGACTCAAGTGACTAAGCACACACACAGAAGTAGCATATGCATAGTGGGTTTTCCAGAACTTTTGTAATCCCTGGCTAGAAAACCTGCATCAAGGTATTTGGTAAGAAGACACTGATGGGGACCTTTAAATTATAGAACTTTCTCAGATTTTACTTTTTTTCCTACATTGCAAGAGAAACTATAACAAAAATCACACATATGTATATATTTACATATAGGGTCAAAGTTTCTTATATATATAGACTTAAGTATATATAGACTTACATATATAGAAAAAGACATAAGGTTTTGCAGTTTCCCTTCAAATACTGTACTGTATAATTTCACACAGCGAACATTAGAAAAAAACATTCTCTCCTTGAGTCCCATTCTGTATCTCTTACCACCTACCTCAGCTCTACATAATATCCCATATGTCTTTCCTCATTACCGGCATATTTTAAAGTCATTAGAACTCTGTGGGTGGCAGAGATACATTGGAGAAGCGCTCATAATTAATATAAACCTCGTGGGGAAACTTGAGAGTTGATCTTGATATATACATATACGTATACACACACAGAGAGACACGATTTGTTTTAACAGAAAGTTGGACATGACATTTAACTATGAAAATCTATGCCAAAGTGTGTAGCCTTGCTTGTAAGTAAACTCTCTTTACATAGTTTTTACATAATCTCAGCTGTGTACCATGTGTGATCTAGCTAGAGCACTGATTTGCTTACGGGACCTAGAACTTAAAGATTTTTTTTTTTTTCCTGGTATACATGATGGATCAGGTACTGGCATCTGCTGGCAATGAGTGATATTGCTTTCTAATTCTATAGGCAGCCTGGCTTCCCGTAACAGTGCATCCCTGGAAAGCAGACCATGGTGTTGTTTTTTTAGAACAAACATATACATGAAAGGATAAGTAACAAAACAGAGTGGTGATGATCATTTACATACTGGCTGGTGTGTGGCATATGGAAGGAAGAAAATGAACTTTTGTTGTGAATGTACTGTGCCCATGTGGTGGTGTGTTCTTCCCCATGCTATCAGAGAGGTTAGAGATCAGAAACGTTGAGAAACTGTCCGAGCTCACAGGTTGAATGCAAGGAAAACCTATGCCTGTGGGAAATAGTTAGGATGACCTAGTTTTTGAGGCAAAAAAAGAAAAGGCTATTCAGAAGGATTTGGACAGCAATGAACAATCTTATATAGTGCCAGTTGTAGGGTATCTTGCTTCCATTTTTGAGGGGAATGACAATTTTTCTGTATGCAAATAAAGACTTAAAAATGTGCATGCCATTTGACTAACCAATTCCAATTCTGGTCATTTATTCTCAGAAAATAATCAGAGGGGTGCTTAAAGATTTATTAATATATATAGTTATTGCATCTCTCTCTCTCATACATATATACTATATGCTTCCCCGATGGCTCAGTGGTAAAGGATCTGCCTGCCAAGCAGGAGACCCAGGTTTGATCCCTGGATCAAAAGGAGGAGGGCAAGGCAACCCACTCCAGTATTCTTGCCTGGAGTATTCAATGGACAGAGGAGCCTGGTGGGCTATAGTCCATGACTGAGTGGGTGAGCACACATGCGCATACTATATACTATAGCATTTACTACAATCAGGAAAAATAAATGATCTAAATAACAGCCAGTAACAAAGTGTTGTTAACATAAATTATAGTGTATCCCTATAAATGAATTACATTCATCCATTGGAAATGTTGTTTAGGAATATTATTGACATGAAAATTATTTATACCATATTACATAAAAAAGCTGGTTTATGAGGTCATATGATGCACCTTTCCAAGTAAAACTCTATATGTGTAAAAGTGAGTTGTGTGGGCTTACGTAGAAGATTTACCAAAATACCAATAGTGGTTATCTCTAATAACATGGCAGATCACATTTATTTTCTTCTTTTCCTCATCCCTCTTTTATAAATTGTGTTCAATGAAAATACATCATTTAAAAAATTTAGAACAATTTAGGGACTTCCCTCATGGCCCAGTGGTTAAGACTTTGCCTTCCAATGCAGGGCGTGCAAGTTTGATCCATGGTCAGGAACTAGGATGCCATGTGCCTCCAGGCCAAAAAAACAAAACAGAAAACAGAAACAATATTGTAACAAATTCAATAAAGACTTAAAAAATGGTCCTCATAAAAAATCTTAAATATTTAGTAAAATAAAATTTAGAGCAGCTTGTCTTCTAAGAGAATTAAGAATATGATAACAGGAAGCAACCGGGGGACTGAGACTACAGAACCAAGAGGGATGGAAGTGGAGAGGGACTGGTATCCGCAGCAGGAAGTTAAGGGGAAGTGAGGTTAAAGAGCGAGGATTTCTGGCACTGATGGAATTGGTGGCTTCCTGGCTCTCGTAAAGGGAGGGCCTAGAAGTGCTTGCACTGGTAACGTTGCATGCATGCGTGCTAAGTTGCTTCAGTCCCGTCCAATTCTTTGCAACACTATGGACTGTAGCCCACCAGGCTCCTCTATCCGTGGGATTCTCCAGGAAAGAATACTGGAGTGGGTTGCCATGCCTGCTGCCAGATGATCTTCCCGATCCAGGGATCAAACTCACATCTCTCATATTTCCTGACCCAGAGATCGAATCCACATCTCTTACATCTCCTGCATTGGCAGGTGAGTTCTTTACCATTAGCGCCACCTGGGAAGCCCACCAGTAGCTTTGGGGTTGTTTAAATGGCAACTTGGTGACTACAGAGTAGCCCCAAGTTAGAAATTGCTTTTGTCCTAGAGAAGCTGGGGGGCCAGCAAGACAGTAGAAGATGGGAATGAGGGCTGGCTCTGGGAAGAGGAGGTAAAGCCAGAGCAGAGGGAGAGCCAAGTCCAACTCAGTGTTAAATGACTGAACGACTGTCCCAGCTCGCCGCGTTTCCCCTTGATCATGATCCAGACAAGCTTCATTCCCTCGTCCTCCCCCACACTTGAGATTTAGAGAGCCATTTGTCTGCAGATGGAAGAAGCATCATATCCAGTGTAATAAAGGTTGCTTTAGGCTATTAACGTACTTGGAACGAGTTGGAAAACATACAAATAAAACTAAGCCAACAGATGGAACCAATGTCTTTTTTTCCCCCCACTTAATTTTCCCCTAGGAAGCAAAGGTGATTAAATTCATTCCTTTGACTTCAAACATGCCCTTAAATTGGGATCATTTGCAACATCTAGATGTTTGAAACCTTGCAAAAAGTTTTTGATTGCGAAGTTTGGGAAAGAAAAAGACCATTGGATTTGGGTCAGTGGCTCTCGATCCTATTTGTACTGCCATGCCAGACTGAGAGAGTCACTTCAGTGCCTTAGATCTTAGTCCTGCAAAGCGAGATAAAGCTGGAAGATCCTGCCAGCCCTGAAACCCCAGGACTCTCTTGACCTGAAACTGTATTCTTCTTTCCATGGCCGTATCTTCTCTCATATCTACCTATCCCAGTCCCTAAATAAAAGAGCCCCCAAAGAGAAACATCCCCCACAGAAGGTCATACTGAGGGGAGAGATGGTTCTTTTTTTTTCCTGCAGTGTCCTTACAGACTTGACTGTATAGCTAAAAACCCAGGAGCATTTTAACATTCGCTTATTCATCTATTCACTCATTCAAGAGATGCTGAACACCTGGTTTTGTCTCATGTAGTGTGCTGGGTCTTAGGTAAACAAAAATTAAAAAGATCCTGCTGTCAAGGAACTTTCTGTGTCATGAAAGATCTTTAATTTTCCTGCTGTATATTCCCCTGGAGGTTTTGAACCTCCTCCTTCTTCTCCCCCTTCCACCCACACTGCTTTTAATAAGACGTATTATGATAGAGCTTGATTGCATTTATGGATTGTATGGAGGTAGAGAAATATTGAAAACCACTGGCCTGATGCAGGAGATAGACTCATATACAGGCAATTACAGATCACCATCATATGATCTATGAGTGCCCAGTGACTCAATCATGTCTGACTCTTTGTGACCCCATGGACTGTAGCCCACCAGGCTCCTCTGTCCATGGAATTTTCCAGGCAAGAATACTGGATGTGTTGTGTTAGTCACTCAGTCATGTCTGACTCTTTGTGACCCCATGGACTGCAGCCTGGTAGACTTCTCTATCCATGGAATTCTCCAGGCAAGAGTACTGGGGTGGGTTGCCGCTTTCTCCTCCAAGGGATCTTCCCTACCCATGGATTTAACCCATGTCTATTGTGTCTCCTGCATTGGCAGGCAGGTTATTTACCACTGAGCCACTCAGGAAGCCCCATATGATCTATGATAGGGTGATATTTTGGGGGACATGGGCCACAGAAACACAATTGTAGGAATATACTGACCCTGACCTCCCATCTCCTATCCTGTTTCCATAACCAGGGGCTCGGGCTCAATGAACAAGTATTATAAATCTATTTATTAAGTTGCTCTAAAATTCATTTCATTTCTTTCAGTTCCCTACTGCCTCTCCCATAATCCCATTTTCCATCATCGTTTACCTGGATCACCTCCTACCTGGTGTCCCTGCCTCCTGGGAACCTGTTTTTCACATCATAGCTAGAGTGATCTTTCTAAAACACAAATCTAATTATGTCTCTCTCCTGCTTTTGTACATGGAAACCCTTAGTGGAAGTTAGGTGAACCTCCTCTGTGCCTTCATCTCATTCAGTCATCATTCAATTGCCTGCATAGTCATCATTCTCCTCGACCACACAGAAAACTCTCTGAAGGCGGAGACTAGTTTATTCATCAGTAGATGAACATACCAAGGATTGCACCTGGCACAGTGTGAGGGCTGGACAGTATCTCTTCGATGGATGGAGGGTGCCGATGTTGAGGTCGTATTTAGTTGAAGTCATTAGTGTAGGTGACATCTGGATTAGGAGTTGCTTGGTAGGTGAGGGTTTTGTTGAATGACTAGGTAAATAATGAAGGTTACTTGGGGCTTCTCTGGTGGTTTAGGTGGTAAAGACTCTGCCTTCAATGTAGGAGACCTGGGTTTGATCCCTGGGTGGGGAAGATCCCCTGGAAAAGGAAATGGCTACCCACTCCAGTGTCCTGGCCTGGAGGATTCCATGGACAGAGGAGCCTGGCAGGCTACAGTCCATGGAGTCACAAAGAGCTGGACACAACTGAAGCAACTTATCACAAAGGTTGGTAGACTAAAGACAGACGTAGACAGTAGAACCCTAACACTCACATATCACTGCAAGGTAGAGAAGGGTCAACTCTGAGAATGACTGAAAAGATGGGAAGACACTCAGGAGAGAATGCAGGAGGGTTTGGAGAAGCCAGAGTCTCAAAAAAAATAATGCTTCTTTGTATTTGTAGGGCCCAACACAGGAGTGGATGAAGAAATGGGTTGGATGAATGATGGTCAGGAAATTCAGATTCAGCAGCCAAGTTGAAAACCACAGGGCCTGAGAAGAGCTCACTGGGTCTGGCAGTTAGGACATCCTTGGTCATCAGTGCGATAATTAATTACAGTTTTTGTGGAGGTTTTGGTGCAAGAGCTGGGGGAAGGGGGCAGTGCAGGTGAGAAGGGAGAGATGGTGAGTGGAGAAGGAAGGAAAGGGAGCGCCTAGAAGTGCAAGGCCCTCTTGGAGAGGATGAAAAGGGAAGGAGAACTCTTGGAAGGAAAGGCAAGGCAAACTTTGGGGGCAGTTTCTCGCTCAAGAAACATCTCGTAGACCCCGGAGGAGCAGTTGGCAAGAGGGGACCAGCACTGATGCTAAGATCATAGAGATGCTGCTTCTTACATAGCAGAACATAAAAGGTCATGACCGAGATTTTTCCACTTTCAAGGTCTCAGCTTTGCTACTGGGTGACATATTAATAATAGCAACAGACTTTCTTCTGAGTACATTTTCATTATGTTTCTCTTCTCATGATAATGATAGTGGTAGTGATAGTAATAATAATGGTGAGCAAGGTACTGTGATTTGTGCTTCTGTAAGTACCATCTAATTTAATTAGGCTAATAATGATATAGATAAAATTATTCTCCCCATTTCACAGATAAGTAAAATTAGTTGAATCAATGAATATTTTTTATTAATTTAGAAATAGGGTCGATGAAATGAATTTAAAATAAGGTCAATGAAAACATAGAATTATTTTTATAAACTTGCTTTGTACTTGAATCTGAGGAACCAGATCTTTCATAAAATGAAAGTATACTGTAATGTTGGAGATTTCTCAATGCAGACTGAGATATATACTTTCCACAGGAGGCAGTTGATAATGAGTATGTCAAAATGCCCTTTTCATCTCTTTTGTGTCCTTAGAGTATTACCATATAAGCAAAAGGTATATAGAAAAAATATGTAGCATTGGGTATATTTTAAGTAACAAAACATTAATTTTAACTTGTTTACTATCCTGTCTCTAGTAATTTATTTTTGAAATGAAAATATTTCTCCTGGCTAATGGGTAAAAATTTTCTTGCTCTTAATCCTTACTATAAACATGCTGAAGGAAAATAGTTTTGAGATGATAGCTCAGATATAAAGTGAAGTTATTGTTTCTTTTAAGGTACCAAGATGTGAATGCATTTAGGATCAATACTAAAGGCGTCACAGCCTTTGGAATGGACTGACCGCAAAATATTTTAACATAGTCTATAAGTGAGTGATGAAAACACACCAGCATGTACACAAGCATGACGGCATCTCTTGTGTCTGTCCCCATCCATCACTCAGAACAGGTTTTTCTCGTGGTAAAACAAAGCCAGGGACAAAAATGTATTGCTTTTAAAGTAACCTTACAGGCCTGCTTTAAATAGACAACAGAAGCTTGGGAGCTCAACGCTGAGGAATCTTAGCTGCATTGTTAACCTACCTTTTTGTGTTGCAGAATTACTACACATAACATACATGAAGGTCTTCACTGCGGTTTTAACGAAAGACCTTGGCTGTGCTGCCTTAAGAAAGGGATTCCATTCTCACCTCGTAAATACCCACTTCTTTCTTTTTAATTCAACTTAGATTCGGCAAGAGAATTCAAGCACATTTGAAAATTCTAGTGGAGAGAAATACTCCTTCATATCAAATAGATTCAAAAACACACATTGAATGGTTGACTCAGGGGCTTTCACTAAACTGGCCATGAATGCTGAAACCATCTGTTTTTCTGGACGTTGTCAGGGTGAGTGTGGCGGAGGCAGCTGTTTGCAAAGGGACGCTTTGGATGATGAACCAGCCCATTGTTCCTAAGCAATTCACTTGCTTTCAGAGGCTCTACCCAAGCGTACTATAGAGCAATCAAAATCAAACTATTGTTTGTACCAATCATATTGATCTGAAAAGAACGTGGTGGGATGACCCCATTGTAGATGCAAATAGTTGTTCTGAGCAGCTGTATGCTGGCCAATATGTACCTCAGTAGGAAACAGGCTTGGAGGCTAGAGGGCTCCCTGTACCCTACTGAGGGAAGAAAAAAGATTATACCAGATTAAACTGCAGTTTAAGGGGACTGGAGGGAATGGAGACACAGGTCTATTGGTATTAGTGGCAATTTTCTCTCACACAAACATTGTCGACATTAGCTCTAGGGTGGTAAAACTACTCTTGTGTATGAAAGCTTTCTGCAAACTGGAAATCTAGATTCTCCATAAAATTAGACAAGGACTTAAAATGATAGCACAAAACATGATTTGCTTTGGTTGGAAGTGTTGAGTCCTTTAGTTCTGCAAATTTTAACACTGCCTAGAGTTTTACAATTGACGTACAACTCAGAAAAATGTTGATATAGTCTTGATATTGCAGTCTTTGTATGACTATTAAAAAGGACATTTTGGTCAATGCAGAGAGCAAGTAGAAGCACACAAAAGGAAAATTATACTGGCTAATTTTTAAAAATAACCTGAACGCTATCTTTTATCCATTAACTTTTAAGCTTTTTGGTTGTCCTTTGTCACTTCATTGCATGCATGCTAATATCTTCTCATATAAAATTTAATCTGTTGAACTAAATGAAGGAATTAGTATCTGAAAGACATCTTTCATTAAGCAATTAACGAATCTCTCCAACAAATCTACAAAAGCATATGTGTTTATATTTAATAGTTATTTGTTTGATCAGCCAGTTATAACACATGCATACATTTTGTTTTAGCCGTGATAGTACTACACCTAAACTTATTGTCGTTGTACTGTAGTCCTGATAAAAATGTGGCTACGGCTGGTTTTTTGCTAAAGGATATATATACATATATCTGTAGTTTATTGCCTTTAAAAATTCCTCTGCAGTTCATTATAGAGCCATGACAAGTCCCTCAAGCAGAGCTGTTTGGTATTGGATGAAATTTTGCTTTCTGTTGCAGCATAAACCAGAAATAACAGGGTAGATTTAAGAAATTCATAGGTTTGTAGAATATGTTTGAAAAAAGACTCAATACCATATGTACCAACCAACCTTTATTGTCAGATACAGGGGCCATGATAAGACTTGTGAGTCTTTCTTAAGAAAATATCTTAGTCATTACTTCAATTTTAATTAAAACACTTTAACTGGCAACCTACCATGCTTCTGCTGAATATATTTGGTTGTCTTGGTGTCACTGCGAGTACGGCGTGGGGTGGAGCCTATAGAGCATTCCATCATGGCAAATTCAGCCCACCACTAGGTTGGCAGGCCCGTGTATGTGAAAGGAAAATACTAAAAGCCATTTCTCAATTAAATCTCTGATTTTTACTTGAGTTGACTTATACTTGCGGATGGAATGGCTAGGAAATACCTGTCAAATAAATTTCATTGGTTCTAATGTCTTAAATGTTTTATGTACACTATTCATAGACACAGACAGTATTTCACTTTTCTAACACTCAACTGATTATATTTCCTGTCTACTTTTTTTTTTTGTCCCACTCTCATGATCTCAACTTATTACATCTGTAACGCCTTTGTTTTTATTTTATTAAATTAAATTAATTTACTTATTTTTTTAATCAGAGGCTAATTACAGTATTGTAGTGGTTTTTGCCATACATTCACATGAATCAGCCATGGGTGTACATGTGTTCCCCATCCTGAACCCCCCTCCAACCTCCCTCCCCATCCCATCCCTCAGGGTCATCCCAGTGCACCAGCCCTGAGCACCCTGTCTCATGCATCGAACCTGGACTGGTGATCGATTTCACATATGATAATATACATGTTCCAATGCTATTCTCTCAAATCATCCCATCCTCGCCTTCTCCCACAGAGTCCAAAAGTCTGTTCTTTACATCTGTGTCTCTTTTGCTGTCTCGCATATAGGGTCATCGTTATCATCTTTCTAAATTCCATATATATGTGTTAATATACTGTATTGGTGTTTTTCTTTCTGACTTACTTCACTTTTAAGAGATTAAGACCAATTATAATTTTTAAGCCAGTGTAAAGGGTTTATTCCATAAAGTGATTTCCAAGTTATATTCCTAGTATGAATAAACATTTGGCCATTTTCCCTTCTCATATCTGTAGAAAGAACTTTTGCTGTGATAAGTGATATTCACAAGGTTGACCTGAGGGGCAATAATAATACATCATCCACCAAAGAATAATTACATAATGTTCATAATATTATACTTAACAATAGCTAATTATGATTGGGTTTTTACCCATGTCCATGGTGAAGTGCAGTTCCTTTCTAGGGAAAGAAACAGCTTACTGCCCCAAACTAACAAAATGAAAAGGGTATTAGAATATGTTGTGGGCTGAACTGTGTCCCCGCCTCCTTCCAGCTGATGGCTTACCAATGCAGGAGACACAAGAGACGAGAGTTCGATCCCTGGGCCAGGGAGATCCCCTGGAGAAGGAAATGGCCACCTACTTCAGCATTCTTGCCTGGGAAATTCCGTGGACGGGGGAGCCTGGCGGGCTACAGTAAATGGGGTTGCGAAAGAGTCAGACAGCTAACAACTTGGCAGCTAGACAGCAGCAGCAGCATAAGTGGTATTTCATATGGCATTTGTCTTTTTCTGTCTGACTTACGTCACTTAGTATGATAATCTCTAGGATCATCCATGTTGCCGCAAATGGCGTTATTTCATTCTTTTCTACGGCTGAGTAGTATTCCATTGTATGCATGTACGATATCTTCTTTATTCATTCATCTGTCAGTGGACATTTAGGTTGCTACCATGTCTTAATTGGCTACTGCAGATAGTGCTGCTATGAACATTGGGGCACATGTTTCTTTTCTTTTTTTTTTTTTTTTAATTTTATTTATTTATTTTTTCCAGTGGGTTTTGTCATACATTGATATGAATCAGCCATGGATTTACATGTATTCCCAATCCCGATCCCCCCTCCCACCTCCCTCTCCACCCGATTCCTCTGGGTCTTTAGGGTTTTCTCCAGGTATATGCCCAGGAGTGGGGTTGTTGAATCATATGGTAGCTCTGTTTTTAGTTTTTTAAGGAATGTCCATAACCGTTCTCCATAGTGGCTGCACCAGTTTACATTCCCAACCGTGTAGGAGGGTTCCCTTTTCTCTACAACCTCTCCATCATTTATTGTTTGTAGACTTTATAATGATGGTCATTCTGATCACTGTGAGGTGATACCTCATTGTAGTTTTGATTTGTATAAATAATTTGTGATGTTGAGCATCTTTTCATGGTCATCTGTGTGTCTTCTTTGGGAAAATGTCTGTTTAGGTCTTCTGCCCACTTTTTGATTGTGTGGGTTTTTATTTTTCAATTGTTTGAGCTGTTTGTATATTTTGGAAATTAAACCCTTATTGGTTACACTGTTTGCAATTATTTTCTCCCATTCTGTGGTTGTCTTTTTGTTGTGTTTATGGTTTCCTTGGTGCACAAAAGCTTAAAAGTTTGATTAGATTCCATTTGTTTATTTTTGCTTTTATTTCTATTGCTTGAAAGACTGACATAAGAAAATATTTCTACATTTTATGTCAGAGAATTAAACTTGGTTTTGAACCCATGTTTGTATGTCTTCAAAGCCTTTCTCTTAAAAACCCATGCTGCCCCCTCTCTTAAGCAGGTTGTCTATCAATATTATTTAGAAATAATTTCAGCCATAAATGTAGAACTATCTCCTCTAAATTTTTAACTCTCATTATTAGAAAGGCTAGTTCACAAAAATGGTCTATTATCTAAGAATTTCATTAATAAAAGTTAATATTACATATTAAATAATTCATCTTTGGTAATTTTATTTCCATGAGTGAATTTACTGGAAAAAATTCCACTTGTATTAATTCTCTAATGTGTAAATGTAACAAGATAAATTCCTCCAGGAGATGCTAACAGAAAGAGTTTAAGTTTATAAGGAAAATGTGTTACAGATAGAAGATTATAAAATAAATAATTTAGGAAATTAATAACATTTTTTAATGTACTCAGTGTGTTCATGGGGAAGTTCAGCTTCTTTCTAATGAAAAGAAACAGTTTACTGCTCCAGTCTAGCAAAATGAAAAATGTATTTTTATTTGAAAACCATGCCATTTACTCTGTTTTTCTTTTTTATTGGGCTGAACCATATGATTCTGGGATGGGTTAGAAGTTGAAGCTGAGAAACAGTCAAATGATCTATTTAATCTTTGCTTATAAATTCTCCGTGGGGGAGTAGTAATTTATTTGAAAAGACTGTGGACATAATGATACATTTTCTTTTTGTCCTCTTCCATCCTGTCATCAGCTGATGTCTTAATATTAATACTTATCATAAAGGAAAACATTTTCTAGTTTTCTGCATATAGATCCTGTACATGTTTTGTTAGGTTTATACCTAGATATTTCATTTTTGGTGCTATTTTAAATAGTATTGTGTTTTCATTTCAAACTCCAATTTTCATTGATGGTATATAGGAAAGGAGTTGTCTTTTATAGATTAATCTTGTATCATATAACCTTGCTATAAGTGATTCTTTGTTCAAGGATTTTTTTGTTCAATTCTCTAGGATGTGTACATAGAAGATCATGTCATCTACAAATAAAGAGTTTTATTTCTTCCTTCCTCTCTGTCTCTCACAATCTGCATACCTGTTGGATTTCTACCATGATGTTACTTGGAAGTGTTGAGGAGTATGTTCTTGCTATGTTCCCTATCTTAAGGGAGCATGTCCAGTTCTTCACCATTAAGTATTCTTCCTTTGTTTATGTAGGTCCAGGTTGTTGACCTATATCTTTTTCCTTTTCTCTGAAGAAATTCTTTGAACATTCTTTGCAGAGCAGGTTAGTGGTGATGAATTCTTTCAGTTTTTATTTGTCTGAGAGAACCATTAGATCTCCTTTATTTTTGAAGGTTAAGTTTGGTGCATATTGAATTCTGTTTTTTTTTTCAACACTTAATATTTCAATCCACTCTCTTCCTGCTTGCATGAAGAGAATTCTGCTGTAGTTCTTATCCTTGTTCCACATCAGGTAAGAGTTTTTTCTCCGCTGACTTCTTTCAGGACTTTGTCTTTGGTTTTCTTCAGTTTGAATGTGACATGGCTAGGTGTGGAATTTTCAGGATCACTGCTTGATGCTTTTGAGCTTCCTGCATATGTGTGGCTTGATGTCTGTCATTAATTTAGAAAATTCTTAGAAGAAAATGATTTTTTCTGTTTTGTTCTCTCATTTCCTATTATTCCAATTATGCATTTGTTACATATTTTGAAATTTTCCCATGGATTTTGTATGCTTTATTCTGTTTTTTCATTCTTCTTTTATATTTCAGTTTTATGAGTTCTGTTGAAGTATCTTTAAAGCTCACTGATTCCTTCCTTGGCTGTGTCTATAGGTGAGCCCAGCAAAAGCATTCTTCATTTTTGTTACACTTTTTACACTTAAAAATTTTTTTCCAGTATTTCTTTCTGATTCTTCCTTATGCATCTTTTCTTAAGTGTTGTATGTTTTTTTCCATGAGAGCCATTAATATATTCATTGCAGTTATTTTTGATTCTCTGTCTTACAATTAATTGGAGTCTGGTTCTGAGGCTTGCTTTGTCTGTTCAGAATGTTTTTCCCATTGATTATCAAAACTGTTTTGTACAATTTGGTTTATATAGTTATCTATAACTGTGTTTCTGAACTACAGTGCAAAGTAAGGACTGCCTCTGTGTGTGTATGTATATGTGTATATGTGTGTACGTGTGTGTACACATATGCACATTCTGCTCAAGTAATGAAGTACTTAACACAGGAAGCTTCCCCTTTGCTTTGATGTATCAGATAACATAAAGCCATCTGAGTGTCTGTCTTTAAATTAGTTATTATCTTTTAGCTTCTCTTTGATTTAGTCATGGGAGTTTCTTTCCTCAATCTGTTATTGAGCTAGAATTCCTATTATGAAATTTTCTCTTTTTTGTTTTTTATTTATTTTTTAAACTTTAAACTTTTTATTTTGTATTGGAGTATAACCAGTTAACAATGTTGTGATAGTTTCAGGTGAACAGTGAAGGAACTCAGCCATACATATACCTGTATCCATTCTCCCGCAAATGAAATTTTCTCTTAACAGACCTTTTCTGTGATTGCATTTTGAAGATCTGGGAAATAGAAATTCCCTAAACATTTTGAAATTAATTTCAGTTGTTTTCCTGATTTTTTAGAAGTGTGTCATAATTTCCCAGAGTTTTTCTTAATGATAGTAACAATTATAATAATCACATCTATTTACTGAATATTTGGTATGTGTCTGTTTCTTTGCACAAGAGCTTCATATAGATTATGAAAGAATAAAATGTTTTTCTTAAAAAGTCTTTTACACATCGTTACTGTTGTATCTTAAACTTTTCCCCAGTTGAGACAAGGAGCTGACAGACTGTAGGGAAGGGTCTTATTAAGATCTAGGCATTTCCCGTTCACTGCATGAGATCAGGTGGCCCCAGTGGCCTATGACTTGCCCTCCGGAGAACAGCTGCAGGTGCTGACCATTGAAAGCACCAGGAGGATCTAAAATTCATTTTTACGTTATACTCAGTAACAAAATACTTGGTAACTTACTTGTGTGATCTAAAAACTTAAACACAGCCCCAGTTTAGAAAAGGAACCAACCTGCTGCCTGGAGATACTGGTAATGAATGATAATTATACTCTCCAAATCCTCCAGTAGAAAACCCAATGAGTTGTATTTACTTCTTTCTGGCATTATAAAAATGATGTATCCTTTTATGTGCAGAGACAGTTCCTTGGGGATGAAGAGTTACGCATGCTTATTAGCAGGAGAACATGTGCTACAGCAGGCACTGCATACGCAACCCGAGACTTATGACCCTTCTGTCCACATGAGTGGCAGGCATAACTTCTGTGTTACGTCAGTGAAATGAGAGGATGAAGAGATGATGATGAAATGAAGGACGATCATTTGAATGTCCTTGCCCTAGACTTTAGTTAAATATTCAGATACCTTTCAAATTAACTATGCTGCTTCAAAAGTTGGAATCCAAATGGGATTAAAACATTACTTTCTTGCTGAATTTTCTGTGTTTTGAAATGGAAGATACCTTTGGAATTCTCTCTTAGAATTGATACCTTTGGAATTCTCTCTTAGAATTGGCAAAGCACTTTACCCTGCTATGAACCTTAATCATTGGTTCTACATCTTTTAATCCAGGACGACTTTAAATTGTTTTCATTGTTTTTTCTAGACTAACTTTCCCTGACTCTGTTGGCAAGTATATTAGCATAATCTTTGCCAAATACTTGGTTAGCTGTTTCCTATGGTCTTTTTCAGTTTAGAAGAATGAACTAATAGGACTGAAGCAGTCACTTTGATGTTGGAATCCTCGTGATAATTATTCTTTTCAAGAATTCAGGTCCTTGGTGTCATTTACTCTTATGATCAATGCACATATTGTGTAAAGGCCTGATTCATGAGAATGATCATGAAAACTGGTTCATTGGCTAAATATACATTGAAAGATCTCAAGTGAACAGAAACTAATTGTGAAGAACAAATAATTTAAGGAAAACAATGAATGCTCGGCATTATGTCTTTAGGAAATCTTGTCAACAACAATAAGCAGTGAATCATTACATGTATTGTTTAAAAGAAGAGATATGAGAACTTAGGCTCTGAAATTAAATAAACTATAAGAGACTATAGATTTTCTTAGATCACCGTCCTTGGAAGCAGAACTCCTGTGCAGGAACTCCCAGGGGAAACCTTAAGGGAATGGGGAAAACCGGTCAGTGGGGGAGGAAACCATGGAAAGGGCCTGATCTCAGGAAGAATCTCCCAAAGGGTGGGCTTCAGCCTAGCCCTGCAGAAGACCTCTGACATATGAATTACGTGTTGAAGGATCATACTCTGTCACCACATAATCACTGACTGTCTCAGGGTGTGTAAGAAGGTCACAGCCCCTCAGGTCCTTCCTGCTTTTTACACCTGCAGCCAGGTAGCCCCAGCAGCCTGAGAGTCGTCCTCTGAAGCACTGCAGGCCAGGCCATCGAAAACTCCAGATTTCATTTTTCTACATTTTTGTAACATAGGATCATTTGTTTAACAGACATTGTTGCCTCCCTCTTATTCCTTTTTACCATTTCTGCATGAACCCCACCTTTACATTGCTGTATGGAAAATAGATAACCAGTGGGAGTTTGATGTATGACACAGGGAATCCAAAGCCGGTGCTCTGTGACAACCTGGAGGCGTGAAGTGATGAGGGAGGCGGGAGGGACGTTCAGGAGAGAGGGGACATATGTATGCCTATGGCTGATTCCTGTTGGTATATGGCAAAAGCCCTCACAATATTGTAAAAATTATCCTCCAATTAAAGTAAAATTTTTTAAAAATGTGTAGAAATTCAGGAAGGATATTTAAAATCTGGGTAATTTCTCAGATTAAAGAAAAAAAAAATCAAATTGACCATCCCAAGAATCCTTGTGTGTTGCTTTGTTCTTAATCATATAACAAACACATGAAACCTGCTATTGATTGAGCCCCTACCAGTCACTAGCTTTTTGATTCTCAGGGCAGTGAAAATGGATATTATTTCTCTCACTTCGAAGAGACAGAAACTCTGCCAGATGCTGTGGTGCACCAAAAGTGATTTTTGAATGAGCAGATGAATTTTGCTCACCTCTTTGAATTTAAGATGGGGCTTCGCTGGTGGCTCAGATGGTAAAGAATCTTCCTGCAATGCAGGAGACTCGGGAGATGCGGGTTCGATCCCTGGGTTGAGAAGATCCCCTGGAGAAGAGAAGAGCTACCCACTCCAGTATTCTTGAGTGGAGAATTCCATTGACAGAGGAGGCTGGAGGGCTACAGTCCATGGAGTTGCAAAGAGTCGGACACGATTGAGCAACTAACACTATTGAACTAAAGATAGGCCGACATGTACTTTTATTCCATTTATGTCATTAAAATAAGTAAGTAAATGGCTCACTCGAGACACAGTGTCATCTGTTTGACTCTAAAGCCCCGGGTGGTTTAATCTGTTCCAGTGTACAGAGGGCTCATGATTTGCGATGGTTCAACTTAATGGTTTTTTAAGTTGACAATAGTGTTAAAGTGATAACACATTCTGTAGAAACCGTACTTGAATTTTGACCTTTTCTTGGATTTTCTTGACGTTGGACAGCAGCAGTAAGCCACAGCTTCCCATCAGCCATGCCATCACAGAGGTAAACAACAGATACACTTATCGCCATTCTGCACCTGGACAACAGTGCTCTTTTTCACTTTCAGTACAGTATTCAATGAAATTACACCAGATCTTCAACTGCTTTATTATAAAATAGGCTTCATGCTAGAGGATTTTGCCCTGCTGTGGGCTAATATAAGTGTTCTGAGCATGTTTAAGGTGGACTTGGCTAAGCTCTGATGACTTGTAGGTTAGGTTATTAAATGCATTTTTGACTTAGGATATTTTCTACATATAGTGAGTTTATCAGGACATGTAATCCCATTGTAAATGGAGGAAGATGTAAAATGCCTTTTCGAAAGAAAATTGTTTTTAAATACCTTTAATCTCTATTTGCCAAACAATAATAACTCCCTGTATTATTACAGCTTTACACAGTTCACCCAGTCTTCCAAATCCTTAGCCATTTCATCTTCACCACCACCATCCTTACAAATTAGACAGCTGATATTCAGGAGGTTGGGTAACTTACTCAAGGTCTCAGAGCCAAGAAACAGTAAGGCTCATGTCAAAGTCAGTTCTCTTGACTCCAAGGCCAGTGGTCTTTTCAAAATCAGTTGTTTTGATCATGTACTTTTTTTTTTTTTTAAACACTGTGAGTTTCCCCCTGGGATTCAAAGTGTTTTACAGAATTTGTGTCACTACAGGGTCAGTGAATACATATTTGCTAAGCTGTTTGCCATGAAATCGCGTTCAAACAAAGGACTTTCTGACCCCCACACCAACATTTATTCAGTCTCCATATTTTCTCAGCTATGTGGACCTCTATATGGGAATCTCTTCTGAAACAAGTCTGATAATTAAAAGATGAAAAGGTTAAGGAATAAGAGAAACAATGGAAGTTTTTGGTTTACGTTTTTCTTTTAAGGATCAGAGGGCTGGAAAAGGTTTCTTTTTTATCTTACGTGTTCCTTCCGTAAAAGGGATCTATTTTTCCTTTAGTTTCATCTCAGGAAGATGACACCTTAATTAGACTCCAGTGGGCCAGTTTAATTAAAAAATGTCAGTCAGATCCTCATAAGGGGACCAGATATCCATGAAACGGACCGTCTGTTTCCTTTGTGATTATTCAGAAATCTCTGACCCTGCACCCATGCAGTGGAGATGGCGTGCGGCGGGGGTGTGGGGGTGGAGGAGGGGGAAGAGCTTGTGAGTTTCCCTTGCTGGAGGCAGAGTGGGCCCTTGGTAGGCCAGTGAGGGAAGGAGAGATGCCAGGTAGATCATCAGAACCCAGATTTCAATGCTGAGAGACTTTCTCTATCGCTGTACTGAACTAAGGGATTCATGGGCATGAGTTCTATTCTCATCACTATGAAGAGAGCTAAGAATTTAGCCATTCTTCCATCCCTGTTCCACTTTCCCACCTGTCTCCCTTTCTTCCTGCTTCCCTTTCTCCCATCTGTAGGCGCAGACCCTGTACTTTCGTGTATACATGTCTGAGAACCATTTAGTGCTTTTTCAACTTGAATCCAAACAGCCCTGTGAGCTAAGAGGTCACCTCCCTAAACCCTAGGGCAAGTGTGGTGAGGGGTTTCAGAACCATGGTATATTGAGTTCATTCCCTCTTCTGGGTGTTTTAAAGACGTGATTTCATTTAATGCCCACTTGATTATTACCTCACTTTGCACAGAAGTGGAAAATGGAGGCTTAGAGAAATTCAGAGATTTCCCCCAAATTATACAACAAGCATATGGAGAAACTAGGAATTGATCAACAGAGCTACTCATGACCTGTGAAGCTTCTAACTCCAGGTGCTTCTCGGCCATCTCTTCTTTATTTGTGAAAATGGCTTTAGTATGATTATATATGTTACATGCTTATTTGAAAAATCTGGTATATTAGAATAAAATGCTGTTTTCACTGAGGATCTCTTAAAAATATTAATAATTCTTGTTATCAGCCAACCTTTACCGATGTCTCCTACCTGTCCCCACCACCCCAGAACACTTCCAGACCTATATGAAGTGACACAGCCCTTCAAATGTTACTCTAAGAGCGTATAATTGGAAAAAATTTGCAGGTGTGCACACAAGCATGAATAGGGAGTTTGCTCATGTTAGTTATCTTAAAAATATGTTCTCTTCATCTTTTCACTCAAGAACGTATCATTGAAAACTTTCCTGGCCAACTGGTATAACTATCACATTCTTTTAAAGGTATATATACTACACAGGAGGCATGATCTATAGGTTTTCTACTTTGCTTCAGTCTTTTTTTTTTTCCTGAAGAAACAGTTTTGTACTAAATATATTTGATTACATCTTATTTCATATTGGTGCTTTTATTTCTGTGGGATAGACTTTCCCAGAGGTGAGGTTTTTTGGGTTGAAGAGTTTATGCTCTTTTAAAATTTTAGTATCTCCAGATTGTCTAAGCAGTTTCTAGGACACATGAAAATGCCATTTATAAAAAACCCATCAGATGTACATAAGAATGGACGCACACGTTCCCAACTCTAATTTGGCCATCTCAAACCCTAACTGTCCCTTATCAAATGTGTTATAAACATCTCAGTCCTGGATTAGGTACAAGCCAGACCCCACAGGATCAAATTGAAAACAGATCTCCAGAGATAATATGTTTCCTTATGTATGCCTCTACTGAATGTCTGGGTTACATAAAACTCACAAAAGTTCTAGAGTTTACTTACAGGACATTTGGATAGCAGATTGTTACTGAGAAGATCAATTTGTGCATTTGTGTATAGAAACACCCTCTATGATGTATCATTATAGAGTCATGGGAATTGAGAGCTGGAACCGTTCAATTAATGATTCCTTCACGAATTGCATAGAATCTTCGAGAATGATATCTTGACAGCATATGCCTTTGGTACATGCTATGATGTTATCTCATTTTTGGTGCTTTCCTGAAAGCCTATTTTCAACATGTTTTTCAAAATGTTTAAATTTTTTAAAAGGACAAGGCATGTATTTAAAGTTATTTTAAAGACCACTGATTCAGGGCTAATGGTTGTACAGTTTATTAATCAAATGTATTTAGCAGGAAAAAAAACCCAGTTACAATTCACTGACAATTGGGGTTTTACTCTATTTTAACGTTATTTTAATGAGCTACAGATTTGAATGTGGCCTTTGTTCATCTGTTGCTTCCGCTCAATTGCAGTTTCACCCTAAGACGACACAAGACAGATTGATCAGGCTTCCAGTCATTGTGAGGCTTAAATGAAGTGAACAGGGCCTTATGTTTCTCTAAACCAAATGAGAGGATTAAGGCAAAAAAGAAAAAGAAGGCAAAAAAAAAAAAAAAAATTAAAACACTCTAGACTAGACATTCTTTAAATCATGTTTGCTCTTCTTAAATCTTCTGCTTCAGTATCCCTGTTTTCCTAGAAGAACGTCAGAAGACGACATCATAAAAATGAAAACTTGCAAACATCCCAAATATTAGCAGGTATATAAATGTGAGGGGAGATCTGCTGTCTCATCTCATTTGTGACACATGACAATTTCAGCACAAATGAGCATTTAAATTACATTAGATCTTCTTTAGTAGATAACAGTATGTCCAAACTTTAAAAGCTATCTATCATCTAAGTGAAATGAAAGTCAGTTGTGTCCAACTCTTTGTGACCCCATGGACTATACAGTCCATGGAATTCTCCAGGCCAGAATACTGGAATGGGGAGCCTTTCCCTTCTCCAGGGGATCTGCCCAACCCAGGGATTGAACCAGGTCTCCCGCATTGCAGGCGGATTCTTTACCAGCTGAGCCTCAAGGGAAGCCCATTATAGTTTGTTAAAAATTGTTCCACATTTATATGACGTATTGAAATGAAAATAAAATTCCTTTGTATTAGTAATGATTTTTGTGGTTAATATTTTCAACACTGTACGTGATTGGGGGTAACTTTTCTGATGAGCTGCCATATAAGGTCTGGCACATACTGGACCAGGTTTGGGTGCTCTTCTTTCTGTTTACAAGGATGGTCTGCAGAGGCCATAGCTTCCATCATGCAGTTTTGCATTGTGTTTATCACTCGCTATGCTGTGTGTGTGTGCGTGTGTGTTAGTCGCTCAGTCGTGTCTGACTCTTTGTGACCCCATGGACTGTAGCCCACCAGACTTCTCTGTCCATGGAATTCTCCAGACAAGTGTACTGGAGTGGATTGCCATTCCCTTCTCCAGACGAACTTCCCAACCCAGGGATTGAACCCTGGTCTCCTGTGTCGCAGGCAGATTCTTTACTGTTTGAGCTACAGGGAAGTCTGTAATGCTGCTTGAGCTGAAAAAAGAACTTCACAACCAGAAAACAGAACTTAAGAGTGGTCTTCTTAAAGCTGTAGGAAGCTGTCTGGCAGCTTGGACCAACCTCATTCAGTAAGAAATTAATCATAGTTTCTGAACGTTCATGACTCAGTCTTCGGAAATTGAGAGCATTGCATACCCCCATTATGTTATTTAAAAAAAATTTTTTTTTCCTTTGGTCACAACTCAGAGCATGTGAAATTTTCCCAACCAAGAATCAACACACATCCCCTGCAGTGGAATCAGATTCTTAACCACTGAACCACCAGGGAAGCCCTCATGTTATTTTTTAAAATTATAAATGATTTATATTGAATGCAAGTTTCATAAGTTAACCTTCTTAGGCAATAACATCTTCTAATTAACAATAATCATATTTTTATGAATTAGCATTCTTTAGTGGAGCAATCCAGATTCGTTGGACTTATTTGAACAGTACAGTAAATGCAAAAAAGTAATAATGATTCTTAATACTTAAATAATATTGTATTATGCAGGAAATAATACAGTGTCAATATAAATATGAAGTATTTTATATATTAGATACACTCCAGGACAGTGTTAAGTCACATGTATTTTTTAGCTTTTTATTTTATATTGGCATATAGCTGATAAGCAAGTTTGTGATAGTTTCAGGTGCATAGCAAAGCGACTCAGCCATACACACAGCAAGTAACATATATTTTTAAAACTGCAAATTTCAATGAGAGTCCGCTACTGAAAAATTCCTATTGCAAGTGCCGCATGTTACAAATATGAATCTTTTCATCATCCTTCACCTTCATTTATATGCTGGTTTTATTTCAAGCAAGACAGACCTATTTTGCTTTTGTTTAAAGCAAGGCATACCCCCATTATGTTATTTCCCTGAGTGCTCGTTGCTTATTTTAATACTGTTTTTTTCCTTTTGATGATAGGAGCGATGTAGTAAGACCAAAACCATATAAAATAAAATATAGAAGCTAAGGTGTTTTTAAAAAAGAGTGGGGAAACACTGTATCTATGGGATCCTAGAGAATTCACTTAGAGCTTCCTAACAGCCAGAGCAGGTGTGTATCTTGTACTTGAACTTGCAGAGTCACTTGGTGAATGACAGGGTTGTTTGTGATTTCGGTGAAGGTAGGTTTTGTTTCATTGTTTGCTAGTTAAAATTTATGTTGAAGTTTTAATGCATTCTCTGTTAAAAGAGAACACACCCACAAAACAAACATGCAAGAAATGTTGTAGGTAAAGAACTAAGTAAGTAAGAGTCATGTGTTTTTCTGTCATTTGTCGTTTGTGATTATGTGTGTGACTTTGTACTATTTTAGATTTTAATTTTGTTTTCTTTTTAATAATCTTTGGTTCAGAGAAAAGCGTTTTATTATACATTTCATTCTCAGTACATTTTTTCATAAAGGAAAATACCTATTTGGAAGTGATTTACAAATAGATTAAATTCAAAATATAATTGACAGCCCTTTAGTAAACTGCCGAAAAAATATATATAACACTTCCATGTCACAGAGACCATTATGTTAGTTATTAATTATAATAAAATTTGAAATTCATCCATGTATAGTTTTGTTAATTACATAATTTAAGAGAATATTTTTATCAAAGAGATTTATATGTTTTAACTAATACATCTTTTAAAATATGCACATGAATTACATTCTGGCCTCAGACAAAGATGGATGACTTAAAATTGTGTAAAATAATGACACACAACCAATTTTAAAGAGCTTAATTTCCTTTTGATGGCATGTGTGTACACCATTGTGTGGATGTTTTTGCATTGCTTTGAACATTAACATTTTCTCTGAATATTCTGTGTATCTAAGTAACCATGATTGTGGTTCATTTCACTTAATGGTCATTCATATAAAATTAAAGCTTTGAGAATATTATTTGCTTCAACTAATACCAGCTATATTACTCTTTTATAGGATGGCTGATATTTTCACATAACAGAGAGTTTCCCATCTCTTGACTTTTTTCATTTTATTGTACCATTTCTTTTACTGAAAATAGACGTATAATAAGTTCAAGGTGAAGTTTTCAGGCTCAAAGCTATTAGTCAGTTTTCATGTAAACAATCAGCCACAACCATTTTTGACATCATCTTTCTATTCATTCACCTTTGCATCCTGTTATGTAAATAACCATACCTGTGTGCTTTTAAAAATCACTATTTCTAATGGGTACGTTAAAAAATCCTTAAGTATTCAATGCTTTTCTGCAAATAAATGTGAAGTGGGTGTATTGCGCCTTAGATTAAAAGCCAGTAAGGCAGACAAAAGGGACACCATTGCAAATTAAACCATAAAGGTCTGAAGTATTGTTAGGAGGTTCACAGATACTATGTTCCAATCAGGCTCAATAAGGGCTGAATTCCTATTATGTTTCTAAAGCCTTCAAAAAGACATGGGAAGGGACCCAAAGTTAAAGTCGTCAAATAAAACGCACTTAGGCCAAGAACACATGAATGTATGACTGGGTAATAGGCCTTTCATCTTTGAAATAAAAACAGTCGAGTTCAATTGGAACTGAAGTTTCCCCTCTTTGAGAAAGTTTATTTTAATGAGTGTCCATTTTATGCGTGGGCTGCTCTTTAAATCCGGCCTGTGCCATTGAAATGTTACCCAATGAAGACGCAAGACAGATTGTCCAAGCTTGCGGCTATTGTTAGGGGTTGATGAAGTGTATGGGCCCTTATGGTTGATAACAGAAGTAGATGGTCAAAGCCAATAAATAAAACTTTAACTCTGATTGTTGGGTGCTTTCTGCTGAAAAGGTTTCCATTAGCATGGATCTTTGGTTTTGAAGGACTTGTGAACCCAAAGGCAGCTTGTAGCTCTGTCACAAGCTTAAGTCACTTAGACAAGCAGCAGTCTGTCCTAGCTGATCAGCTCAGTTTGGCTTTTAAAATTCTAGACCTCTTTTTAGAAATCAGCTCTGTTAATATCTTGACAGACAGTTCTGTAACTTAACAGTATGTGAGTGCGCGGCACTGTTGCTTTCTCACAGACGTGGTTTAAGGAGGAGGTTAGTTTGTACTTTGCTTTATAGGGTCTTAGTAATGAAAATTATAGAATGAACCATTTAGTATGTTTTAAGGAGTTAATACTTGAGGCTGGGGAGGGGAGGAGGATATTTTACAAACAATGAGAGTCACGGAATCATCTCAAGCATCCTAAATGTTGGTTACTCACCCTTACGACATTCATAAGCTCTCTCCAAATTTTTATTCTTCTAAATTTCATTTCATCTAATTTTTTGAGTGACAGGTACGATCATTTGAGTACTTATAGTTGTCCTAAAGGGCTTCCCTGGTGGCTCAGTGGTAAAGAACCCACCTGCCAATACAGGGGATGCAGTTTCGATCCCTGGGTCAGGAAGATCCCCTGGAGAAGGAAATGGCAACCCATTCCAGTATTCTTGCCTGGAGAGTCCCATGGACACAGGAGTCTGGTGGGCTAGTCCATGGGGTTGCAAAAGAGTCAGACATGACTTCATGATTGAACAATTGCAGCAGCAGTTGCCTAAACCTACCAAAACCATTTGTCATGAGTCACAGTTCCTTGAAAAGCTTGCCCCAGTGACCTCAGAATTATGCAGCACTAATTTAGGACTTCAGAAGGCATTACGTCCTGTGACAGTTTAAGTCGTGACTGTGGTAGTGTGACAGATGGAACCAGGATGACCTTGAAAGCATAACCCTGCCCTCACTACCTCACCACTGGAAGGTTAGCTAGGTGCTTTAGGGAATCTCTCATATTCTCCTTCCCAGTCACTCCGAGGAAAACCCCCCTGTGATATATTTGAGACAGAGATCCAAGTGGTGGCCCTCAGCCTGCATCTGCCACGCTACACGTGTTCTTGCATGCCTGGAACAGACCACTCAGCCCATAGGAAGCTCCATTGAACTTTTCCCCACCCCAAACAATCTAGGCTAACCACAGACCTAGATTGAACATGATGGCTGCGTTATGGAAAAGTGGATGTGGGATCCTGGACTGTGCCAGGATCTTCTCTACATTTTGTGGTAAATCTCTGAGTGAATAAAGTGACCAGCAAGGGTGACTTCCCTGGCGTTCCAGTGGTTAAGACTCCACACTTCCAATGCGGGGAGCCTAGGTTTGATCCCTGGTCGGGGAACTAGATCTGTAAACCCTGGCGCAGCCAAATAAATTTTCATTTAAAAAGTGACCAGCAAGGATGACACTGAGAGAAGTCAGGGGCAACGAGGAAATGAGAAAAGGTGGGTTAGGAAGCCTAAAGAGAGGGTAGCATAGGTGTTGTTGGCTAATTCACGTAAATTACCCAAAGGGTGTCCTTTTTTGTCCCTTTTTTTCCCCAGTGGTTAAGTGTATAGCTTATAACCATGCTCACAGTTAGTGATTTCCTATCTGTTCCTCAGTAAAGACTGCAGTTGTTGTTTTCTCAGTGTATTTCCATGGAGTTAGACATTAAAAAGATTGTCAAAAAGTTTCCAGCATTTTTCTCTTCCAGAAAGGACAATCTAAGTATGAATTTAAAAAAGCAGTGGGTCTTTTAAAACAATGGTCTTTGAAGAGGAACACAAATCTTCATTCCTACCAAATTTCATGGTAGATATGTACAAATTTCCTTCTAGAATTCTGGTCTGTAATTCATGAGTTCGAGGCCTTGAGAGATATCAAGGTCTCCCATCTTTTACCCAAGTCCCCTCTTTCCTTATTCCTACATTTGGTTGTTTCATGCTTTGCATTCCCAAATAAGGAGTATGCCAGCTCTATTCAGACATAAGGAGAATGGATCCTACTTCTTTCTAAACGGCATCCCTGTTCTTTATATCACTGGAGTAAATATTTGTTGAAAATATGCTAAAATGTTGAGTTTGTCCTGGTGTTTTTTTGAAACCTTTAAAAATCTCATCATCACCACTTGCAGCTATTCGTCCTGAGAGCAAAGTGACGGGGGCATCAGTTTTCATACGGTATGTGACACAGAACCAGAAATGGGACGCTGTCGTGTCCGCATCTGTCTGTCACCGAGGAATGACCTCAGACTTCCTGATCAGTTCTGACAAGTCACTGACAGTTTGCAGGAGAAGCACATATGTGACAAAGGACAAGCAGGGGCTACACGTATCAGCAAGAACCCTCCGATTCTGACTAGAGGGAGTCAAGTTGCTGACAACTCTGGTATTTGGAGGCTCTTGGTTTTCTTGTTAAATATGACTTCAGAAAATCACAGGTTCTCACTCTTCCAGACAGGCAGGTTTTCTGCTGATAGAGTCCATGACTAAATAGCAGGTCACACCGATTTCAGTGCTAATGTGTTCATGGTCTTTTTGCAAGTTTGTGTATGAATTTGCACACATTTATGGACATAATTCTGGATCTTGAATGATAAAGCATAAATTGTTGTTAGTTGTAAAAACTACAATTGAAGTGTTTTAAAACCATGTTTAGCATAAAAATGGGCACCTTTGGCTCAAGTTTGAGTCTTAACATGTTAATGTCTGTCCCTTTCGCAGATGTAACAGAGGCCACATAGAATAGTGGTTAGGAGCTTAGATATTGAAGCCAGGTCTCATGGGTTTGAGTTATGAATCCACTTAAGAATTGGGCTATGTTCACATGGAACTCTCTGCAATGTTATGTGGCAGCTTAAATGGGAAGGAGTTTGGAGGACAATGGATACAGTATATATATGGCTGAGTCCTTTTGCTGTTCATCTGAAACTGTCACAACATTATTTGTTAATCAGCTATACCCCAATACAAAATAAAAATGAAAAAAAAAAAAAAAGAGTTGAGTTATGTTGCACACAGTAGCTGATATTTCTGGGAGTCAGTGTGTCCTTATCTATAAAAGAAGGATAGCTAAGCTCATTCTTCGCCAGGTTGTGAGGAGTATGTGGGTTACTCCCTGTGAAGCTGTTAGAACAGGTCTGGCATCTGGTGGTTCAGTTCAGTTCAGTCGTTCAATCATGTCCGACTCTTTGAGACCCCTTGGACTGCAGCACACCAGGCTTCCCTGTCCATCACCAACTCCCAGAGTTCACTCAAACTCATGTCCAATTGAGTTAGTGATTCCATCCAACCATCTCATCCTCTGTCGTCCCCTTCTTCTCCTGTCTTCAGTCTTTCCCGGATTCAGGATCTTATGGTGGGTGCCACATAATTATTTTTAAATTGTATTGCTGAACTGTTGTATATCCAATGTGCAATTTCTATGAAATGGCATAGTGTAAAAAGAGAGGGTCTATGAGTTCATAGTTTTGATCATATTTGGGAAAAAAATGAAGCCATTATCCCTTGAAAATTCTTTTTTTTGCATCTGTCTTTCTTCTCCTTTTGGAATTCCAATGAATTACATTGTTTAGACTGCTTTTTACTGTCCAACAGGTCAACACAACTGTTTTATTTCTTTTATACCTTTTTTTCTTCCTTTTGGATACTTTCTGTTGCTATTTCTTCAAGTTGACTGATCTTTTCTTCTACAGTATCTAATAAAATTTGCTGTTGATCTCATCCAGTATAGTTTCATTTCAGATTTTTTTTTCATCTCTAAAATTTATATTTTAAACCTCCCATTTCTTTTGAAGTTCATGTTTTATCTGATGTTCTGAGTGAGTATGGTATGTCATCTGCCAATTTTTATTCTCCTTAATGTTTTTGTGGCAACTTTTATCAATTGACTTTTTATCTGTGTTTTCCTACTTCTTTGTTTGCCTAATAGTTCTTTTGTGTGCTGGACATTGAGGATTTTATTTGGGGGTGTCACATTTTTTCTGACAGTGTACTTTGTTCTGGCATGCAGTTAAGCTTCTTGGCATCAATGTGATTAATTTGAAACTTGCTCTTCAACTTTATAACTTTGGGTCCTGAAAGGATCATTTGACAAGTCTCATACAACACACTGACAACTTTTGTTTGATGGTGCTGCTTATTCATTTATTATTTATTAATTAGCTCTTTATTTTATCCATTCACTTACCTACTTTATTGAATTTCTCTGATATGGTTAAGTTGAATAAGTATCCTCAAGGAACTTAACCGTTCAGGAGAGAAGATCCATGTAGAGATATCATCAGACAGTGATACATGCAAACTGCTGGAGAATCTGCTAGTATCTTTCTTTTCCCATGTGTATATATGGATGTTCAACCAAAGTGTACCCTTGTACTGAACTTTCTTTTCTCTGTGATAATTCTCTCTTGGCTTCACAGTGTTTAAGAAAATTTCAGTATTATAAAGATGTATACTTATATATGTATACGTATATATACATTAGGAGGAGAAATGTATCTACTTTTATAACAATTCAAGCATTGATTCAACCAGTATATGTTGATTGGCTACCATGTGACTAAAACTGAAGCTACAACCATGAACAAAACAAAGTCCTTTCAAAATGCAAATTCAAAGGGCATAATCAAGCAGTGATAATGTATACCGAATTACAAAATCATGACTCTGTATTTATCTTCCTGCTTTTAAAGTGACATAATGATTCTAGCATTGACTTACTGGTAGAAAAATTGCCCCTTGGACAGGCCAGCTTATTCCTCGTTATGAGTTCCAGATCCAAAGTGCTGCTGAAAATGGCTAGTTCCAGAGAAGTGTTTTTAAAGAGGGTTGCTGATGTACCTGTGAAAGTATGATTATTGTACATACAAATTGGATTCCTTTTTGTAGAGTTCCGGGGTATGAATTCAAGAAGATTCTTAATTGCAGAAGAAAGGCCAGGCTAGGAGCTCCTAGCTAACATTTGGAGCTCCTAACTCCAAATGTTACTACTAGTCCTGCTGCTGCGATTTCCTGAGTATCAGTGTCTGCTGGGGCCCTGCTCAGTATTCTGTGAAGTTCTCCACTTAATCTTTCATCCTTCAAAGAATTGTAGGATGTGAAGAATAATAATAGTACAGAAGAGAAAAAGTGAGGATGGCCATAAAATCCTTTTTTAAAGTATTTATGAAAATGAGACATACCAAGACAGAAATAGTTTTCAATCTGCATTATTGAAAGCGCTATAATAAGACTATTAGCACATCCTATGCTGCAGATTGTAAACTGCAGTTAGCACTGTTGTTTTGAGCTCCCCTGCTGGCTCAGACGGTAAAGAAATCTCTGTACAGGAGACCCAGGTTGGATCCCTGGGTCGGGAAGAGCCCCTGGAGAAGGAAAATGGCAACCCACTCCAGCATTCTTGCCTGGAGAATTCCATGGACAGAGGAGCCTGGTGGTTTACAGTTGATGTGTCTTTAAGCCTTTCCTTTCCTGATGCCACACCTGTTGTGGTCCCACCATGGCCCCTTCCCAGAGAGTGAAGGGGACAGGCTGACCTGCAGCGCCTGATCCCAGGGCAGTGGGGCTGCGGATGCAGACAGACACCAGTGGGCTTAGAGTGCAGGCACGACTGAGCAACTAACACTTTCACTTCTCTCATTATTGTCGGTTTGATGACTGAATAGATGGCTTTCTGAGCAAGGCTTATTTGGAAGATTCAAATCAAATTCTAGAAGGAAGGTTTTCTAGAAGGAAGGCATAGTGTAAGAATACTGGAAGGATTTCCCTGGTGGTCCAGTGGTTAAAACTTTTGCGTTTCCAATATAGAGGGCAAAGTTTTGATCCCTGATCAGGGAACTACACTTCCACATGCTGCACAGCTTGGCCAAAAAAAAAGAGAGGGAGAGCTGGCAATTTAAAATAACTCTTACAAGAATGTCTCTAGTATCTCCGCCTTCCTCAACAGCAAATACCCCCCTTAGCTAGCTTTCCCAAGAGTTACCTAAAAGATGAGTGGCAGATGAGATTAAAATGGTCAGGGGACATATGCCCCAGGGTGCTTTTCACACACCTTGGCTTCCTTCTCTAAGGCTGGGGCTCCTTCCATAGGGAGACAGATGACAAGATCCACGCTGAGCAGGAAGCCTTTCCTGATGCCACGCCTGTTCTGGTGCAAATGGCCCCTTTCCAGAGAGCGGAGGGGTGGGCTGACCTCCAGTGCCTGGTCCCAGGGCGGTGGGGCTGCAGATGCAGACAGACACCGGTGGGCTCAGAGTGCAGTTGGGAAAGCGTTTCCACTCAGCTGTGAAGTGTCTAAAAACAAGAGAGCTGGTTTGCAGCTGATTCTGCTGTTCACGAAGTTGTAGCGAATCTGTGTCTGTGCTGAGAGACAGAGAATATTACGAGTGTTGCTGGAACCAAAGTTTCCTCTAGCTTTGTCTTCTGGTGGATTACATTTTCAAAGATTTGAAAAATGGAACTTCTGCTCCATCCCTCCTCCCAGCTCTAGACCTCCCCACCCCCTTCTAAACATATGAAAGGGAAAGAGACAATGTGCAGTGTGCTTTTTTCTAGATGTGCAGTTTGTTATGCTGGTAGACAAGGTATTTTTAAGTTGGAAAAGATATGTGTAGTTTTATTCTTTAAGCTCTCTAGGAAGAGTTCCCATCTTAAACTGCTACAAAGTAGGTATTCCCTTTTAATAATTAGGTTGCTTGAAGATTTTATGTAATGTTTAATATTAAGTTAATTTGGAGGTAAGATATTTTGTCTATTTTTATAAGGTGCTTTATGTTCATATTATATATATTTATATAAACATAATCCAAATAAATATATAAAAATATGTGTTTTGCAGGCTGCTTTGTATTTATACGTCTGTAACTAAACCGTTGACTGATCCAGTCATGAAATTTTTTGAGTTCCTACTATGTGCCACATATCAGCCCTTCTTAACTCTGTTAACACATTTTGCTCTTAGTTTTACTTTTATTATCTATTCTGGGAATTTTTCATGTGTCTTTTAATTTTATTATTTTCATCTCTTCAGTTACCTGCTGAAAACTCTTCAGTATTGGGTTTGAAATGGCTAAATGAGAGGGTATCACAAACAGCATAAAGCAGCAAGTGGAAAGGTCCAGGGTGTCTAGTAATTCCGATACTGACTTTACACATTTTAAACATGTTTTATTCGTGCCTTTGGGGTTTGTCCTGAGAGATATCTTTCCTTAAAGATTCCATGGACAACAATATTGTGCTCGGTAAGTTTCCCAGAGTACCAAAGAAGAGTTGGTGAGATATTGGCTCATCGTGAGAATGGGAGGAGGGTGACTTGCTGATGAGTAGGGTAAACTGGTAGCAGCAACAGGGGCCAACGAGAGAGCAGAAGACGATGTCATAGACCCACCAAGGTCAGTGTATTTAAGAGAGTAAAGCTAAAATTTCATTCAAATCTTTTGTAATCTTAAACGAAATATATACATTAGGTCACATTTACACACGAGACTCAAAGTTTAGTCTAGATAAGATTTGTACTCTGTTGCCCAACACTTGTTTACTCAATGATTGGTGTTGAGACAGACTGACAGATAAGGAAGGAAAAAATGTTGCCTTTGCCTCTTTCTGCTCATGGCCAGTGTTCCCAGAGGCCACTGTGTGTATTTGGATAGTGGGAAATGACAGCAATCTTGCCTGGATTAGAATTATGTCTCTGGGCTTCTCTGGTCGCTCAGATGGTAAAGAATCTGCCTGCAGTTCGGGAGACTCTGGTTCGATCCTTGGGTTGGGAACATCTCCTTGAGAAGGGAATGGCTACCCACTCTGGTATTCTTGCCTGAAAAATTCCATGAACAGAGGAGCCTGGGGGGCTACAGTCCATGGGGTTGCAAAGAATCGGACACGACTGAGCGACTAGACCAACGCTTTTACTCACTTTCACTTTTTCAGGGACTTCCCTGACAGTCCAGTGGTTAAGACTCTGCACTCCCCATGCAGGAGGTGTGGGTTTGATTCCTTGTCAGGGAACTAAGATCCCACATACAGTCTGGTAAAAAAAAAAAAAACAAAAAAAGAATTATATCACTAGCACTTCTGATTCCCAGTGTAGTTCCCCTCTACCTTTCTTCCTCCCCTCACTGCCCATATACCCAGAGTATACCTCTTTCTTTCTGGTTACACTGTGATAGTGAATTATAAAAAATAGCCACATCCAATTTCTTATTGGTAAGTATTTACCAATAAGACCTTATTCAAAAGTCCAGAGTTTATCATGGGTCAAGTTTACAATTGATTTTGGACTTTTAAATCTTTGGAAAAACAAGTTAGAGGCCAAGAAAAATGGGAAAAAAAACACCAAAGTTAATAAAATGTTAATATTTTGGTGAAATTGTTTACCAGTATAACTTGGAAATAACTGACCCTACAGCAAAGAACAGTCCAGGAGAGACTGTCCATTTTGAATCACAGCTGAATTCCATTCCCAGTGATTTTAAGTCATGTTTAAAGTAGAATCTATTAAGATTTTAACCAGCTTTTCTAGTCTGATATGTATTTGAGCAAGCTCCCGGAGTTGGTAATAGACAGGGAAGCCTGGTGTGCTGCAGTTCATGGAGTTGCAAAGAGTTGGACACGACTGAGTGACTCAACTGACTGACTGACTAGTCTGATTGGGTTGGTGAGGTCTCTGTTCGCTCAAAAGAGAGGAAGAGGTTCCTCTTCAGTCCCAAATATATGCCCCTGGATTACACGTTTGCCCAGAAAAAAGAACTTTCACCTGGAGGTGACATCGGAAAGCTGATTGACTAGTCAGTTATCAGGGGAATGTGGACTTGAATCAGACAAATATGTTGGAACAGATAATAGACTCTGGAATTTGGGAAATAATGTTGGCTCGGATATTCATTTTTTTGGCCTCTAGGGACCCTCAAAACTAAATGAACATGAACTCCATTAAGGATGAAAGCATTATCTTAGTAAAACTCTGAGGCTTTCATTTTCTCTCTTGAAGCTTGTTTGCTACAACACATATGTTGCATAGCATATGCATTTTGAGTTATTCAGGTGTAGATTCTAAGTGCATACTAATGCATTCTGTTTAAAACGGAATTATTCAGGGTTTCTAATGCAAATTCTGATCCTATGAGCCACTCAATGACATTAACTAGATATATTGTTCAATTCCACTTTTGATAGTGATCTAAATACTTTCTTTTAAGAAAGCATTTTTCTGATAATAATCTTTGCTCTCATTTCTAGGGGACTTCCTATGTGTCAATGAGGCATTACTGTTACTGCACTACTTTAATAGAGATGAGATTCAAAGAGGTGAGCACCTGTAACGTGAATAGCTAAGACAGGTCCAACCCAGGTCTTCCTTGAAAGCCAATCTTGGTGGTGATGTTGGAAAGCCTCTCTATCTAGCAAGATTGTTGTTTATCGGAGTTATTATAATACTTTTGGCTTCACAGGTGGCGCTAGTGGTAAAGAACCTGTCTGCCAATGCAGGAGACATAAGTGACAAGGGTTCGATCCCTGGTTTAGGAAGGTCCCCTGGAAGAAGGCATGGCAACCCATTCTGATATTCTTGCCTGGAGAATCCCATGGACAGAGGAGCCTGGCGGGCTGCAGTCCATGGGGTCGCACAGAGTCAGACACGACTGAAGAGACTTAGCACTCATGCATATAGTATTTTTAACACAGGATGAAATGGACTGGATTAAATCCGGTTGATGAGAATCGAACGTGGGCATGCTTAGACACTGAGTCGTGTATGACTCTTTGCATCCCCACGAACTATAACCTGCCAGACTCAGACTCCTCTGTCCATGGGATTTCTCAGGCAAGAATACTGGAGCGGGTAGCCATTTCCTTCTCCAGGGATTCTTCCCAACCCGAGATTGAACCCACAACTCTGTCTCCTGCATTGGCAGGTGGGTTCTTTGCCATGGCGCCACCTAGGGAGCCCGGATTAGAATACTAGAGCTGTTATTTAGGACAAGAACTTACTTTCCTTGTCCTGAAGCAACCAAGATTTCATGCTGCAACATGTTTTTCAGAAACCAAATACAGGAAAGAAGCTTTCAGAATTGCTAAACTTTTGACAACTATTTCTGTTCCGTTAGAATCGTAATGACCAAAGTTTAAAAGATTGGAAGTTACATACTTAAATGACTAATAATTTAATATGTTAGTCTATGGGAAATATATGAGAAATTAGTATATGAGAAGAATAAATGTTTGTAGAATAACTGTCTTCCTAGCTTAAGAGTATGAAAGAGCCCCTAAATTACATATTCTTCCTTAGTACTCATTATTGGTACATTGTACTCAGAGTCTGATAGTCAAGTTTACCATGAACTCTAGCCTCACCTTTGCACGCTACAGTTTCCTTGAATTAGGGTCAAGTCTACAGATGTATAAGATACACTTTTGTTTCAAAGACAATTCTACTGAATATATCTCCCAAGAAAATATTATCATAAGCTTGAAATTTGCTAGCATCTGACTAGAGAAATTCTTAATACTGTTTTCTTCTTCTAGCAAAGTATTTTCAAATAGGTATTTAATAGTAAGCAGTTCTTATATAACTAAAAACTTAAGGCTGGTTTTAGACCTCCTGGGTTATAATAACCCATTGGAGTTCGGAAGGCTTATATACACCACAGTGTTAAGTGCTCCAGACAGCAAAGTGCCTGGATTTTATTGTTCTCGCTGAATCACTGTATTATCTTGATACTTTCTAGCATTTTCAGTACAATTATTGAAATAGTTATAGTGGCTCTAAAGGAATGTAATTGGAAAAGAAAGATGGCCTGTACTGGATGAAATTCTTAATTAATCTTTCACTGTTAAATTGTTCAAAATTAATCAAGTATATTGCCTATAAGGAGGCAACTACACTTTACATACCTCAGTATTATCATCACCAAGTCATATATTAAAAGTTAATTTCTGATTTAAAAGTGTACTTTAACTGCAAAGCCATCAATCCTAAATAATTCCATTGCCAAAAAAAAAAATCTTATAATACCAAAGAACATGATAGCGTACTTTTGCTTAACATTTGAAGAGTTTCTTTTTGTTGTTGTTGTGAGCTTTGCAACATCACATTAGGATGTTTGTTCTTACTACTAACCTGATTTGGGAATACTATTCATTCACTCATTGATTCATTCATTTATTCCTCACATATTCACTGAAAAAGTTAGATTTTGCACATTGAGAATAATGACTGAAATGCAATAGCAATTTTCTGTTGTGTCAGGAGGCAATAAACAACTTGAGTTCTAATCGTATTTGCGGATAAATATCCTTGGGGCTATTTGAGAAAATTATGAAAAGGTGGTCTCCCTCCGCCCCAACTTGTTTTGAATTATTCAGATTATACTCTTCACTGGTTCTCAATATTTTTACCACCTTAACACACCATAGTGACAAGACACACCCCACCAGACACACTTGGCCCCTAGTGCAGTGCTTCTCGGCTGGAAAAAGAAAGTCACTTGTCCCTTTGCTGGAGCTGGAGATGAGTGAGTCCCTTGGCTCGCTGCCCTGTTCCTAGGTTCAGAATCACCAATAAATGAGATCTTCCTTAATTATGGAGCAGGCCACAGAGGTAAATACCTCAATACATCCAGTGTAAGACCCGTATGTTCCTAATACAGTCAGTAGAACTACATAACTTTAGTGGATTTTTTTCCCCTAACAAATCAACTAGTTATTTAATTCAATCAATTAACTATATTTTTGTGTGTTTTGGTCTTCCCTGTGGTTCAGATGGTAAAGAATCTGCCTACCAATGTAAGAGACCCGGGTTCAAACCCTGGGTCGGGAAGATCCCCGGTAGGAGGAAATGGCAGCCCACTCCAGTATTCTTGCCTAGGAAATCCCAGGACACAGGAGCCTGGTGGGCTATAGTCTATGGGGTCGCAAAGAATCGGACCCGACTGAGTGACTAACACTTTATGTGTTTCACAAGACATAACGTATATAACATTGGCTGGGCACTTTATAAAGATGTGATTATGAGCAGGACCATTTTTTCTTACATTATGACTTAGTCTGTCATTTTTTGTGTGATTTTTAAAATTATATTTATTTTTAATTGATGATTGCTTTACAAGATTGGTTTGGTTTCTGTCACACATCACGTGACTTAGCCATAGGTGTACATGTGTGCCCTCTCTCCTGAGTCTTCCTCCCACCTCCCACCCCATCCCACCGCTCTAGGTTGTTACAGTGGGGTGTAACAACTCAAATTCCCATTGGCAATCTGTTCGACATATGGTGGTGTATATGCCTGATGCCACTCCATCCATTCACCTGACCCTCTCCTTCCTCTCCCCACCCTTGTCCGTAAGTCTGTTCTTTACATCTAAGCAGGACCATTTTAAGATAAAGGTGTAACAGATGTTCCTCAAAGCCAGACTAGCCTGAAATACTGTATTTCATGGAATGTAGTCAGGTCTGAGATGTTTTGATGACGGACGGCTCTTGATTTTACCAAAGGTGTCAACAGCCGCCACCTGGCTGGCAGAGGCTATAAGGAGCTGTTTCAAAAACGTTAAGATGTAAAGAAACGTGCTGTTGTTCTTAGAATCAATGACATGGGATACTAGCTTTTCCTGAAAAATTCTAATAAATACTGTATTCTTTTTTCCCCCAATACTGTATTCTTAAAACCTATTTGTAAAGCACATAAAATCTATACATTAAGAAAGACTTAAGTTACTTAGCTAAGGAGTATCATATGTATCCAGTGGGCTATGTTGATTGAATGCCTTCAAGTTGGGTAAAATCTTTTCTGTAGTGAGCTAGTCATACAATTAAGTGGGATGATGCATGAGTAGAATGGACAGTTACTTGTCTTTTTATTTCTTCACCTTAAGAATTATCTCAGCTTTGCCTCTTTTAAATAGATACATTTCCCTGAGAATTAACCTATCAGATCCCTAACAACTTAGTATGAGGTTTTTTTTTTTTTTTTATTGTTTTCTCTCCTGGCTGGGAATTAGAAAAACGCAGCACACAAAAGGATGCACTGAAGAAAAATTTGTGCTGTTTCTCTGTTTTGCTCAGTCTCCTATAAAGACTTCATTTACTAACTACAGTGTCAGTTTTAGAAAACCACTTTGAGAAACCGGCAAACGAAAAGTTAAATGAAGATGGCATCTTTTAAAAGTTAAAATGATGCATATACTTTAAAATGTGACGTTAGATGATCAATTAAAATGCTTCTTGAAAAAGGCAGACTATTACATTATTTGTTAGTTCAAGCATCTGTAAAATTTCCAAAATATGTACTCTTACTGTGTAAAGATTCAAAGGCTAGATTAAAACAATCAGGTGTTCCAACGCATTATCTCAAATTCATATATTTTCTTCCTTTTCTGAATGAGGGAGCTGGTGGGACCAACAGCTGTTTCTATTATGTATTAATAGTTTGGGATGCACTGCTTTCTCTTGTTCACTCTGTGAACTGTGAGGGTTTCTAATCTTCATACTTGAGTCAAGGGATTTATCCTGATGGCCTTGCTGTTACTTAAGATTTTCCTGGTTTCTTTTGTATGGTCTTAAATTTGATTTAGAGGTATCATCAAATTTCATTTGCATTAAAGGCACAAAATAAACAAGCATGCAAGAGTCAGACAGCTTTATACAAACAGTAGAGCATCGTGGTGGGGGAGATTTTCCCATCCTTCTGTTATGTAAGCAAATCCTGCAAACCAAGATAATTTGTCTTAAAAAACTAGGTGATTTTTTTTTCTCCTATTGAATAAGGGCTACCTTTTATTTTGTTCAAAAACACATCTTTACCGTGTATTTTTTGGCACAGAATAGAAACATTGAATGAGATAGCATTTTGTTGAACAAGATAGAATTATTGAAAGAAATAGACGACAAAGCCCCCAACCCCTTCAGTAAGCTCCTTTCAGCCCATCTCCAACATGGTGACATTGCTACCGACAGGGTTTGTCACCCATAAATTTCCAGCTTATTCCCATCTCTTCATAAATTGACTAAATTTTTTGAAAGAAAAAATATATATAGGTGTATAAAATACTAGTTACAGGTTGTGTTCTATTTAGCCCTTGATTGAAACGTATTGCTGCTCAATATCTTTTCGCTATGAAAATTATAATATGGAACAGAGATTAGAATGAAATTATCATGGCTAGAAGGCATTTACTCAGTGGTGGCAGCCGCATAAACCTGGGTCCTGAGAATGATGATAATGTGTTAGGTTCTGCATGCCCGATATTATTGCCGTACATTATGTATGTTTCATTTATACTATTTCGCACACACCAGCAACGCTGACAGATAGGTAATTACTCTCTGCGCCAATGAACAGTTATCAGCAGCACCACTGTTTATTGCTGGAATGAAGTGCGTTTGTCAGTCAAGGTCACTTGTTTGTGTGTCCTCTTTAATAGTTCCTTCACAGTTGTTGAACTTTGCACGCAGTTCTTGTGGCAGTGTTCCTGGAGGTTGCTCTACTACTTAATGCGTTTCTCAGGTTACCAAAGTCACTTGTATTTATCACTTTAATTGATAAACAACTAAGTTGCGGGAAGCAGAACTGAAGATGTGAAAGAACATATTTTGCTCGTCAGCTGATCCCACGAGGTATTCAGTAATGAATGACCGACCCCATACAGATGTTTTCAGCGCAAACTCTCTGAGCCAGCCTGAGCTGGTGAAATCTCATTTTATAACATTAACCTTAATTTCAGCTGCTGATGGATACTGACACCATTCCATAACTACTATAGACCTAACATTTGTACCCTCTAGAAGGATTTTTCTTTGTTCATTTCTTGTGTGGTGCAGAAGTGATTTTCATGCTTAGTATACTTAGGGAATGGGCTAAATCCATTTGGTTTGACTGTAAACCAGTCATGTTTATTTTTTAGATATGTGCCATTAAGCCTCTCCATCCCATAAAAAATGTTATCAGTCTAATGCTGGTTATCATCGTTGTGTTTAAAGCACCGGTCTTGTTCCAAAATGAACATTGCATGGTGCATCTTTGAGAGTAAAAATAAATTCGATGCTGTTGTGTCTATTCTGGGCAGCCTGTAATTTCATCTGTTATAAAATAAAGAAAACGGTTGATCTTTTTTATTTTTGTTTGTTAGCTGCAGTGCTTTATTAGAAACTGGAATAACCTCTAGGATATAATAATTTATCCAGTCAAGATAACTGGAGCTATTTCCTTAAGCCTGTGATCAGCTTGAGTTTGTGTGTGGGGAGATTTATACTGCCGTCGCTTATTACCAAAGAAACAGTTAAAAAGGATTTATGGGGCTGCACATTATGTGTGTGTCTGGAATTTTTGTGTACTTAACTTCTCTCCTTGCCTGTCTCTGTTTATCCTTTCTTAGCATTATTGTCAGATAGAGAGCATATCTATACCTACTATTAAGTGTAAATTTTGTTCTGGCATTTAAGCAGAATCACGTCCATTCATTAAACCAAATGATTCTCTTATTTGAAAAAATATATCAGCACAAGGTAAGATGACCCCCTCTTTACCAGGGACTTTAGTTCTCTGGTACTGCAAAAGTTTCCTGTTTCATTATTAAAGGATTAAACTGTGGTAAAAGGTGCCTGGTGACTGTGACTGTTTTAGTTAATTTGATTATACCAATAAAAATAGAATTTAATTCCTTAGCAGCCACTGGGTCTTTTCCCTGACAGTGGGATTGCAATGTATTTAGGGGCTGATCTTGTCTTGGGAGGGGCTGAAATTGCCATTCAGACAAGGCCAGTGGAGAGAGGTGAGCAATTTGGTTCTCTCATGAACCCAGGTTAACACCATGCCTCTACGTTTTCAAAATGCTTCCTTTTCTTAGTTCTTAGTTACCAGAGTGTTACAAAGAAAGGGTTTTGATCTCATGTAGATAGCATAGCATTAATTACCCTGACACTAATTAAACTGCATCAAACAAATACCACCGTGTTCCTCAGGGGGACAACAGAAGGCAGTTTAAAATAATTACTGGAGCTTCATGCATGTGTGAAGTTTTCATTACTCTTAGGACACAAGCAAAAGAGATTTGATATCATTAAAATAGCCACCTTTTAGTGATTGCAACAACCACCAAAAAAAGTGACTAAAATTTCCTGGGAGCATATTGATGTCTAAATAGTAATGGCTTCAATCCTTGGGAATGGTAACTTTTCCTTAAGAATTGCAAGTCTGCAGAAGCAGGAACAGGTGTTCCAGTTCACATTCTGGTATGATTATGTATTAGCTTATGTTTGTCAGACCATTTCATTAACCACCTACTGCTATCACATATACATATACTTTGTTCTTTCTGAACCATGAAATGAAATGCATATATCTTCACTAATGCTTGCTATCAATGTAAATGAGAAAAAGAGGCTTAATTACCAATCATAGTTGCTGTGAAGCCCACACCTCTATACACTTACAGGTAATAAACATCTTTTCATAAGTAGGACCTGAGATATATTGAGTTCTGCCTATAATAAGAAATGGGCATCTTGTCCTACTTTTGTGTTAATGGGTGGTATTCCCCGTACGTATTTAGACACACTGCAATGGGACCATGTTGGAGCAGGCGTCTTCTCTCCAAACTGGAGGTGGTCATTTATTTCGAGCTCTTTTGTCATTCTGGAGGTAAGCAAACCTTTATGGTCGCAGATAATGGATTTTTTTTTCTGCTACTGGAGGAGTGTACCAAATCTGTAGCCATGATGATTAGGATTGGAGATGGTCTTTGTAAGAGTAACTCTGAGGAAGGGCTGGTGTGGAAATGATTAAAGCTTAGCTATAGAGAAGGCTGAAAAGAGCAGTGGAAGGGATCAACCAGATTGTGGACAGTTACGGTGACTGTGGAAGCTGCACGTCTGATCCCTTTCAGGCCGTGTGTGTGCACGCCTGTGTCCCTGCACATGTGTGCATGCATGTGTGTGTGTGTGTGTATGTGGGGTCAGATGTATTCTCCCCTGGTCTGCTCTATATATGCACACACTGCATAGTCCATGGTCCTTGTTCACAAGGTCGCTTCCCCTGTTTATTTCAGTGACGTAGGAACAGGGGGATTCGAGTTGCCTGGCTTCCAGCACCAGATGCCAGCCATCCTTCCTGAAGGGTGTTGGGAATTAAAACGAAAGAGTGGTCATTGCCAGATTTATGCGACTCATATTTCATTTGGTGAATGAGTTTTTGAATGTGATTATGGAGTGGTCCTGTGTATGCAGTACTGCATATTATAAGCCATTTATTTTTTTTTACTTCCTCTGAAAGCAATAATTTAAGGGAATTATGTACTAGAAGGGTTTTTCAGCGATTTTTTAAAAAATTAATATAATGCCAGATATTTCAGAAACCTGTTTAGGAAAATAACACTGAATTCATGTTTTAAAATTGTCACACTAAGCAAAAAGAAAAAAAAAAGAATCAGAATTGATCATAGAAGAATAAAATCTAATCCAGTTGTAGAAATTTGATGGGTCCAAAAAATATGCAAAAAATATACTTTTGTTCCTTTATAGCCAGATGGTTTATCCTATTTTAAGCTGATAGTATCTTCATACATCTCTCTTGAATGTCATTGGTTTTAACTGGCAGACAGTCTACTATTAGAATTTTCCTTATTCCTGGATGATCTAAAGTATATTTTTGGAACATTTGGATGATCATACTGTACACTAGGAAAATTTTTTCATTACACTTAGCTCATACTCAAAGAAGTGTTTATATAATTTAAAAAAAAAACCCTCTAAAAATGAACAGTTCTTTTGACATGATGTTGACAGAAGTCACTTTGATGTAGTTTGGAGTCATGAATTTTCTATCTGTTCCATTTATCCTGGGGCTCCATCAACTCAGACATCCTGATCTGTCATTTTGCAACTCTTTGTGAAGGCCTTGACAGATAGAGGTTTTGACAAGTGCTGGACATCAGCAGCAATGCAGAATAAGCAGTGTATATTTCTCCAGGTAAAGTGACAAAATGTCTAAAAGCGTCAAAAGAACTGTGCAGTCTTCAATCATGTCTAATATTGTAAAGCAGGGCTTTCTTTACTTTCTGTGTTGTAGCATCAAATGATGGCCAAGATTGGAAATTTTGTTGGAACATGAGATTACAGACCTTTTGTTTTATTTAGGAGTGTTTACAATAACGAGAACAATTGGGGTTGCTCAAAACACCGTTTAGATTCTTACTGAGTGAGTGATGGGAATTGAAGCATAATGTGATTGGGCTCTTTAAAACTGTAGCATGCCATTAGGTATTTCTCGCAGTACTGATAGGAGGAATTTGGCTTGATTGAAAAATCCTTTCTCCTTCTTCAGAGTCAATGGTTTAATTGAAGAGAGCCTCCACTGGGCACTAATTAGACTTATTGGCCAGGACGCTAACTTTTCAGATGTCAGTGCCTGTCTTAGTTCAATCTCCATTTAATGACTATGGAATAAACATAAACGTTGGCCCGCCGATGTTTGTTGTTCTTTTCATATAATTATTTTGCGTCTGTACTCACTCAAGAAACAGCTGTTGAAAGTTGAGTGGGATGCAAAATGGCACCGCCCGAAGATGTTCTTGTTCATGCGGCCGGCTCCTTTTTGATGTGATGCCTACTGGCAGGGTGGTGTGGTGACTTCAACTTCTGTGACAGCCATCAGTGCTACTGACCAGAGGTTTCAGGTTTTCTAGTGAAGGCAAAGAGTTAGGGAAGGATTCCATAGTTTAGTTTCCCCCCCCCTGCTGCTGGATCTAAAGCTTCTGCCAACAACCATCTAAATCAACACCAGGCCGACGCGCTCTGCAGACCGAAGGTCACCCCAACATCTGGCCCCACTGTCTGCTTCTTTCAGGTTGGTCACTGGGCAGCATCTGTTATGGAGTCTGATTCAACCTCCCTTTGATCTCTCTGACAGTAAAAAGAAGCTTCTATCACCCATCATGTGTGAGGATTTTTTTAAATTCCAAAGCATGGAAAACTGGTGGGATTTTTGTATGTCTTCAGCTCTTTTTTTTTTTTTTTTTTTAAGCTGGACATTCTGTTTGACAGAGACACAGAGTGAGGTGATTCTGCTCTTGATTTCCAAAATATTGTCACAGTTGCTACGTCTAATATGTGAAGACATCTAGTCTAAGCGAGCCCTGACACGTTCCTCTTGGTCAGCCTATAAAGAATGAAAAGTGAACCGTGCAAACTGTTTTTCTGTGTTGGTTTTGTATCGACTCTGAAGAATTGGTGTTGATATCTGTTGTCTGTTCTTCTGACATTTCTATCTGTGGTTAAGAGCTCCTGCATCTCTCATGCACTAGTATGGGATGTAGGAGGCAGTTTAGGGATGCTACATAATCCTCGGGTCTGTATTGGTGGCGGCTGTGGTCAGTGTTTGCCCATCTGACGAGTGAAGTCCCAGACTGAATGTCCTTCCCCAGGCCCTGGTGGTTGGATCGCATGCTGTGTATAGAGGCTGCAAAGCATCTCCATCTTCTTTCAGTCCTTCAGCCCCTTACCCTTCAGGAGGACTCTGATGATTTCTAGTCTGGAGTTCAAATTTATCAAACAGTCAAGGAGAGCATACCCTGTGCCCGGGTTCATCCTGTGAGCTGGGTGTACAGAAGAGGTCAAGACAGACATACTCCCCTGGTCTCTCAGAGTTTATAATCTGGATTGATTCAGGGCTTAGAAATGTTCATGTCGGGAAACAACTCAAGGATTCAAAATGCTTGGCCTTCTGTAAGAACTGGCAACTCATTACTCCATTGGTGCGTTCATGCTAGGTCGCTTCAGTCGTGTCCGACTCTTTGTGACCCTATGGTTGTAGCCCGCCGGGCCCCTCTGTCCATGGGATTCTCCAGGCAAGAACACTGGAGTGGGTTTCCATGTCCTCCTCAGGGGATGCAGGGATTTAACCAGCATCTCTTATGTCTCTTGCATTGGCAGGCGGGTTCTTTACCACTAGCACCACCTGGGAAGCCCCTTCTGTATTTGTATGTGAATATATAATTATGATAGTCCACAGCTATGATTATGAGATTTTAATTCTAGTTCAAATTGAAAGTCCAAACTCTCAGGAAGAAGTTATAGTGCCTTCTCCAGCACCTGACACAACTGCTTAATACACATTTGTGGAGGACATTTGAATTTCTTCTGTTTTCATTCATTTCCTAAAATGCTTGTCAGTTTCCTTCTGTTTTTCTTCATTTTCCAGAATATTATAGCCATAGATAAAATCTTTTTTTTTCCTGTGTGATTTCACTTTGACTAAAACAAGATTTTTTTAATCGCATTTACCACAATTTTCAAGGTACTTTTACTAATTTGGCATCATTTTTCTTCCCCAAATCCCAGAAATTTATAAGAAACATAAAATTTAACTCTTAAGTCCATAGTAATGAGATCATTAGGACCAGGAATCTGCATATATTATTGTTATTATTAATTACTAATTTTTCATTTTCATTCCGTCAAAGGAATTCCCTAGGAGTTTGTTCTTTCAGTTAACAAATGCTTCTGAAAGTGTTTAAGTAATCAACAAAACGTAAAAAGCTGTAAATGATATGTCTAAAGGAATGAGACTCTTTCATATGGGAATCAGCCTGCATATGTTATAGGCACAAGTTCATGCAAAGTGCAGACTTAAGGGGAGGATGCTAATAAAACTAGGATTATTTCTCCTCAGTCATATGTAGTCAAAACAGAGTTGTGATACCCAGATGCCAGCTCCCTCTTCTGCATCACTAGTTCAGTGATCCAAGAGCAAGTGATTTGAGCTCTCTGGTTCCCAGGTTTTTATATTTCACCTGTAAAGCAAAGTCTCAGGATTAGATGGCAAAAATAATCACTTATATCCAATTTTTTGCTTTGCAATATAGCATTTCCACCTATATTATCTCCTCTAACCATACATTTCAATTCTAATGTTTTAGGAATCTGTAATTTCATTTTAAAGGGTACACATTTGTCATGTAAAACAAAGCCCTCATTTAAGGCATCAGATTATCATGATTCTGTTTACTGATACCTGTTTTGGAAAAGTATCTGTTTGTGGAAATTCAGTCACCAAGATGCTAAGCCCTGGTATTGGTAAATCATGGCTTTATTAATAAATTTGATAATGAGTCTTTTTTGTTCTAAACATTTAATATTATAAACGCAGGAGGATGAATTTGTGTCTGATCAATTATAGGAACTATAAGCTAAATAATAACATTTATCATATACACTTCAATACTTTAAGAATAAGATCTTCATTTTACAGTTTCTTAGATTTATATACAACTACTTCATTTGAAAAAATAGTACAAAAAATTATCTTCTCTTGAAAATACAAGAGATAAACCGTTTTTGTCAACAAACCAGGGAATTTACATAGTGCTATATTATTTTGGCCACTAGAGGGAGTCCGCCTTGTCACTAACGCCCAAGAAACCCAGGAGAACAGGAAACAGGCTGTATTAGAGCCTCATTGATCATTCATCCATTGTCTCCCCACAAAACGTATGCATGCACGATGTCACACAAAAATCATGCCAATACAAAATAAACTCAATTTTATCAGGCCCATTATTTTTCTACCGCCCCCGCCCCCTCCGCCATGGAAGTTTTCGTCATATGTTATTTTGTTCTTGGGGGGAAAAAAAAGTGCAACTTTCAAAAGGTGATAACTTCACAGGCTTCCTTCTAAGAACGGAGATTCCTTTCCTCTCTCCACATGAGGCGCAGCTGTGCTGGCGTTTTTCACGCTGACCTACTGATATCCATCTTCCCGAACCTGCGGGGACTTCTTTGGAGGGCGAGAGGGTAATTGTGTCTCATGTCCGGTCAGTCCTCAGCTCCTCTTCTGAGACCACCAAACAAGTGGCTGTGTGTGTTTTCGCAGAGCCGGTTTATAAATGAGGAACTGAGCCGAAACCACCTGCTCACTCCACTCGGCCCCAGGAAGCAGAGGGAGAGCAGGGGCCACGTTCCCTGCTCAGCACAGCTGGTTTTAGCCAGCAGAGTTCAGATTTGTAAAACTTCAGGTTTTCGACAGGGCCCCTTAGCTTTTGCTGAAATAGCTCACCTTACCCCTTAGTGACGTTTGATGTGATTTATTCCTGGATTATTTGCTTCCTAAACATGGGCTTCCCAGGTGGCTTAGTGGGTAAAGAATCTGTCTGCAATGCAGATGCCAGAGATGCAGGTTTGATCTCTGGTCCAGGAAGATCCCCTGCAGGAGGGCCCAGCAACCTACTCCAGTATTACTGCCTAGAGAATAGAATCCCATGGACAGAGGAGCCTGGTGGGCTACTGTCCATAGGGTTGCAGAGTCGGATGTGACTGAGCATGCATTCACCCATGTATGCAGAAGTCAGAGGATCACCATACTAGGTGTTATTGACAATACAGGTGATTATTACAGACATGTATTGGTATTTAACTTACCAGTTGGTTAGTTCTCATCTTCAGATGATTGGTTCTCATCTTCAGATAGAGTTTTCTTTGTTATTTTAGGGAATCATCCTTTTCCTCTCAAACCAAACCTGATTCAGAAGCCCTGGCATAGTTGTCCAGCACAGTGTTTCTCGAAGTCTCTGTGGTGATAGACCCATCCTTTCATTCCTCTTCCAATTGGTTGTGGATCAATACTTCTGTAAAGTATGATAAAAATAAATGCCTAAACGAAATAAGCATTGGAAATACTATCTAATTGTTTCTTATTACATTCATTGGACATAAAACTACTCTGAAATTGTCGTAAGAGTTTCTAAACAGTGTCCCTTGTGTTCTGAATCTCATTGTGGACCAGAATGGACAGTCTTAGGTCTAGTAGCATCTTCGCTTTTTCACAGCTTCCTGGTGATCCAGTCAGAGAACAGGGAACCTTGTCTTTCGGAGTAGCAGGGAACAGCAGCTTTAACAGAACTCACTTACTTGCCCTTATCCAGAGCAAGGGAGGAGCTGGAAGGTTTTGCTTCTGAGCTGAATATGTGTGTTAGTCGCTCAGTCATGTCTGACTCCTTGTGACCTTTTGGCCTGTAGCCCACCCGGCACCTCTGTCCATGGGATTCTCCAGGCAAGAATACTGGAGTGGGTTGCCATTCCTTTCTCCAGAGGCTCTTCCCGACCCAGAGATTGAACCATGGTCTCCTAAACTGCAGGCAGTTTCTTTACAGTCTGAGCCACCAGGGAAGCCCAATATAAGGTTGGGGTAAATAGAAAAGGGGCTGTATTAAAAAATTAAAAAGCAGAGTTGATGGCAGTGCCAGTTTAATGGAAATAAGGTTTCAAATGTTTGACCCTGAGCATATAATTAAAAGTTTGTTGCAAATGATATTTTCTAATCAGCTTTCAC